>NC_060138.1:1234227956-1234559956 GCF_021461385.2 Schistocerca piceifrons | reverse complement strand
AGGACAGGGATAACGAGAACGATAAGGCCTGAGCAATTACAAAAACATAAGGTGTTCGAGTGCAATGATTTACCACAGTTCCTCTGACCCGATGGCTCACTTTAAAACTAAAAAACTACTAGAATACCACAGCTCTTTTAACTTTCTTCACGAGATACATTCAATGCTAAAATTTATTTAGTTGGTTAAGACATTTTGTATTCCATCGCGCTAAGCAACCATTTAGATGAGAAATGCAGGTGCAGCAATGCGTTGTCTTTTTTTGTCAGTGTTGTTTAAGTACATATATCGAAATCACTATGATCTCTAATTGCTATGACCGATCGAGGTGGTGCAGTGATTGACACAATGCAATGCATTTGGAAGGACCATTGCTCAAACAACGTTAGGCCATACATATTTAAGTATTCCGTGATTTTCCTAAATCAGCTACGGCAAATACCGGGTTGGTTTCGTGGTTCCTGTGAAAGACCATGGGCAGTTTCCTTGAGTATCTACACACAATCCAAGCTTCTTTTGCGCCTCTAATGACCAAGTTGTCGACGAACGTTAAACACTGTTCTTCCTTCCTTCCTTTCCTGATTGTTTGTTTGTCTCACCATGACTGACTAACTGCTTTGACACGATTGCGTGAGTGGACGAATCTTCTTTCTTTATTCTTGTCAAATGTGTGTCTTTGAAATGCCTTTCAAATCAACACGTTTTACACGTCGTATATTGTATACACATCGTTGCGACTGTCGGTTGCATATGAATTACGTATGTTATGCGCCCTTGTCAGTAGAAATTTCATTCGTGTTGACCCAAATATTTTGGTGTTATTTTGGTGGGAAATTATATGCTAATTCCGTTACGTAATGTTGCCTCTAACTTATTCGCTTAATTCTATACGCAGCCAGTCCCACAGCCATTCTTTATATATTGAAGGCCTGTTAAGCAGCTTGACTGACATTAGAGTGTGCCACTCTTCTGGAGAAATATTTTGACACACAGGTTGCGATGACGGTTCCATGTGGGCCTACTTCATTACACGTTGACGTGATAATTTTACGATTCCTTTTTACATCTACGTGGGCCGTTGTTGTTGTTGTGGTCTTCAGTCCTGAGACTGGTTTGATGCAGCTCTCCATGCTACTCTATCCTGTGCAAGCTTTTTCATCTCCCAGTACCTACTGCAACCTACATCCTTCTGAATCTGCTTAGTGTATTCATCTCTTGGTCTCCCTCTACGATTTTTACCCTCCACGCTGCCCTCCAATACTAAATTGGCGATCCCTTGATGCCTCAGAACATGTCCTACCAACCGATCCCTTCTTCTGGTCAAGTTGTGCCACAAACTTCTCTTCTCCCCAATCCTATTCAATACTTCCTCATTAGTTATGTGATCTACCCATCTAATCTTCAGCATTCTTCTGTAGCACCACATTTCGAAAGCTTCTATTCTCTTCTTGTCCAAACTATTTATCGTCCATGTTTCACTTCCATACATGGCTACACTCCATACGAATACTTTCAGAAATGACTTCCTGACACTTAAATCAATACTGGATGTTAACAAATTTCTCTTCTTCAGAAACGCTTTCCTTGCCATTGCCAGCCTACATTTTATATCCTCTCTACTTCGACCATCATCAGTTATTTTGCTCCCCAAATAGCGAAACTCCTTTACTACTTTAAGTGCCTCATTTCCTAATCTAATTCCCTCAGCATCACCCGATTTAATTTGACTACATTCCATTATCTTCGTTTTGCTTTTGTTGATGTTCATCTTATATCCTCCTTTCAAGACACTGTCCATTCCATTCAACTGCTCTTCCAAATCCTTTGCTGTCTCTGACAGAATTACAATGTCATCGGCGAACCTCAAAGTTTTTATTTCTTCTCCATGAATTTTAATACCTACTCCGAATTTTTCTTTTGTTTCCTTTACTGCTTGCTCAATATACAGATTGAACAACATCGGGGAGAGGCTACAACCCTCTCTTACTCCCTTCCCAACCACTGCTTCCCTTTCATGTCCCTCGACTCTTATAACTGCCATCTGGTTTCTGTACAAATTGTAAATAGCCTTTCGCTCCCTGTATTTTACCCCTGCCACCTTTAGAATTTGAAAGAGAGTATTCCAGTCAACATTGTCAAAAGCTTTCTCTAAGTCTACAAATGCTAGAAACGTAGGTTTGCCTTTCCTTAATCTTTCTTCTAAGATAAGTCGTAAGGTCAGTATTGTATGCTATAATTAGCAGGCAGTTTTTAGAATTGAATATTCGGTTACACGCGTTTCGAAAAGAGTCGCAAATAAGACAAAAGATGAAATATATTTTCGCAAGGTAACTAAAGCTCATATTCCGATATGAAACTTAATATCGCAGACAATATGAAATGGCCAAGCGAATTTAATTAGCAGCGCTTCATTTTATTAACTTACCCTAGTGCTTGGCTACAACAGGTAATCTGACAACCGTAAAACGCAGACAAAACCCACATATGTTAAAAAGACAGTCCCTTTCCGTATTGGCGACGACGGGGCAGTTTACAGGAACGAGAATGCTGAAATTCGCCCAAGAGACACGGTCGGTGTACGTTAATTACGGCGGCTACCACATTACTAACGGATATTTTAGCTGTTGTATAAGTGGTCTCATGTGATAAGCATACTACCCGTTCACACTGCCAATTATTTCTCCTCATGATCTGCCGTTGAACGTTTTCCCTCTGTGTAATACAAACTAGGATGTACATACCCAGATGTATCGCCCATCCACATCCTGTGTCTCCTCAGTAGTAACTAACCGTTCACAGAGTCACAGCAAAAAGTTTTCATACGACCACCATGGAAGTGCTTCACTTTCTTCTTTCTTATCCTTTTATGAGTCATCCGCCCCCGCCACGAATTCCTCTCCTGCGCCAACCTTTTCATCTCAGGGCAGCACTTGCAACCTACGTCCTCAGTTATCTGCTGGATGTACTCCAATCTCTGACTTCCTCTTCGGTTTTTACACTCCACACCTCCCTCTAGTAAAATGGAAATTATTCTCTGATGTCTTAACAAATGTCCTGTAATCCTGTCACTCTTTTCCAAATATTATTTTTCCCTCCGATTCTGCGCAGAATGTCCTCATTCCTTACCTTGTCAGCCCACCTAATTTTCAACATTCGTCTGTAGCACCGGGTCTCAAATGCTTCGATCTCTTCTGTTCCGTTTTCCCATAGTCCATGTTTCACTACCATACAATTCTGTGCGCCACAAGTACATTCTCAGAAATTTCTTCCTGATATTAAGGCTTATGTTTGATACTAGTAGACTTGTGTTGGTCACGAATACCCTTTTCCTAAGTGCTAATCTGCTTTTGAAGTCCTCCCTGCTCCGTTTGTCATGGGTTATTTTGCTGCCTGTGTAACAGAATTCCTTAACTTTATCTACTTCAATGTCACCACTTCTGATGTTATATCTCTCACTGTTCTTATTTCTCCTACTTCTCATAACTTTCATCTTTTCTTGATTTACTTTCAGTCCATATTCTGTACTCATTAGGCATTTCACTCCATTCAACAGATCCTATAATTCTTCTTCACTTTCACTTTAGATACCAATGTCATCAGCAAATCTTGTCATTGATATCCTTTAACCTTGAATTTTAATTGCACTCTAGAACGTTCCTTTTGTTTTCGTCATTGCTTCTTACATGTATCGATTGAACAGTAAGGGCGAAATACTACATCCCTGTCTTACACCCTTTTTAATCCGAGCATTTCGTTCTTCCACTCTTATTATTCCCTCTTGGCTCTTTTACATGTTGTACGTTGTCAGTCTCTCCCTGCAGCTTACCCATATTTTCCTTAGACTTTCGAACATCTTGTACCATTTTACAATGTCAAATGCTTTTTCCATGTCGACAAATCCAATGAAAGTGACTTGAATTTTTTTTAGTCTTTGCTCCATTATCAACTGCAACGTCAGAACTGCGTCTTCGGTGCCTTCACCTTCCCTAAAATCAAACTGATCGTTATGTAACAGATCCTCGATTGTCTCTTTCATTCTTTCCGATATTATTCTTGTTAGCAGCTTGGATGTAAGCTGATAGCGCAATGCTTTCGCACTATCATCTCTTGCTGTCTTTCCATATTGACTCCTGTATCTTTTTCTGTCTGTCTGTTCCGGATCTTTGACAGTGTTACATTTCGTGCTATAATGTTGTTGCCATATTTTGGTGGCCTTCTGGGAGTCGGATACATGTGGAATGCATCTTATATTCGAATGTCCACCCATCATTTTGTACGATCGTGGGATACACCTTGCCTCAGTTGACAGTATTACGCACTGGATCGCGCTTCACTGGCACTGCAACATCTTATTTATCCTCTGACACCGAGCAAGCGACTTTCAATTGAAATGTCTCCCCTGTACAGGAATTCACATAATGGATGTACGAGAGCACCTTGCACACGCTTGGTTGACGACATACGGAATTATGGCTCTGGCCGTGAAGTGTCCACGGATAACCTGGTGATAAGGCGACCGGTCACAATAACCGGAAAATCTGGTTCGGGTACCGATCCGGGACAAATATTCATTGTCTTCATTTCATTATACAGCTGATGGTTATTCGTCTTCGTATATTTGGAAGTATCAGTCTTTTGTCCGACATACTTCTCTTGTCACTTCCTTCTTTACCTTTCCTTCTCCTAGCCATGGTTTTTTAAGACGCGTATACTTATGTAAGTTCCTTCAAGTGAGAAATATCACCCATTTGTGTCCAAGGATTGTGTCATGTTCTGGTATTTTGTACCACTAATACCCTTGGTATGTTATTGACTGGTGGTTTAGTGGAAGTTGCGGGTGAGTGTTATTGTATGAACGGCAATGGCTTGGACGATATCTGCTTAACTGCGATTACGACCATTCCGCTGAGATAACTACAAACTGTAGTAATTACTGAGAACCTGCTTGTCATTTAAGTCATGAAGTCCAATTACCCAGTGCGAAGAAAACGGTTATCAATGGTATCACGGTCGCGAAAATAAGAAGCCAAGCCAATTATTCCTTAATATTAATACTTTGCGTTTAATAAGAATTCAATCTGTAGAGTTTTGTCAGCTCAACTTACCATCTATGGAGACCTAAAACCTGGGACAAGAGACATTAGTTACCGATGACCAAGGAGAGTTATACACACGATGGGCATGAAATCCTGAACCCATTACATATTATAAAAGTGGATGTACTCATATGTGTTTCTGTATGTATGTATGTATGTAGCATATCTACTCGTAAAGCACTGGATCGATTTCAACAAAACTTGATACCTATATCTCTTACTGTCTGGAAACAACTGCTGTAGGGGTAAGAACCATCTACCCCCCAATGGGGTGGGGATGAGGGTTAAAGAGAAGCTGTGACGTCATAAATACTGAGTTGCGTAATAACGAAACTGCAGGGCGTGTCTGGAAACAACTGCTGTAGGGGTAAGATCCATCTACCCCCCAAAGGGGTGGGGATGAGGGTTAAAAAGAAGCTGTGACGTCATAAACACTGAGTTGCGTAATAACGAAACTGCAGGGCGAAATTCGTTAAATACAGGTAGAATACATGTACAGATATGTGTGAAATATGTTAGATATACGAGGGTAATAAGGTCTCCTATTTTGTTTATAAGTACATAGATCTGTTTATTTCTACAATACTTTACATCAGTTTACAGCTTGAACATTTAGCTATTTTTCGACATAATCACCATTTCTGTCGATGCATTTTTGTAGACGCTGTGGCAGTTTTCGTATACCCATGTCATACCAGCTCGCCGCCATGCTGTTCAGAAAGTTATGAACCTCTTCTCTCACCTCGTCGTCGGAGCTGAATCGCTGCGACCACAATTAACGCTACAGGTACTCTGAGACTCTGAAAAAACTCAAACGGGCAATTCAGAGCCGGAGAAGAGGAACGTTCAGCAAGGGAGTACACATTCTCCATGACAACGCTCGCCCGCACGTTGGTCGGCAAACTATTGCTCTCCTGAAACAGTTTCAGTGGAACATAATCACCCCTCGCCCCCCATACTCCTCAATTGGCGCCCAGTGACTGTCACTAGTTCCATAGGTTAAAAGAGCATTTGACCGGAAAGTGATTGAGCTCCGACGACAAGGTGAAAGAAGAGGTTCATAACTTTCTGAACAGCATGGCGGCGAGCTGGTATGACATGGGAATACAAAAACTGCCGCAGCGTCTACAAAAATGCATCGACAGAAATGGTGATTATGTCGAAAAATAGCTAAATGTTCGAGCTGTAAACTGATATAAACTATTGTGGAAATAAACAGCTCTATGTACTTTTAAAAAAATAGACCTTACTTATAGCATTACCCTCGTAGTGAATATGAATTAGATATGACTTGTGCATATGCGAGCAAATCCACATGTACGTATCTCCTCTTAACTTCTGGATCGATTTCAGCCAAACTTCGCACACATATCACATACTATGTGGAACGAAATAACGTGGGGGTCACAACGAGCAACCTGCTACTTTGGTGGAGGTGATAACTGTGCCTAGTCGTCGAAAATGGAGTGTTTAGGAAGCCTGATTTCTCGGATCGCTATACAACATTTAAACAAATGATGTTAATGAGTTTTATGATAAAAAAGTAAATGACAGTACTTAACTTTGAATATTACACAGATGTGTCTGAGCAATGGGCGACATACAATCAAGTTCCTTCAGTATAACAATTCCAAATTTGAGCTACATAGAACGTACAAGCGAAGTAATGAGCTTTGACACTTCTATGCAACTCGCTGGTCTTGAAGTTTCTGTTCGACAGGGCCGGGACCAGTCTGGGGCGGCGCTTGTGTCCTCTCCACAAAGCGGTCGCTGCTGTCACGTTGTCGTCCTGGAGAGGGGTCGGTCAGCGTGCAGTTGGCATACGTCTGATCACAGCCCTCTCTGCTCCATCGTTCCCGACTGGCGTGGCGGCGCTTGATTTTACGCCGTAACAATAACGTGGAAAGACGAAGAAATGGACAGACAGAGAAAGGATAGACATAGTCGGGAAAGGAGGAAGTGGACAGATATTGAAAAGGAGGAGAGAACAGAGGGGGAGGTGGACAGAGAAAGGGGAGGAGATGGAGAGAGAGAGAGAGAGAGAGAGAGGAGGGCGGAGGATCTGGACAGAGAGAGGTAAGAGGAGAAGATGGACAGGGAGAAGGGTGGATGAAGAGAGGGACAGAGTGGGGGGGGGGGGGGAGGAGAAGATGGACAGAGAGAGGGGGGAGAGATGGACTTAGTGCGGAGGAGATATGAGAGGGTGGAGCAAATGACGGAGAGAGGGTGGAAGAACAGATGGACTGAAAGATGATAAGGAACAGATTAAAGAGGAGGTGGTAGGATAACACAGTGAGAGAGAGAGAGAGGGAGGAGGAAAAAATGGACAGAGATGGGGGAATGATAGTACACTATAACATGACAAGAGTAAATATGCCATTCGTGCGGCATCAGTAATTCTGCTAAAAAGTGGGTGGTATTTTGTCGCAGGAAACGTCAGTGACCTTGTTTCATTCTTTAATTACTTCACATTCTATTGTATCGAGAAAGGATTTCGTTTGGTAAATTCGTCATAGATGTGGACACAGTATACGTCTAAGTCGAGATATAATAGACCGCTTTAATTCAGACGCCGATCCACTGGAAAACAATTTAAATTTTACCCGTGCTAGGTGTCAAATCAGCTGTTTTGCGTTACGCATCTATGCATTGTAAAGAAAATAGAGTACTGGCCATTAAAATTGCTGCACCACAAAGATGACGCGCTACAGACGCGAAATTTAACAGACAGGAAGAAGATGCTGCGATATGCAAGTGACTAGCTTTTCAGACCATCCACACAAGGTTGGCACCTACAACGTGCTGACATGAGGAAAGTTTCCAACCGAATTCTCATACACAAACAGCAGTTGACCGGCGTTGCCTGGTGAAACGTTGTTGTGATATCTCGTGTAAGGAGGAGGAATGAGTACCATCACGTATCCGACTTTGATAAAGGTCGGATTGTAGCCTATCGCGATTGCGGTTTATCGTATCGCGACATTGCTGCTCGCGTTCTTCGAGATCCAATGACTGTTAGCAGAATATGGAATCGGTGGGTTCAGGAGGGTAATACGGAACGCCGTACTGGATCCCAACGGCCTCGTATCACTAGCAGTCGAGATGACAGGCATCTTATCCGCATGGCCGTAACGGGTCGTGCAGTCACGTCTCGATCGATGAGTCAACAGATGGGAACGTTTGCAAGACAACAACCATCTGCACGAACAGTTCGACGACGTTTGCAGCAGCATGGACTATCAATTCGGAGACCATGGCCGCGGTTACCCTTGACGCTGCATCTCAGACAGGAGCGCCTGCGATGGTGTACTCAACGACGAACCTGGGTGCACGAATGGCAAAACGTCATTTTTTCGGATGAATCCAGGTTCTGTTTAGAGCATCATGATGGTCACATCCGTGTTTGGCGACGTCGAGGTGAACGCACATTGGAAGCGTGTATTCGTCATCACCATGGTATGGAGTGCCATTGGTTACACGTCTCGGTCACCTGTTGTTCGCATTGACGGCACTTTTAAGAGTGGACGTTACATTTCAGATGTGTTACGACCCGTGGCTCTACCCTTCATTCGATCCCTGCGGAACCCTACATTTCAGCAGGTTATTGCACGATCACATGTTGCAGCACAGTGCTGACGCAGGCACAGGTGTTTTGGAGCACACCGTTCAGAGCACAGAGTTGAACATGGTGGTCCGCAGCAGAGGACCCCTACATCTTCCCATACTGACCCAACAACATCGTCATTTATGATTACAGTTGTCACGGCATAATTGAGATTGGACTGCATATCAATGGAAGCGTGTCGTCCCGTCGGATGGATCACGTACATTGTTAAACCAGGTCGATGGTCGTGTCCAGATACACCGTGATCCAGGCGAACAGTTCCTCGAGACATGTAGCAGGCCACGGATGCAGGCCGGTGGGATCAATATTACGTTTTGGGGGACCTTTATCTGGGCTTCCGTGAGACCTGTGATCGAAGGCACCGTGACTGTTGTGGACTAGGTGAGCATTATTAGGGTCCACCTGCAGCCCCCCTACGGTGGTGTCTTTCTCAACAGCGATGGCATCTTCCAGCTGGATAACTGTCGGTGCCACAAGGCCAGAATCGTTCTGCAAAGTTTTGAGGAGCATGGTAGTGAAATCAAGTTGATGTCTTGGCCATCAAGTTTGGCTTACCTGAATCCTATGAAACCCAACTGGGACGCTATTCGGCGCCGGCGCAGCGCCCACAAACCAACCCAACCACCTGTAGGTTACGGGAACTGTATGACCTGTGCGTAGGCATTAGGTGCCTCAAACCTCTGGAAACTTATCAAGGACTTTTAGAATCCATGACACGCAGAATCACTGCTGAATTGCGTTTCAGAAATGGATCAACACGCTTTTAAGTAGGTAGTCGTAATGTTTTGGCTCATCAGTGTGAATGTCTGGAGAAGAGTGTCAGAATTTTGGAAAGGCAGAAACCAAACGAAACGGCGGACAAGGAATTTGTTATCTGTTACTGGTTTTGGTCTGTCGTGGGCGCTCTATAGGAGAAACGTTCGAAATCGTAATCTGTCGCCTAGTGATACATTCGGTAATGATGATGATGATGTTGGGCTCATAGGGCGCTCAACTGCGCCCGTATGTAGTACCAATGTTTCCACAGTCCAATTTTTACACAATCCAATTTAGCCACTGTCACGAATGATGATGATGATTATGGTGAAATGAGGACTGCACAAGCACCCAGTCCCCAGGCAGGTAAAATCCCCAACCCAGCCGGGAATCGAATCCGGGACCCCATGATCCAGAGGCAGCAACGCTACCCACTAGACCACAAGCTGCGGACACATTCGGTAATGAGAGGCGCTATGTGTCAGACAGCTTGCTTTCAGTCGTCTGTTGCCGTCGGTGCAGCACCGCCAAGTGACAGGACAGAAAAGTGTCCGCACCCGGCCAGTGCACCGCCGGCTCGGTTTGCAGAAAGGTGGCGATGCTTTGTCGACAGAGTAGCGCGCATCAGCCGTTGTGAGCGGAGTAGTGTGTCACAGGGCTGGCTGGCTGGCTGCATTCCGCGCGGGCTTCGGCTGCGCCGCGGTGTGGTGTGGTGTGGTGAGGTGAGGTGGGCCGGGCGGCTTACGGGCACATCAGTCACAGCCCGCGTGATGAATGGCCGCCGATACAAAAGCTCTGTCGCATTACGCGCCGCGCCGCACGGAATGAAAAGTGGCCCAGATTTTTCACGCTGCATTACCGAGAAACACTGAGGCCAACTGAGGCATTTCTCTTCTTTTTCATCCAGCGGACTTTGTTCATCTCGATCGTGTCTTCTCGTCCCAAAGACAAAAATAACTAACTGATCATCTCAAATTATTATGATTCAAAGTTTTCTGCAGAACAGTAGGGCCAAACTTTCTGCATGTGGTTTTTACCTCTTTTTTGAGAATTACAAAACTGTGCATTAAAACAACAATATCATGCCATGCAACAAACTATAAACTGGCATGAAATATACTACCAAATATACTACCAGCTTGAATATACAAACTACAAGTATTCCAAGTGGTTTTATGCTGAGGACAACCGCAGCTGAAGTAACCTATTTTTCTGAAATAAATACTTTCAGCTGAACTTTGACAGGAACACGACCGGTTTCATGATTTCAAATCATATCTTCAGTTGTGCGTCTACAAGGCAGGAAACGTAGAATTATCTTTACGATAAAAACAGATAGACTACCTGTCCTAATAATCCATGCACATGACAACCAATACGAAATACCTTCACGTCAGTAAAACATTTAAGCCTTGATATGGGAAGGAGGGAGACTTAACCTTCTTGAAATTAAATACTGTTACCCAGAACATGCACGGCATCAGCTTCAAACTGACCAGTTGAGAAACTGACATGTTAAAAGCGCCTTTACGAACAATGTAAAGAGCATAATAAGACAACAAATTACACTACCGAGGGGGATGAAATGGATGACGAATTCATTGGGTATCATAGGATACCATAGTTAGGGACGATTTCACAGAAAATAGGCAATAGTTAAGGACGAAAAAGATAAACCCAGCGTTCTTTACCCCACAGAATCTTGGGCAAAGCATTGTAAACAGAGAGGAGGTAGCTTGTGAAAAATACGACGCTGTTCGTGTATGTTGCATCAGTTATGACAATTGTCCTGCCAGGTATGTGGGCCAGGCTGACAGAGGGTTTGGTATTAGGTTCCGAGAACAGCAGAGTCTGAGGAATACGAAGTCTTCTTCAAGTAGCCACTCACGAGATTCTGGCCACTCCATGATAGGTATAGCTAATAATCAAAAAGTCCTACACAGGGAAATAAAGGATCAGACCGTAAACATTCTGGAAGGGACTGAAATTATTCGGCGTCTAAAACTGTACCCCGGCGCACCCTCAACAATCAGGTGAATTTGAGACATTACAATATACTGTTGAATTTTGCGTTTCAAGGCATAACGTCATATTTGTTCGATTGGTTGCTTATTGATCCTAGGTTTGTTGTTATATGCTCTTGCGTCTTCTATTTGGTTTTAACGATTTTTACGCTGAAGTATTTTATAGTTTACGTGGCCATGCTGTGTAACGGGGACCTCAGTCATAAGACACAAGCGAAAATGTTCGTAACATTCCCGGCTGTGTGCCTGGTGGCACTCAGCGCCTTGAAGGTTCTCAACGGCACTGCGCTATTGGCGTCCGGGAGGACAGACATGTATTATTCGCTCGGCAGCGCAGGAAAGTGCAATCACCTCACGCACAGTACCTTGAGATCAGGAAATGGGCTTGTTCGCACTAAGACAACTAGCCACACCGACAATCCACGACGTCTGGAACACCACAGACTGTCAGCATGGCGACCATCGTTATGGAGAGAGGTCCACCTAAGTAGTGCGTGCAATTACAGCGCAGGGCACAGGAGTGCCACCACGGCCTGTTTTCACACTTAGCCTTGCCAGAGCTTCCATACACGGATAGCTCTATCCTGATACCATAAGCAATCATCTCTGCCTCATCGTCAGAAATTTGGACAGTAGCCAATACGTTTGAGATGTGCTAAAGTCACTGGTTGTGTCCAGTGTTCAAGGAAGAAAAAGCAGGAAGAAAGATAGTTTTGAGTGTAACCTCCTGTAGAGATTATGATCATTAGAGATGGAGCACAAGCTCAGATTACTAAAGGATGGAGAAGGACAGCAGTTGGCTGTGCATCCCGGCAAATGCTTGGAGCTTTGTAGGGAAATCACGCAGAACCTAAATCTGGATTGCCAGACAGGGATCTGAACCATCGTCGTCTCGAATGCGAGCCCAGTGTGCTAACCACTGCACCACACCGTTCGTTCCTATGTTCACGGTATGCACGTGAGTTACTGTGGCCATCACGTTATCCTGATTTTTCACCCGCTGAAAACACTGACTCATGTGTTGTCGAGAGTAGCAAGCCAGCAGTGGTAAAACTATACAGCTGACGAACTCGGGCAGATACAGTTGAAACAACGAGGAAGGGCCCACTGTTATCTGCAATCCAAACTCAGTAAGACTCCAGGCCTAGCCGTGTTAGAGTCATTGTTGCTTCCAGAGCTGGCAGCTCTGTGTACTAGGTCTCGCATCCTACGTACCGCAAATTATCTTCCTGGTACACAGTATACACACAATAAGTAAAATTTCGTTTCTTTGCTGTCTTTCATGTTGTTTCAATTTTAACAACCAGCAGCGTATCAGAGATAGCCTTTGCTTATATATTCAGCACTGATATAGTGTGGAAGAATCAATATTATAATATTTTATGCAAAATGGCTCCTCCATGAATCCCTTATCATTAGTCGTACAGGGTGGGGCAAATGAAAGTGGCCTGGAGAACAGAGTTCGAGGGTACAGAGAAACTCAGCAAAGCAAAGGAAACACAGTACCAACCTGACCATAGCAGATGTTGAAAGTGACCACCATTCATCTCTCTGTACCTTTTGGCTCTGGTCAGACAGTTTCTGAAGGCAGATCGGAGTTGGACTGCTAGAATTACTGCAGTCTCATTCGAAATGTTCTGCTGCTGTTCTTGAAACTATGAGAGATGTTGCGATACACACTTGTGGATTCCCCAGACAAAGTAATCGCACACCGACAGGTAGGGTGACCTGGGTGGCCAGGTAGGCCCGCAACCAGACTGACCTCCCCTAACAATTCTGTCAGGCGTGAAGGTTGTGTAAACGTGCTCCAGGTTGAGCCGGCTATAATAGGCAGTTGCTGCAACCTGTCGGGGTGTGACTATACGCATATGTTCACGTCTAATCGTATCCACCCGCCCGAGTCACTTTTATTTCCTCCACCCCATATTTTATCGACCTCCTATGACAGGTTATATACTATTGCACATTACATGGCATTAAAGAACTTCTAGCCACCGTGTTCTCTTGCTGCAATTTCCGATTGTTTTATTCTTGTTGGATTATTGCTCTAATACTGGTTACTAGAGCACGAAGGAGTAAACTGAAGACTAACTTGAGGACGCCGAGTGCAGTTGCTACTCTGACAACGCTATGTTGGCGTTAGAGAGGAAATCATGGTGAAACATATCATACCAGTTAGAAAAAATTCAAAAATATAATAATAAAAAGTTAAAAAGGAAAACACTTCCAAATGTTCTGCAAAATTATGTTTATTTTGTTATGAACCGCCTTTCGGTTTCTCAGGCGATCTTCAGGTGACAACTGAATGTCACACAGATAAACATGATGTGCGACTACCACAGATATTGATGAAGTCATCTCGGGTTATCAGCCTTGGCAACGTCTCGGCTAGTTTCCTACTCGTCACCTTAAGGCTAAGTGTCGAGTTCATATCCACTTCGTATCTTTATAGACACTGGATTGCAGCCTCCTCTGCAACGGCTGGACCAATAGCGCGCCTCCAGAAGGGGTGTCGCCGACTTTGGTGGGGGACTCCCGGCGTGTTGGAGGGTCCAGGCGTCACGCCCAGGTACTGCCTGTCTGTTCCATCCACTTCATTCCTCCCTTTCACATCAGAGCGCACTTGAAGTGTATTTGCTAGAGCTACAGCTCAGTTGTAAACCGCTATCCCGGTTGATAAGGCCATCATGGACCAGTATCTCCACTGCTTCTATGATGATCGAGTCCTAGAAACCGTTCGTCCGACACAACACTGTCTGTTCAAATTTAAACATACGACCTTCGTCCAAGCTGTGCTCTGCCTATAGTGATTTGTCCGTCTGACCGAGGCGAAAGCTTTTCGCATGTTCTGAGTGGCGCTACGAGGCACGCAGTTGCGTTTGGCCGATTTACTGCCTGCCACATTCGCAACTGATGCTGTAGACTCCTGCTCATAGTTTGTCTTTCATTTGAGCCAAGCATATTTTTGATTTTAGCCGACGAGCGGAAAACGGTTTTAATGTTGTTGTTCTCCAATATCCTGGCAAGTTTGGCCGTGGATGGATATGCTAAGAGCTAAAATTTTCTCGGTTGTGCGCAGGGCGATATGCGACTCTGAAAGACGAAGACACAGTCGTCCCAAGAGCTAACAAAAACAATGCGACGGTACTACGACAAGTTGGACCGAGCGACGTGGGGCAGTGTTAAACGCACTGCACTCGCATTCGGGAGGACGACGGATCCGGTTTTCTGTGATTTCGCTAAATCGCTCGAGGTAAATGCTAGGAGGTTTCCTTTGAAAGGGTATGGCCGATTTCCTGCCCCATCCTTGACACAAGCCGAGCTGTGCTGTTTGCATAATGACCTGAATGTCAACGGGACGTTAAACTCTATCTTCCTTTCTTCCTTCTACGTTCAGTCGACTACTGGCAGAAGACTGAGACGTTATTACAGGACACAACTTACAAGCGAGTAGGAAAAGATCCTACGTCAGCTGTGACTAGGAAGACCATCTCATTCCTGAACACCCCAGGAATGGACAAGAATGCGGTCAGTGGCTGCAGCCCACGGCACCGATACCACAACAGTTATACAGCCGTCCACAAGGTGGGAGATACACAAGATGCACAAGAAGGTAGATCCACTAGTTCTATTAGTGGACACGATAAATTCCCCAACTTATGGAGTGGCCGAAGACTTGGCACAGTTGCTAAAGACTACGCACACCATGTCAAAATCTCAACTGAGTTTGCGAAAGTGCTTCAGGGGATACATCTAGACGAGGGTGACGTCCTGTTCAGTTTCGACGTCATGTCTTTGTTCACACTGGTGCAGCTAGAGAAATCCTTGACATTACTAGGGAGCCATTTTCACTAAGACACTGTGGGACTGTTCTGCCCGCTCACAACCACTTACTTCCAACGTGGTGGAAGGTTTTAACAGCAGTTAGATGAAATCGCTGTCGGATCCACCCCCCCCCCCCCCCCCCTGCACCGGGGTCCGCAAACATATATATATATACAGGGTTAGTCACCTAACATTACCGCTGGATATATTTCGTAAACCACATCAAATACTGACGAATCGATTCCACAGACCGGACGTGAGGAGAGGGGCTAGTGTAATTGGTTAATACAAACCATAAAAAAATGCACGGAAGTATGTTTTTTAACACAAACCTACTTTTTTAAAAATGGAACCCCGTTGTTTTTGTTAGCACATCTGAACATATAAACAAATACGTAATCAGTGCCGTTTGCTGCATTGTAAAATGTTAATTACATCCGAAGATATTGTAACCTAAAGTTGACGCTTGAGTACCACTCCTCCGCTGTTCGATCGTGTGTATCGGAGAGCACCGAATTACGTAGGGATCCAAAGGGAACGGTGATGGACCTTAGGTACAGAAGAGACTGGAACAGCACATTACGTCCACATGCTAACACCTTTTTATTGGTCTTTTTCACTGACGCACATGTACATTACCATGAGGGGTGAGGTACACGTACACACGTGGTTCCGTTTTCAATTATGGAGTGGAATAGAGTGTGTCTCGACATGTCAGGCCAATAGATGTTCAATGTGGTGGCCATCATTTGCTGCACACAATTGCAACTTTGGCGTAATGAATGTCGTACACGCCGCAGTACATCTGGTGTAATGACGCCGCAGGCTGCCACAATACGTTGTTTCATATCCTCTGGGTTTGTAGGCACATCACGGTACACATTCTCCTTTAACGTACCCCACAGAAAGAAGTCCAGAGGTGTAAGATCAGGAGAACGGGCTGGCCAATGTATGTGTCCTCCACGTCCTATGAAACGCCCATCGAACATCCTGTCAAGGGTCAGCCTAGTGTTAATTGCGGAATGTGCAGGTGCACCATCATGCTGATACCACATACGTCGACGCGTTTCCAGTGGGACATTTTCGAGCAACGTTGGCAGATCATTCTGTAGAAACACGATGTATGTTGCAGCTGTTTGGGCTCCTGCAATGAAGTGAGGACCAATGAGGTGGTCGCCAATGATTCCGCACCATACATTTACAGTCCACGGTCGCTGTCGCTCTACCTGTCTGAGCCAGCGAGGATTGTCCACGGACCAGTAATGCATGTTCCGTAGATTCACTGCCCCGTGGTTTATGAAACCTGCTTCATCGGTAAACAGGTAGAACTGCAACGCATTCTCTGTTAATGCCCATTGACAGAATTGCACTCGATGATTAAAGTCATCGCCATGTAATTGCTGATGTAGTGACACATGAAACGGGTGAAAGCGGTGACGATGCAGTATGCGCATGACACTACTTTGACTCAGTCCACCGGCTCTCGCAACTGAACGTCGGAGGTTTCAATCGTCAACTTTAGGTTACAATACCTCCGGATGTAATTAACATTTTACAATGCAACCAACGGCACTGATTACGTATTTGTTTATATGTTCAGATGTGCTAACAAAACTAACGTGGTTCCATTTAAAAAAACGTAGGTTTGTGTTAAATAACATACTTCCGTGCATTTTTGTATGGTTTGTATTAAACAATTACACTAGCCCCTCTCCTCACGTTCGGTCTGTGGAATCGGTTCGTCAGTATTTGATGTGGTTTACGAAATATATGCAGCAGTAACGTTAGGTGACTCACCCTATATATATATATATATATATATAGAACAGTTCTACGTTCAAATGGCTCTGAGCACTATGGGACTTAGCACCTGAGGTTATCAGTCCCATAGAACTTAGAACTACTTAAACCTAATTACCCTAAGGAAATCACACACATCCATGCCCGAGGCAGGATACGAACCTGCGACCATAGCAGACTTACTCGGAGCTGTACGTAAACGCCAATAGCTGTCACCACCCAGCACAATGAAAATATGTGCTCACCACCATTGTGCACAGCGCACGAGAAATATACGATATGGAATGTATATCTATGGAGTTGCAACATCTCAGGGAAACCTTTCGCAAGAACGACTACTCAGAGACACAAATTGATGGGTTTTCCAGGCGAGCAAGAAGAAAGAAGACGTTCCAGAAGTATGCATGAAGCATCTGGCCTAGCTTCCGTATGCTGGGCCGTCCTCGGCCAAGACTGCCAAGATATTGGAGGAAAACAACATTAAAATCAAGAATATACTTGGATCGGTGATAGACAAACTAGGGCAACGGATACTCGGAGTCTACGGCATCAGTTGCGAACATGGCAAAAAATTTTATCTGCCAGACGAAACAGCGTATTCCTCAGAGCCGCTCAGAATTTTGCGAAAAGCTTTCGCCTCGGCCAAACCGACAAATCTGCAGTGGCAGAGCACAGTTTCAAAGAAGGTCATATGTTTGGTTTTATTTTGAACAGACAGAGATGTTGTGCACGAAGAACGGGTTCTGGCACTCACTCGTAACAGAGTCAGTAGTGATACGTGTTCATGCTGTACAGGAACATCTACTGCACTCAGCTTATGACTGTGTGGTGTGGTTTCACATGCTCCTTTATTTTATCTCCGTTTAACTTCGAGGAGACGACTCCTCGTGTGCCTGTTAGGTGTACAAGGATATCTGCACGTTATAGGGACCTCCGTGTGGAGCACGTGATTCCTGCTTTGCAAGAACGCAACTGTGTCTACACCACTTTTTTCATGCAAGATGGGACGACGCCACATTCTGCTTACCAGGTGAAAAATTGGATTCAAGAAACCATCGGTAAAGACCGCATCATCTCTGTTCTATTTCATGATGTGTTGCCTTTTAGACTTCCCGACCTAAATCCATGTGACTTCTGGTTGTGGCTATATTTGACAGATTGTGTCTATCAGGAATGTTTACGAACTACTTCTGATCTGAGGATTGACATACGACGACATATCGCTCTGGTTTCACCACATATGTTGCGAGGAGCTGTCGATCACACCATGTTAACGGATACAGCATGTTGATGAGACAGAGGAAATCACTGAACACATGTTGTAACTTGTGACCATAACCCACAAAACGTGCCAGAGCCACTGTTATCTGTTTGATCGTTCCCCTCTGCACGTACACCACATTTTGATTGCTCACAGTGACATATTTTCACCGGGTGGTGGACAGTGGAACTATTACTTTTGTCAGTGTACTCAACAAACACACCGAATAACGAACACATCTACGATGTTTCAGCGTCCTGCGCTGTATGCAGCCCGTACTGCATCACTTGCAGCACCGTCAGTTTAATTATAGCCACCCGGTATTTATAGCTGCACCAAAGCAAGGAGTACTGCTATTATTATTAACACGGACTTGACAATGTCAGAAGATCTTACGACGAGCTGCATGGTCTATAATATAATAATCTTCAAGAACATGTGATTTTATTTGTTGTGCAAAGTGAGAGTGCAATTTCAAACAACTTACGGGAATCCAGCCAGTTGACTCCGTCGACAATCGCCGATATTTCGACACGAGCACAACGTGCCATTTTCAGGCCAAAACTGTAGCAAGTAAGCGCCAAGTAAACGAATTTAAAACCTCGGTTTTCGGAGAAACTCCGTAAGGATAACACAGACACACACACAATGTAAATACTACCGCCATCACAAATCAAAATGACCAACGTCATGAGTTATCACTAGTGAAAGTAATAATCATCGGGTGCGCTTGCATAAACTTTGTCGCTCTTGTTCTTGACAAGTGAGAGAGCAGGAGTCCATGCAGAATTTATACAAAAACCGTCATCTCTATTCTTAAGGTTATTTATCAATTAAACTCAACAGTTTCCTTAATAACACTGTTCCAACAGCTGAAAGTGCATGTCAGAATCTCCGTGTTACTATATTCCATGGGATGATCGGTGGCCAGAGAATGTTCTGCAACGGCGGATTTGCTCGGCTGTTGTAAGCGTGTGTGACGCTTATGCCTAGTGCACCGGTCCTCCACAGTCCTGATAGTCTGATCAGTACATGAAACGGCACAACTGCAAGGAATACGGTGGACACGGAAACCAAGATCATTCTGTTTGTAACCTAAAGGAACCCTGATCTTAGAAAATGGTCGAAAAACACTTACTTTTTATTGTGAAGTCGAAATAGTTCATTAAATCAGCACCAATTTAACCTCAGTCAACCGTAACAAATCAGACAGAGAACCACGACTGAAGGGAGAGACCACATTGAAACTTACTAGAATATCAGAGACACGCAGGCCCGTTCCCTCTAATCGACGTTAGGAATGTGCCGAGTTCTACATGTGGCGCTCGCACTTACCTACTGTAAGGCCCGATAGAGGAGAAAAGACCCTTTTTGTTTCATTCCGTTTCTTCTTTCCCTTCTGGGTGCTTAATGTGTTTTTATCAGGCTGTGTATATGAAATGATAAAATTTTTCTTCACGATTTTCCTTTATGCATGAAATTCATTTTTATACGCTTGAAATTTGTCCAGTGATCTTGGTAGAAAACAGAAGTGGCTGTAGCAGACTGCGTCACTCGATATGATCTTTCTGTAAATAACGACAGTTTAGCTCAGTGGGTGAAAAATTCTTGCCGTAACATTGTGTAACTAATCGAAATTGTATCTATATGAAAATTATATTGTAAAATCACGTAGGCGTAATGTTAATCAGTGTTTTGCGTCACTGCCACATAATCAGAACTTGTGCTTACAATGTCCGTACAAGGTCAGTTCACATTCGTAACTGTGTATTCAGATATCTATTTTTATATAAATAATTAAGCCACGTCTTGCCGGTATTAAGCTTGTCAATAAGGTGACCTCAGGACACGAGCTCCCTTTTTGCACGATATTCATAAAATCACGCTGCAGTTTATTTCATGTTTTTCACCTGCATTCACGGCAAAAATGCGGCATGAAAGCTGCTGTTGCCCCGAGGAGAGTTTGGTTTATATTTATCCGATCGCTTGCGTGTGTTTTTAGCTGACTACTTGTACAGGCAGCGTTTTTGTTCGAGTAAATACGAAATGAAAGCGAGTGATTAATAAAAACTGAAAAATATCTGCAGTGAATCACGCCTGTTAAACTTCATGCGCAGAGAGTGCTGACGTTAGGGCGGACAGCCAAGTTATAAATACACACTGCACAAATACTTGTGTGAGCTATGTGAAAGCCATCACATAAATATAAATATCAGGGCTGCACAAAAACAAGGTGACACCACTACTACTACGCAATTTACAGGCAAAGGTAGGCGTTGACAGGAAGTAACTACAACTGACAATAAAACAGATCGTAACTTGGAACTGTAAATCGGCTAATCCTCTGCGATGACATGGAGGGAGTAGTATACATGTCTTCTTTTACAAAACGTGTGATTGGCTTTCAAAATGGTTCAAATGACTCTGAGCACAATGGGACTTAACTTCTGAGGTCATCAGTCGCCTAGAACTCAGAACTAATTAAACCTAACTAACCTAACGACATCACACTCATCCATGCTCGAGGCAGGATTCGAACCTGCGACCGTAGCGGTCTCGCCGTTCCAGACTGTAGCGCCTAGAACCGCTCGGCCACTCCGGCCGGCGATTGTCTTTCAAAAATGGTTCAAATGGCTCTGAGCACTATGGGACTCAACTGCTGAGGTCATTAGTCCCCTAGAACTTAGAACTAGTTAAACCTAACTAACCTAAGGACATCACAAACATCCATGCCCGACGCAGGGTTCGAACCTGCGACCGTAGCGGTCTTGCGGTTCCAGACTGTAGCGCCTTTAACCGCACGGCCACTTCGGCCGGCTGATTGTCTTTCACTTACATACCCAAGTCCAATTTTTTTTTGTGCTACCTACAGTGTTTTCTCTGCTATACATGTCTCTCTTTTCGACGAGTATTTCACAAATTACTTACTTCTTGAATGAACGTCTACACTGAAGTTCGACAGTGCGCCTCTTGTAACGACGGCTTCCCCACAATTACCAAACGAGGTGGTGAACTGGAAAGACACTGCACTCACATTCGAGAGGGTGGCTTTTAACTCCAGTGTGGTTACCACGATTTATTTCCCTAAGTGGCAAATTAAGATATGGTTGAACCTTCCTGGCAGATTGAAACTGTGTGTCGGACCGAGAATCGAACTCGGGACCTTTGCCTTTCGCGGGCAAGTGCTCTACCGTCTGAATGGTTATTTTGGAGGAGTTCTTCCTCATACTTACCCTACATTAACTTTTCTGTGTCATCTTCGTCGAGGGTGCAAGAGCTTTCTCCCCTCCCCCCTCCCCCCCTCCCTCCCCCCTCCCACAACACTTGTACTAAACCTTCATAAATGCCTCAGTTTAGCCATCGAGTCCGTAGAGGATGGTATAAGAGACTTGCAGTATGACTGGCAGTTTTGTGGAGATTAAGACAATCCGTCCTTGGACTATCTTAGTGAGTCGTTGTGTAGGATTCTTTCTACCTGTTTTTCCGAGACGCTCTCAAAGTTTATGTCGCTCGCAGAAACAGTATCAGCGTCATCGGATGCTCTGAAAAGTGCAATTAAAGAACGAGATGGCGCAGTAGTTAGCACATTGTACTCGCATTCCGGAGGACGACGGTTCAAACCCGCGTCCAGCCATCTTGATCTAGGTTTTCGCAATTTCCCTAAATCGCTTCAGGCAAATGCCGGGATGGTTCCTTTGAAAGGGCACGGCCGACTTCCTTCCTCATCCTCCCCTACACTGTTTGATCCCCTCCCCCCTCTCCCCCCAAATATTAACCAACCAGCCAAACAAATAGCAATTCTACTTCTTGTGACTAAACAATAAAGCGGCAAGTTATATTATTCGAAATAAGGCTCAAAAGGGATGTTATTATAATGTATTTATTTGTTAAACATCATAAACTGATAGTACCAACAGATTAACAATGGTTAACTCAAAACTAACAATTCCCTGAAAGCATGTTCTTACGGCGATTGACCACTATGGCGCGCAGTCTGTACCTTGCACTTCACTCGTGATATTTCGTAGCCGTTCGCACAGTTTCATTAGCTCATTTATTTTTTAAGATGATCGATTTCTGGAGTTGAAATATTCTTCTAAAAAAGGACGTATGACCTGTAAGCTTGTCCTAATGCCTGTATTGGAAAATGCAACTTTTATTAGCAGATATTTATTAAGCACGACTGCTTTCTTCGCGCTAGAACAACTTTATTTTCCCTACGTTACTTGCTACTGACGTAACGAGTGTTCTCATATCGAGCCACTACAGGCCGGCGGTTTGTGGGCGCGAAGCTGCGTCCGATAATGACAGATGTGTTCCACCGGGTTCGGATAATGAGACAGACTTCGCCAAGACAAAGTTCACTATCACGTTCCTCAAGCCACGTTAGCACGATTGTTGTCCTTTGACACAGACAGTTTCCTGCTGGAAGATGCCATCAGCATTGGGGATATAGGGATGAAGGTATTCAAGTGATCCGCAAAAGCGTTCACGTTGTCCATAGCTGTCATGGTGCCTTAGATTATACCACAGGTCCCAATGGAAGCCCAGATGACTGCGCTCCACAGTATTGTCCCCACCGCCGTGCACTTGAGGCGGAGCGCACGTTCGTAGCGGCCGTTCGCCTGCTTGATAATGTATCCGGCTATGGCCGAGGAAAGTCATTCAGCTCACAAGACGACACGTTTCCATCGGTTCTCGGTCGAATCTCTATGGTCTCGCGCCCATTCAAATCGTAACTGACGATCTCGTTGGGTCAATTTGGAAAATCGTAAGGCCTTCTGCTGCGGAAACCCGTGTTCAGCAATGTGAGATGGCTGTTTTGCTCCGAAACTGCTGTGACAATAGTACAAATAAGTCACCAGCAAATACTCTACATATACGTTACCATACCGTCATGAAACACCACATCCACCAGAACATAGTTGACTGTATCGATTACAAGAATTACCAGTGAAATGAACAGCAGAATTTATACACCATGTCACAGGATAAGACAGTGGTTTGGTGGCATGCACGTTACTCATATAGTCCGTAACGCTGCTGGAAACGGGTGGAGTCTGGTAGTACATCTGTCACATCTGGATGAAACATATACACCCACAATGAATTTAGTAACATTTTTTGTTTGTTGGCAAGGATAGTATTGTAAGAGATAATTAAAATATGTGGTTTGTTAAGGTTAAAAATATGTTTAAAAACTGCATAACTAATTTTTAATTTGAGAAAGTCTTGCAATTTAAAAAAAAAACGCAGCTCTCAGCACATCATCAAAAGAGGGACAGCATGAGGTAAGCCTCGTAACGTGTATTCTATTAAACCAGTATTTTATCCTGTGATGTATCATGTAAATTTTGTTGGCAGTTGAACTGGTTGCTCTTGTAATCGATACACTCAGGTATGTTCTGGTGCACTGATACTTCATGATGCTGTGGTATGATAACATTTGGTCTCGTAAATTTGCTGATTAGTTATTTTTAACGTTGTCTACAAATCTAAGGACGGTTCATGTCTAGTCGAAACAAGTAACTTAAAAAATTAATGCTGTCAAGATGGATAATAAATCTATTTTGACTCTATCAAAATCTGCTCTCATGACGTAATCTGTCATCCCTAGATATTTGCCACAATGACTTTCAACAAAGTGTGTGTGTATGGACCCATTACTGATAGTTTACACTGTTGATGATAAACCACTGGAAACAGAAAATGTAAAATATCTCGGAGTAGCCATCTGAAGCAACGTACTGTGGAACGACCAAAATAATTAGCAGCAGGAAAGTCAAACGCTAGGCTGAGAGTTTTGGAAGATCCCTGAGATAAATAGCTCACCCAAAAAGTAAGTGTCTTACAAAAAATACATCCTACAAACTGTCATTGCTCGACGGCCTGGGTACGCTTACGAGCTGTGCGTCACAGTGAGCACCTTAAGTACGACAGCACGAGCCGTTATGGAAGCGAACAGAGGCGCGTGGAGTTATGGACGTCCTCACCAAACTCCAGAACCAGGTGCTGCAATACCGGCATTGTGTATCACAGAGAGGATTACCGTTAGAACGCCGAGAGCGTAGGTTCCAAGAACACTCAAACAAAAGATTAAGCTGCTTTTCTTGACGTTTTCCCGGCAGATCGAATACTGCATCATCTTTCTCGCGTGAATTAAATTTTGTTCCGATACTTCGGCTCACACCCATACTCCCATCCTCAATGTGTGTGAGTCGTCTGGTTTTTAGTAACTTTCAAATAAGTTTCCACAGCACTGTGGCGTAGAAACGCATGTTTCGAGTTATCTCAGAGAATCGTTGTGAGGCAGTCAGCCGAAATATCGGAAAAAGAACCTTGAAATATTATAAAAATGGATATATGTACATTGACGCAAAAACAACGCAACATTAAAAATAATTAATGTAGAGTAAAGAAGTTCCGTGAATACATTTGTCTAGCTAATACATCCATTACTAATGTGCTGGATGCCAGTTTGTGGAGTTGAATTCCATGCCTGTTACACTCGGTCGGTCAATAAAGGAACGGATAATGGTGGTTGCGGGTGTGGCTGGAGTTGCCCTATTATATCCCAAAGGTGATCTATTGGAGACAGATCTGGTGATCAAACAGGCCGAGGCTTAATAAAGATAATAGGTAAGGTATGCTCGGTTAAGACAGCGGTATTTGGGCGTGCGTTATCCTATCGGGAAACACCCACTGGAATGCCATTCGTGAACGGCAGCGCAACAGGTAGAATGATCAGAGTGAGGCAAAATGTTTCACAACCATGTGACTGGTTTTGCCGTCGTACGAAATCACGACCCAGACCGTAACTCCAGGTGTAGGTCCAGTGGGTCCAGCACGAAGACAGGTCGGTTTCAGACCTTCAGCTGGGCTCCTCCTAACCAACACTCTGCCGTCACTGCCATCGGGGTAGAACCAGCCTTCATCAGAAAACACAATAGATCTCAGCCCTGCCTTCCAATGAACACTCGCTTGATACCCTTACATTCACAAATGGTTGTGGTTTGGGGACAGTGGAAAGCACGCTACAGGGCGTCTGGTTCGGAGCTGTCCTTGAAGTAGCCAATTTGTAACATTTCGCTGCCTCACAGTGCTGCCAACTGCTGCTCAAATTGCTGCTGCAGATGCAGTGCAATGCGCCAGAGCCACACGCCGAACACCATCGTCTTCCCACTCGGTAGTTCCACACAGACATCTGGAGAAAAATCTCCTTTGTCAGCAATCAAGTACAGCGGTTACATTTCTGCCAAGTCTTTCTGTAGTGTCGTAGAAGGAACATCCAGTTTCTCGTAGCTGAATTACACGACATCGTTCAAATGGAGTGAGGTGTTGACAATAGACTCTTTGTCACCTTAAGCATTCTTAACCAACAGCAACTCAGCACGTCCAATCTCAAAGGTAATAAAGCTCACGATAGTTACAGAGTGTATTAAAAAAAAAACTGACTTGTATACTTATAGTGGCGCTACTGGCGCCACCCCAATCCAAGTGGCACGAAATTTGAACAAACATCATCTTTCAGTTGTAGAAACGGGCCTACTGACAGGTTGCAGCGACCAATTTTTGACTAGAAATCGAGCAAAAATAGTTCTATGAACACGTGTCCGGATAATCATAGTTGCCACGGTGAATGGCGCTGACGAACGAAAGTTCCTCTGATCGCGTGCCGCGTGTTCGTCGTGTGTTGCAGGCTGTGTGATTGACTCACTGTACTGTAAACTGCAGAAGCGTTCGGTGTTCATATCTGGAACGAGCCGAGATGGTGTTTGTATACGGCCAAACAGATAGTCGAGAGGCAGCACAGCTATACCAAAATAAGTACCCTCATAGACGCCAACCATCCCACACAACACTTTAAGCCGTTTTTGGGAGTTCAAATGATCTTGGGTCTTTCGAGACAGGCGAACGTGCATGTAGGCAGCGGACTGTGTGTACAGCAGATTTGGAGGACCACGTTCTACAGGATACTGAGACGAACCTTAGTACAAGCGCAAGGCAAGAGGCCCGCCAATATGGTGTAAGCCAAAGTACGATTATGTGTGTTCTCGTGACAGCCGCTAGTACTCCTATCACCTGCAACTAGTGCAAGGTGTTCAGAGAACCTTTCTTTCTTCAGCGCCGTCTACCGTGGTAACAACCCACTTCGGACACATGTTCATTGAACCTTTTTTCCTCCACTTATAGTCAGGAATCAATCCCTATACTTTGTCGATTAATGTTCATCTTGCGCGTGCGCGTGCGTGCGTCTGTGCGTGCGTGTGTGCGCGTGCGCGTGCGTGCGTGTGTGCGTGTGAGTGCGTGCTTTTCAGATCTCCTAAACCACGGGACCACTTTCATCCCAACTTGTTACACATGTTTGGAAATCATCGCAGTGGAGGTAAAAACCAACTACCTATCAAAGGGCTGGGAGCGAGGGTGGAAAAGCAGTGTAGCCCACGACTTGTGAATGGACATACTTTACTAATCCAATATCTGAGAATGACAGCACGTTAGTGACCTGGAAGAAACTATACAGATAATTTTAAGCCTTTGCGCAAAAGAAATATTATCACCTACCACATTTTCGCTGTTCACACAGTGAAATTGCTGTATAAAGTAAAACGCTTTTAATTTATTACTTCTTTACTACACACATCAAAAAAAGTTTTGCATCACCTCGGTTCCGAGACTTCCGGAACCTGTGCAGAAAATTGAAATAGAGATCAACATAAACATCATTTCCGCCCTTTTTATTGCTCATGAGAAACACACATTGCATGTTGTACCACCTTACAGCGAGAGCTTCATAGATGGTGGTCCAGATTGCTGTACACATCAATACCTCTAATATCCAGTAGCACGTCCTCTTGCATTGATGCATGCCTGTATTCGTCTTGGCATACTATCCACAAGTTCATCAAGGCACTGTTGGTCCAAATTGTCCCACTCCTCAACGGCGATTCGGCGTAGATCCATGAGAGTGGTTAGTGGGTCACGTCGTCCGTAAAGAGTCCTTTCCAATCTATCCCAGGCATGTGTCGATAGCGTTTATGTCCGCTGAAGTGGAGCGATGTCGTTATCCTGAAGGAAGTCGTTCGCAAGATGTGCACGATGGGGGCGCGAATTTTCGCCCATGAAGACGAATGCCTCGCCAATATGCTGCCAATATGGTTGCACCATCGGTCGGAGGATAGCATTCACATATCGTACAGTAGTTACGGCGCCTTCCGTGACCACCAGCGGCGTACGTCGGCCTCACATAATGCCATCCGAAAAAAGCGGGGAACCTCCACCGTATTGCACTCACTGGACAGTGTGTCCAAGGAGTTCAGCCTGACCGGGTTGCCTCCAAACACGTCTTCGGCGACTGTCTGGTTGAAGACATATGCGACACTCATCGGTGAAGAGAACGTAATGCCAATCCTGAACGGCATGTTGTGGGGCCCATCTGTACCGCTCTGCATGGTGTCGTGGTTGCAAATATGGACCTCGCCATGGTTGTCGGGAGTGAAGTTGCGCACCATGCAGCCTATTGCGCACAGTTTTAGTCGTAATACGACGTCCTGTGGCTGCACGAAAAGCATTATTCAACATGGTGGCGTTTCTGTAGGGTTTCCTCCAAGCCATAATCCGTAGGTAGCGGTCATCCACTGCGTATTAGCCCTTGGGCGGCCAGAGAGAGGCATGTCATCGAGAGTTCCTATCTCTCTGTATCTCGAACAACATCGCTTTGGTTCACTCCGAGACGCCTGGACACTTCCCTTGTTGAGAGTCCTTCCTGGCGCAAAGTAACAATGGGGACGCGATCAAACCGCGGTATCGTCTAGGCGTGGTTGAACTACAGACAACACAAGCCGTGTACCTCTTTCCTGGCGGAAGGACTGTAGCTGATCGATTGTCTGACCCCCTCCGTCCAATAAGCGCTGCTCATGCATGGTGGTTTACGTCTTTGGGCGTGTTTAGAGACACCTGTGAAAAGTCAAAGGGTATGTGTCTGTTATACAATATCGACAGTCAACGTCTATCTTTAGTTCTGGGAACCGGGGTAATGCATTACTTTTTTTTGATCAGTGTACTAACTGTAGCAACGCATTTTTCAGACACTATTCACATATTCCACTTAATGTACCAGCAGAATTATATCATCGTACGACTCATTGTTTAGAAGATATGACGTCATGAACACAGAGATGCGTGAAAATCTGCCGCGCCACGCAGGACTTTTAAACGTATCACTTCGTTAGTACTAATCTATCTGCAACACCTTTCACAGACGATATCCACACATGCCACTGGATTAACTACAAAAATGTATCATTTTACAACACTTAGTTCAGGAGATATGACGTCATAACTATTGAGATGAGTGAAAAACTGCTTCATGTGTGACGTTTAAATTTAGTGGTTTTTTTTTATACTACTAATTGTATGCGCAACACTTTTCACAGACAATATTCATATATGTCGCTGAATGTACCAAAAATATATCATTGTTTGGCATGAAGATTTGAACGAAGTTTAACAGACGAGTCACGAAGAATCAATGCCCAAAAAAGTGGGATGCGGAATGAAAAGATATTCCCGAAGTGTTCTGAGGCTTTCGATACACGATAATGAATAGCTCAGTAGGCATTTCACTTTAAGAGGACTGGACGTCTCTAAAAATAGCGGCCACAGTGATACGTCGCGCGGCAGACTCCAGTACCTCTTTCTTGTAGTTTCATCTTTGCCATCGATTTCACTTTGGCCGGTCGCGAGTCAGTTGTTCATCGCGGGTTCGGCTATTTAAATCTGCAGCGTCGAGGCAGCAGGATCACTGTACGGTCTGTCGGCTGCGGTTCCTACGGGTCGGGAGACTGGCACTTACTTGGTACGCATGCTCACTGCGCGTGGTATTACTGGTGTACTGCGGCCGCAGATGGGGGAAAGGTTTGGGTTCTGGCATGAGGCGTGGTGTTTGGCTTTTCTCGCCACGCAGTGCATGTTGAGAAGAAGAGCTTGCCAGAGCGTCGCCTGGTACTACCCGGTTGCCTGGACATATGGCGTGTGTTTGATATAAACAGGAGCAGTTGTGTGCTTATCTATATTTTTGGTGTTTAACTAATGTTGTCTTTAATGTGAATTTGCTGATGTGTCTGATATGTCAAAGTTATGTCACACGTGGCATGATAACGGGGCTTGTGCTTTCCATCTTAGTTTCCTACCACTTGATGAAGAATCTGCAGGTGTATGTAAGGAAGCCCGGTGAGCTGGTCATTATTGAGTGATTGTATATAAAGTTGATGTAACCTTGGTGATTAAGTATCGCCGGCCAGCGTGGCCGAGCAGTTCGGGCTTGGATGTGTGTGATGTCCTTAGGTTAGTTAGGTTTAAGTAGTAAGTTTAAGCAGTATGTTTAAGTAGTAAGTTCTAGGGGACTGATGACCTCAGAAGTTAAGTCCCATAGTGCTCAGACCCATATGAACCATTTTGATTAAGTATCAAAATTTGCACCTTAGTTTACGAGTAACGGAATACTACGCTCTCTCGTAAAACTACATCAGATTCTATGAATGTGTAGTTCTGGTGGGCTCTTGCCTGTTTAAAATAATACTCAGCTGTTACTGTCACGTTTCAAGGAACAATCTTATTTACGCATGTATTGTACTGTTCAAACGAAGTCTGAAGTGTTGAGTTTAAAAAAAGCTTCCCTGTTTCAATTGTATGTTTTATGTAATATGAATGTGCAATCGCAAGTGTGCTGTTGTAGTTGATTTATGTTTCAGTTGTGCGGAACGCAGTGTATCTCGTCCGGTGCGGTGGGGTGTGGCACCGGGCTCCATGTTGCTCGCCTTCTGTCTCGATCTCGTCAATAAGTTGAGTGTGGTGTCACCGCCAGACACCACACTTGCTAGGTGGTAGCCTTTAAATCGGCCGCGGTCCGTTGGTATACGTCGGACCCGCGTGTCGCCACTATCAGTGATTGCAGACCGAGCGCCGCCACACGGCAGGTCTAGAGAGACTTCCTAGCACTCGCCCCAGTTGTACAGCCGACTTTGCTAGCTATGGTTCACTGACAAATTACGCTCTCATTTGCCGAGACGATAGTTAGCATAGCCTTCAGCTACGTCATGTGCTACGACCTAGCAAGGCGCCATTACCTGTTACTATTGATGCTGTAAAACCTGTACCGTCAAGAGCGATGTTCACCAATTATGGATTAAAGTTAAGTATTCTAGCAGCTACGTACTTTATTTGCTAGTCTCAATTACTTTACCTGTTCCAGACCTCACGCCAGCCTGCGTGAGCTTAAACGCGTGCCTTTCGGCTTCCTCATAGTGGCTTGGCTGTCTTGCCAAGCCACAACATTGAGTATTGCTGTTCTCTTCGTTCCTGGCTCAGTCAGGTTGTTAAGCTTTTAGCTCATTCCTTCGCCACTTTGGCGAATGCACCTTTCGCTCGAAATATGAATTTAAACTTGTAAGACTGGGTTTAACTCTGTAATTAGCGCCCGATAGATTGCTAGAGGCTATCCGCCTTATTACTTCTGTATTCCCTTATCAGCCATTTGTTTATTATATTTGTACCTTGTGTGTTGGTTGCCAACATTAATTTTTATAAAGCAGCGTTTCATATGCATATGTTCTTAGGGAATGTTTAGATGCTGAGGAGCTCTTTTCAACTAATTACTTGTTATTTGAATCAGTGCCTCCCTGTACTGCCATCAACTGGATTATTCCTTGGTCAGAAGTTAGTGTGCCCGGTGTCTTCGGTTCCGAGCGTTGAAGTCTTAGAAGTTGCTTTTATTATTACTTGTGTGCCGCTTATTCTGCCTTAATTTTATAACTTGGCATGAATTAATATTTCAAAACAGAAGTCATTGTACGGAATAATCTTGCGGGTTCAGAGTTTGGCTTGTTTTGATTTCATTAAGTAATTACACCGATAGAAATTTTGTAAATGTTTATGCATTAGTTATGCAGATTTTAACAGCGGCTTAAGAAAACTTTTTATTGTGTTCCTGTGAGGTTGTTAAATTTATCAGTTTTATTGTATTAAATTGTGCAAGGTAATAAACATTGTTTAACACAAACTGTGTATGTTTGGTTAATTATGGTCCTGCTGCTTCCTACCTTACTACTGAATACTAATAGCACGTTCCAGACAGAAGAGGGAAAGATAAACATTGCTACAAGGAAGGTAACCGGAAAGAAACCATGGATAACAAGAAATACTTCCGGTTATCGACGAAAGAAGGAAGTACAAAAATGTGCAGGGAAATTCAGGAATACAGAAACACAAATCAATAAATAACTAAATAAATAGGAAGTGTGGGGAAGCTAAGGCGAAATGGCTGCATGAAGGATGTGGAGAAATGGGAGAAGTGACTGTCGGAAGGATTGACTCAGTACACGGAAAACTCAAAGCAAAAAACAAGGACGGTAACATTAAGAGTGCAATGGGAATTCCTCCGTTAAATGCGGAGGAGAGAGCATGTAGATGGAAAGAAGAGGTTGAAGGCCTCTATGACGAGGAGAACTTTTTTGATGAAACGAGAGAAGTAGTAACAAGACACGACAGGGGTGACATGGGAGATTCGCTATTAGAGTCTGAATTTGAGAGAGCTTTGAGCGATTTATTATCAAATAAGGCAGAACACTACATCGAAATTTCTAAAACATTGGGGAAATAGCAACAAAATAACTACTCATACTGGCATGCAGAATTTATGAGACTGGCGATGTACGATAAGACTTTCGAAAAAAACATCATCCATACAAATCCGTAGAAAGCAAGACAATTATCGCGCACTCAGCTTAACAGCTCTCATATATCCAAGCTGGTGACAAGAATAACATACAGAAGAATGCGAAAGAAAATTGAGGATGTGTTAGATGACGATCAGTTTGGCTTCAGGAAAGATAAATGCACCAGAGAGGCAGTTTTGAAGCTGCGGTTCATAACAGAAGCGAAAAAAATCAAGACACGTTAATGGGGTTTGTCGACCTGGAAACAGCGTTCCACAATGTTAAATGGTCTAAAATGTTCGAATTCTTAAAAAAAATCGGAGTTATGTGTAGGGAAAGAGAGTGATACACAATACATACAGAAACCACGAGGGAACAAGAACAAAATGCTCGGATTAAAAAGGGATTTGAGGCAGAGATATAGTTTTTCGGTCCTGCTGTTCAATTTATAAATTGGAGAAGGAATGAGAGAAATAAAAGAGAGGTCCAGGAGCGGGAATAAAATTCGAGGTGAAATGAAATTAATTATAATATTGCCTGATGACATTGCTATCCTCAGCAAAAGTGAAGAAGAATTACACTACTGGCCATTAAAATTGCTACACCAAGAAGTGCAGATGATAAACGGGTATTCATTGGACAAATATATTATACTAGAACTGACATGTGATTTCATTTTCACGCCATTTGGGTGCATAGATCCTGAGAAATCAATACCCAGAACGACCACCTCTGGCCGTAATAACGGCCTTTATACGCCTGGGCATTGAATCAAACAGAGCTCGGATGGGGTGTACAGGTACAGCTGCCCATGCAGCTTCAACATGATACCACAGTTCATCAAGAGAGGTGACTGGCGTATTGTGACGAGCCAGTTGGTCGGCCACCATTGACCAGACGTTTTCCATTGGTGAGAGATCTGGAGAATGTGCTGGCCAGGTCGAACATTTTCTGTATCCAGAAACTCCCGCACAGGACCTGCAACATGCGGTCGTGCATTATACTGCTGAAATGTAGGGTTTCGCAGGGATCGAATGAAGGGTAGAGGTACGGGTCGTAACACATCTTAAATGTAACGTCCACTGTTCAAAGTGCCGTCAATGCGAACAAGAGGTGACCGAGACCTGTAACCAGTGGCACCCATACCATCACGCCGGGTGATACGGCAGTATGGCGGTGACGAATACACGCTTCCAATGTCCGTTCACCGCGATGTCGCCAAGCACGGATGCGACCATCATGATGCTGTAAACAGAACCTGGATTCATCCGAATAATGACGTTTTGCCATTCGTACACCCAGGTTCGTCGCTGAGTACACCATCGCAGGTGCTACTGTCTGATGCAGCGTCAAGGGTAAACGCAGCCATGGTCTCCGAGCTGACAGTCCATGCTGCTGCAAACGTCGTCGAACTGTTCGTGCAGATGGTTGTTATGCAAATGTCTCCTCTGTTGGCTCCGGGATCGACACGTGGCTGCACGATCCGTTACAGCCACGCGGATAAGATGCATGTCATTTTGACTGCTAATGATACGAGGCCTTTGGGATCCAGCACGGCGTATTACCCTCGCGAACCCACCGATTCCATATTCTACTAACAGTCGATGGATCTCGACCAACGCGAGCAGCAATGTCGCGATACGATAAACCACAATTGCCATATGTTACAATCCGACCTTTATCAAAGTCGGAAACGTGATGGTACGCATTGGTCCTCCTTACACGAGGCATCACAACAATGTTACACCAGGCAACGCCGGTCAACTGCTGTATGAGAAATCGGTTGGACACTTTCCTCATGTCAGCACGTCGTAGGTGTCGCCAACCTTGTGTGATTGCTCTGAGAACCTAATCATTTGCATATCACAGCATCTTCTTCTTGTCGGTTAAATTTCGTGTGTGTAGCACGTCATCTTCGTGGTGTAGCAATTAAAATGGCCAGTAGTGTACAAGACCTGTTGAATGGAATGAGCAGTTTAATGAGATAGATTGAACTGAACTCAGAGCAAATCAAGAAAGAAGAAAGTGCTGTGAAGTAGCAGAAATCGTCGAGAAACTTATCAGAATTGAGGATCACGAAGTAGACGAAGTTAACGAATTCTGCCAGCTAGGGAGCAACGTAAGACATGATAAACATAGTAAGGACATAAAAAGCAGTTGCTTTAGTACGTCGATAAAGTGAGAGAACTGGAGACTTTAAACAGCCGTGACGTCATTGCTTACCGGACAGTCCAGATCGCAGAGGTCTACAGTGAAGATATGGGTAAATCATATTACCTATGGTCGATGCCCTTGGTTCTCAGGACCAGGAATCATCGTAAAATAAATGAATCTGAATCTGTGTCAGTGTGGGTCAGTGGTGTTGACAAAAAAATTGCCGTCATCGGCGATCTCACCCATTATTATAGAAATTAAATTACGTATTTCCTTTCCTTTATCCACACAAAAAAAACTGTAGTTGGCTTACTAAATGAATGAGCGTATTGCATCATCCACATGGGATGCACTCTGTGTAAGCGGTGACCTCAGTGATTAGTCAACCGCTTATCGCTCTCTGTTTACAAACATGACAGGCGCAGACGTGTGCTGCTATAACGGCAACAGTACGCGTACGGGATAACATCCAGATTCCGGACTTAGAAAATTTCTGATCGGTACAATCAGCCGAGAACCGCTAGTCATACATCGCGAACCGGGGGCTCAAGGATGCAACAGCTTTGTCTATATAGGCAATGATTTTGTGACGAAGGCGTGAGTCTTCGTGCAGCTACACGTACAGCGTCATCGACCGCTAACACGGAAGATGCCACGCTATTATTTGAGGAGGAAATTTCTGAGAGGAGGAGGAGATGGACAGGGGGGGGGGGAGGAGGAGGTGGGGAGAGAAAGGAGGAGGGGCAGATGTGTAGAGAGAGGAAAGTGGAGGAGAGAGAGAAAGGGAGGGGAAGAAAGAGACAGAAAGAGGGGAGGATATGAGCAGAGAGAGGGGACAGGAGGAGATGGATAGGTAAAGGAAAGAAAGGATGAACAGCGAGAGGGGCGAGAAGGATATGGACAGTGAGATCAGGAAAGGAGACGGACAGAGAGAGCGTAAAGAACGAGATGGACAGATGTTGTTGTTGTTATGGTCTTCAGTCCTGAGACTGGTTTGATTCAGCTCTCCATGCTACCCTATCCTGTGCAAGCTTCTTCATCTCCCAGTACTTACTGCGACCCACATCCTTCTGAATCTGCTTAGTGTATTCATCTCTTGGTCTCCCTCTACGATTTTTATCCTCCACGCTGCCCTCCAATGCTAAATTTGTGATCCCTTGGTGCCTCAGACCCTGTTCTACTAACCGGTCCCTTCTTTTTGTCAAGTTGTGCCACATACTCCTCTTCTCCCCAATTCTATTCAATACTTCATCATTAGTTATGTGATCTACCCATCTAATCTTCAGCATTCTTGTGTAGTACCACATTTCGAAAGCTTCTATTCTCTTCTTGTCCAAACTATTTATCATCCATGTTTCACTTCCATACATTGCTACACTCCATACAAATACTTTCAGAAACGACTTCCTGACACTTTAATCTATACTCGATGTTAACAAATTTCTCTTCTTCAGAAAAGCTTTCCAAGCCATTGCCAGTCTACATTTTATATCTTCCCTACTTCGACCATCATCAGTTATTTTGCTCCCCAAATAGCAAAACTCCTTTACTACTTTAAGTGTCTCAGTTCCTAATCTAGTTCCCTCAGCATCACCCGACTTAATTCGACCACATTTCATTATCCTCGTTTTGCTTTTGTTGATGTTCATCTCATATCCTCCTTTCAAGACACTGTCCATTCCGTTCAACTACTCTTCCAAGTCCCTTGCTGTCTCTTATAGAATTACAATGTCATCGGCGAACCTCAAAGTTTTTATTTCTTCTCCATGGATTTTAATACCTACTCCGAATTTTTCTTTTGTTTCCTTTACTGCTTGCTCACTCCCTTCCCAACCACTGCTTCCCTTTCATACCCCTCGACTCCTATAACTACCATCTGCTTTCCGTAAAAATTGTAAATAGCCTTTCGCTCCCTGTATTTTACCCCTCCCACCTTCAAAATTTGAAAGAGAGTATTCCAGTCAACATTGTCATTATATGATACCTTTTGCTGAATTAGAGACAATGAGTGCCCTGTAGCCTTCATATACACTGATCAACCAAAACATTATGACCATCTACCTAATAGCTGGGATGACCTCTTTAGACATGGATAACAGCGGAGACGTGTCGTGCCATGGAAGCAACGAGGCCTTGGTAGGTCGCTGGAGGGAATGGGAGGCACCACTTCTGCACACATAGCTCACCGAATTTCCGTAAATTTCGGGGATGGGGCAATGAACACTGGCGCCAAGTAGAGTCACATCCCAGAGTTTTGTCAGGACTGGCTCTCCCAAGGCCATCAGTAGTTCTAATGGAATGTTGTCTACTCCCGGGGCCTTGTTACGACTCAGGTCTTTCAGTGCTCTGTCAAAATCTTCATGCAGTATCATATCTCCCATTTCATCTTCATCTACGTCCTCTTCCATTTCCATAATACTGCCCTCAAGTACATCGCCCTTGTATAGACCCTCTATATACTCCTTCCACCTTTATGATTTCCCTTCTTTGTTTAGAACTGGGTTTCCATCTGAGCTCTTGATATTCATACAAGGTCTCTTTAATTTTCCTGTAGGCAGTATCTATCTTACCCCTAGTGGGATAAACCTCTGCATCCTTACATTTGCCCTCTAGCCATCCCTGCTTAGCCATTTTCCACTTCCTGTCTATCTCATTTTTGAGACGTCTGTATTCCTTTTTGCCTGCTTCATTTACTGCATTTTTACATTTCCTCCTTTCAACAGATGGACAGAGGGGGGAAAAAAGGTATGGACTAATGAACGATTGTAATAAATACATTTCCGGGCAGCGATGGGTACTCAGCTATTTAATAATATTCCAGATGCGTGCCCGAAATGTGAGGGAACAACAAATTAAGCTTTTCCACTTACATCTCGCGAAATGACAATGGCGTGAAAATAAGAGTAATTAGAGCTCAAAGAGAGACTTGCTGACAGTTGTTTTGGTCGCGCATCGTTCCCGAATGGAAGAGGAAAGGGAGTGTATAACACTGCAACAGCATTTACGTAGCTCGTACAATCAAATACCAAGTTTGGCTTATTACGTACTATGCCACAACTGTCACGGAAAAGCCACGTATAACACTACCGTCTGCTACTGCTATACCATAACCTTAAAGTAGAAGGCAGGTCGTGAAATAAAACTATCTTGTTAAAGCAATTATGGTATAAAGCAACAGAGCAGAGTTACCCTCCGAGAGGAATTTTGTTATGTTGACCGAGTTGTACCTAAGGGGTGTGGCTTATCGGAAATGAAAGTCAGAATTACGTAAATATTTGAACAGTAACAAACAAAATTTTTGCCTATCTGCACTGTTTAACGGATAAAGAAAACGGTCGCCAGCCTAATTAGGCAAGAGAATCATTAACATTCTTGTTCAAGAAAATAGGTATTAGTAACTTTAATGGATAAACACAACCTATATTTTGTCACATGCGAGTGCCATGAACTCAGACACATACATATGTTTACGGTATGACTAAAGTTAACAGCTAGAGCAGCACAAACTATTTGCAAAAACATAACAAATACCGAAACACACTATTACTTTCAAGGCTTATTTAAACTGAATGGTCTTTATAACATTACTATTAACATTCACTGCAGGATCATAAATTGGACATAGGTTAAGTCTCTCTCAGTTAAATACGTTACTATTTAAAATGAAAGTTAATTGGAATCCACTAACAGGTTGCTTCTCACTATCTTTTGAATAAAGAAATTATGGTTTTCATAAATAGTGGTCTTCCCGTTATACTATTAATATGGACTTCCAATACACAAGAGAGACAAACACTTATTAGCAAGCATGAACACATAATTTTCTACTATTGGAGTTTTCCACTTTTACTACAGTGAAACGCAATGTTGACAAATTTGCAAGAAACTGACTCACCTTTTAAAATATACTACAGGTAGCATTATGATCATTAACTAAGCAAAACTTTATAAGCCTCTATTTTAAGAACTTTAATTTATAAAAGAAACAGCAAATTGTCTTTATTACCACAATCTTCTACTTTCAAGTAAATGATTAAATAGGTGAGTTTGAAACTTCACAAAACTACATTTACTGCCTCCAACAATTTCACTAAATCCACAGTAAATCTGAATATTCTCTTCTCATCAAAGATCAAACAACATTATGTAATTAACTGTAACTTTGAGGCTTTCATTTTTTCCACAAAATAGGACACTCGGTAATCATAGTACAAATGGAGAGGAACCTGAGAGGTGTTGTGATAGGGAAAAAAATCAAGGTAGTTATATAAATTCAGTTATAAGTTACCTTATATTCGTTCACACTAAATCACCCAATAAGCTGATCCTTATCTGTACATTATTATAGTACTCCTTTACAGTGATTGCGCAATGTGGTGGCAACTGCATGTTGGTAGGTAGATTTGCAGACAGAATTGCCGGACTCTGGCCCTTGTTGGTGGCGATGATGGATACCAATTCCAGAATCGTTCCAGCTATATATCCATCCATCCGAAGCATTGGAAAGTGGCAGAAAAAGCCTCTCTAGGAACCAGCACAATATACAACTTTTACATGGCTGTGCACAGTTTGGTAGCTCATTCCCGACTGACTCTTGGTTCCACCTTTCCTACCTAGGCCAACCACAATTTGCACGTGCTGCACAGTTCTGTTCCGGAGGGGAACCAATACACCTTTTTCATACAAACTAATTAAGAATCCTAAGTGAAGATCATCAGTTTATATAACAGTAACTAAACACATTAAATAAAACAGAACATTTGCACATATTGGTGTTATTATAAAAAATTATTCACACAGAAATTACAATTATATACAATAAGTTTTGTTCCCTCCAAATGGGACAAAGAATTTAAATGATAGAAGAAAGGAGTATACAATTTTGTGTTATCGATTCAAACATATTTACAGAAGCTCAAAGATGTAGCATTAAATAAAACAAAAGGCAAAATAAATCAATTTGAGCTATGGTGTTACAAGTGGACAATAGTGGTATCAGGAGTCCTGCCACACACTGCAATGTGACTTATAATTGAGGTCCACGTTTCTGTCGTATCTGTGAGCTCCTAGGGCTGCGGTGTCTGAAGGTGTAGACAGGGGTATCAGCGGCGCAGAGGTGCGTGTGAGCGTCTGTGTGGGTGCGCGGCGGGGCTCGGCGCGCCATGGTGGGGGCGGGGGCGGGGGCGGGGGCGGCGCTCCGGCGGCGGCGGCGGCGGCGGCCTCTGCTCCTGCCAGCGGCGCCAGTAGCGCGCCAGGCGGGATCCTGTCACGGTCGCCACTCGGCTGCTGTGTCTGCAGGCGCCGCCACCGCCGCCGCCACCCCTGCGAGCGTCGTGACGCGACTCGCGCGCACCGCTGCTGACTAAGCCAGCGGCCGCGGACCGCGGCTTATCTCCAGCACTGAACTAGCCTTAATTTTCTCATAGTCTTACTGTATTTCCCCTAAAATATTCAATATACCGGACTTCACTTTTATTGAGACCTAACAATTACCTTTTCACTTCGTAGAAAGTAGACACCTGTTAACTTTCGTAGTTTCTATACTGTTACCGCGAATATTAATCAGAGAGAATTACTGTAAATATCCGATACCGCTGATAGTATTCCTAGGAGTAAGGAAATAGGTTGCCAGTGAGCGCCAACTCCAGGCATAAAACGTAAGTACAGTATTTTTCTTATTTTACAATAGCTTAATGTAACGTTAACAATACAGTGAAGCTTTCCCAGATTAATTCCGAATACACCTGTTTTCTGGTGCTCAACATTAATATGAATATAATTTTATTTTGAGACTTCTGATGCTTCTTAAATTATGTCATTTATTTTGCGCTTGTGCCTTACCTGACGTACATATTTTTATCTTTGCTACGGACTTGTAGCTGTTTTAACAATTGCTGTTGTCCAGTATTGCTGTAGACTTCCGTTTACGTATCGTGTTTCCTTCGTTCGTGTATGCACGCACGTGCGCGCGAGCGCGCGTTTGTGTGTGTGTGTGTGTGTGTGTGTGTGTGTGTGTGTGTGTGTGTGTGTGCGTGCGCGTGTGTTCGCGCCCTGTTTCAAGCAAAAATGCGGCGTAAGTTATTTCAAAGATGATTATAAAAGACAGTGCTATCTGTCTGATAGGGACTCGAAACTGTGCGCTGCATCTAGGTCTCAGTCACATTCTGACAATTTCAAGTTATCGCCACTAATAAAGACTGCCTGTACTCTGTGATACAATAGAGCTTGCATGAAAGCAATGAGCTGGAAGCCCATTATTTTCAGGAAATTCCTCTCCGGCGTTTGCAGGGACTGACAGAGTCCAGTACATCTCGAACAGCCTCCTTCATTGTTTTCAGCATTCCCATTTTTTATGACTCCTAGTTGTGTCTTGAAACATTGCTTTAAACTCAGCGTCTGACAATGCGTGTGAAAGGGTTGCACTATTGCAAGTAAAATTCTGAATTTCAGTACTACTTTTGACCCAATGACAATCTGCCGCCCCGTGGCAGCATTCATAATACGAGTAGACAATGTGCGTTTCTTCAATAGCAGTCGCATTTGTACTGGCGTCCTATTTGAAGTCCTAAAAGATGCTGATATTAAGGCACATGTTCAAATCTGTTTGCTGCTAAAAACGTTCCAATCGCTATACTCTCGCACCGGTACAAAATGCCTCCAACATTTTATATCGTTTTTGGTAACAGAGACGCTGTTATTTCTCACATCACGCAACCATCGTGAGCAGTACGTCCCCTAAGGCGAATCGCCTATTTTCTTCACCTTTTCGTTTTGTTTCTTTCACATTTTAGAGAAAACATTTACTATTAGAAGAGTCTGCTGTGATGAACCAAGCACTGAAACTGAATATACGATTGGATGTAGCTTCCATTTTGGATCTTAACAGGGTTTTAGCTGCTGTCAGATCCTAAGAAGAGTTTTTTTATTACTACTTAGATGCTACACTGATCTAATATTACACTTCTAAATAATTACTACGCCCAACCTTTTCTATAACCTTTATATGTCCATCCTTGTAATAGATGAGTACCAGGACTTCAGCTGTTCATTGTGAAATGAAAATTAGAACATCTGCAGCCGTTTCTTTTGCATTTAATTTAATTATGCTAGCAGTTTCAGTGTTCCTGAAGATGGTGTAATGGAATACTGAAACTGGTTCTGTAAATAAACACAAAAGGGACGGCTGAAAGTGCTTTTATTTTCATTTATTTGCAACCCATTTTGCAGATTCTAATGTTTATGTGTCCCTTCTAATTTTGTCGTTTAGTCGAGAATGAATTTTCACTCTGCAACGGAGTGTGCGTTGATATGAAACTTCCTGACAGACTGAAACTACGTGCCAGATCGAAACTCGAACTCGGGACCTTGGCATTTAGCCAGCAAGTGATCTGGCAACTGAGCTAGCTGTACACATTCCTATCAAACTTCGCTGCTCTCTGAAGCTGCGGCGGTTGTTTACTCTAATACTCCTCCGGGGCCGGCCGTTGTGGCCGAGCGGTTCTAGGTGCTTTAGTCTGGAACCACGCTGCTGCTACGGTCGCAGGTTAGAATCCTGCCTCGGGCATGGATGTGTGTGATGTCGTTAGGTTACGTAGGTGCTTAGAACCATTTCAACTCCTCCTACCAGATACCGCTTCCGCATCCTGTTTAACTGACCAGCTCAAAACAACCATCACCGCCACGACATATCACTCAAAACGTCAATTAAGTATGTAACAGGTAACATATATATTACAAACTCATCGCACTACTGTAGTTGCAATAAATGTTGCTTGTTCGTAAAATCTTTATTATCCAAGATCGCATATAGGAAAATGGGTAACTAATTTGAAACGTTTGCCTGTCAATTTCAGATCAGAATATAAAAAGGCGTGTCTAAGATATGACAGTCTGCTTACGACCAACTCTTAGAAACTTTGACTGTTTGTGTTACCAGACAGAGTGGCTATTTTCTATGTCACTTTGAATGCACAACAGTTCTTGTCTACACTTACTATATATTCATGTCACAAGCTGAGTTAGAAGTTGGCATTTCCTTGCGTTGTTAATAACCAATTGACGAAGTGTCTTCTTATATTATTCACAGCTTTTTTTATTATTATTCTGATTTGAAGACGGCGGGAAACGGTCGGATTAGTTATGTATTTTCTTATATGCGATCTTGGTTAAAGAAGAGTTTACAAAAAATCATCACTCTTTGAAATACCATATCGCTGCCCCTACACTGACAGTATAAGGTAACTATTATTGTAATTGTTAATTACATAGAAAATCCTTACTCGTAAATCAGACTAGCTATTACCGAATCCCTATAGTACCTCGTACCTTCACATATAGAAAAACGAGTCGGGGATTTTCATTTATAAGACGTTTGGTACATTTCATACGTTATCCGTCCCCTTATTAGTTTCCGATATTACCAAATTTCCGATGATTCCACTTCCTTTCCCACATTTCTAATGCTCTATGACTCGCTTTCATACGCGCAGCCGGCCGATGTGGCCGAGAGGTTCTGGGCGCTTCAGTCTGGAACCGCGCGACCGCTACGGTCGCAGGTTCGAATCCTGCCTCGAGCATGGATGTGTGTGATGTCCTTAGGTTAGTTAGGTTTAAGTAGTTCGAAGTTCTAGGGGACCGATGACCTCAGATGTTAAGTCCCATAGTGCTCAGAGCCATCTGAACCATACGTGCAATATTCTAGATTCACCCTTTCAGGAACTTCTTCCGTATTTCCACACTGGTACTCTTTTTGAAGAAAGCTTTCGTCGCATGTGCACCTCTCCTTCTGATATGCTTCATGCCAGGATAGCTCAGTTGGTGGGGCATTTGCCCTGAAAAGGCAAGGTTCCGGGTTCTAGTCCTGGTGCGGTACACAGCTTTAATTTTTCCGGACGCTTCAAAATAACGCAGACTCCGACACAAGACGGAAAATTAATTTTAAAAGCATCTGATATCTCCCTCACATCCTCCGCCTTGCGCAACCTACGTTCCTAGATGGGAGGATTCTTTCGCTATAGTGTCGTTCCCAGTTTTTATTGTAAACAAGTCGTTATTCTGCTTAGTGCTATTCTTCATTGCCTTCGTCTCTGATACTTTTAGCCTTCAGCAGTATTCTGTTGCTTTAGTGCTGTCGTTAGGTTAGGCTAGTGTTTAACGTCCCGTCGACAACGAGGTCATTAGAGACGGAGCGTGAGCCCGGGTTAGGGAAGGATTGGAAAGGAAATCGGCCGTGTCCTTTCAAAGGAACCATCCCGGCATTTGCCTGAAACGATTTAGGAAAATCACAGAAAACCCAAATCAAGATGGCTGGAGACGGGATTGAATTTAGTGCTGTCGATTTCTTTGAACGGGGTATCTTCGTTGCATATGGACCACATGCCTCCATCATGTGGGAAATCTAAGACAGGAGAAATTGTTAGTTTTAAGCCTTTGTTTCAGTTTCTAAACTTTGCAACCGCACCATCAAGTTGAACGTTATGCCTTGTGGGGACTAGTCTCCCTGTCATGTTGATCCTTTTTTTCTCATTATAATGCGTCACCTCCTGAACACATCGAATACGAGATGGGACAGGGCACTATGAAGCAAGGATCTTACAATGGCGATTCCGCTAGGTCTGTATATATTACAATGGTTTTCTAATTTTTCTTTAGTCTGATTTCCGTTACAAAGAAGTTTATGCAAGGTGTTACACAACATTAGTCCACCAACATGTGCGGGAGAAGTTCTGTGACGTTTACGAGGTGGGAGAATGGTACCGGCGTGAATATTACCTGGATAACTCAGTTGTTAAGCTTACCCCCGAAATGCAAAGTTCTATATTCGAGCGTGTATCCGACACACAGTTTTAATGTGCGGGTAAGTTTCTAACTTGCTCGGTATTGATAAAGCATATTTGGGAACTGGAACTCAAACGAAACTTTCTGGCAGATTAATACTGTTTATCGCAACGAAATTTGAAACTTACCTACTTCGGCATATGTTTCCTACTTCTACTTTTCGAACTTCAGTCAGTTCTCCTGAATGCCTAGTTGCGAAAGCAATCCGGAAGAAGGACTATCAGTCATAAATACCCTCGAATGGTAACGTTTCGGGCAACTCTCAGTCCGGCAAAAGTTTAATATACAAGCAGGTTTCGTATTGCTCGGTATTCGTTAAGCATGTTTGGCAAATGGACCTCAAATGAAAATCTCCTAATAGTTTAATACTATGTGTTGGACCGGAACTACAGTCTGGGACATTACCTTTCTTACCGACTGAGCTTTCCGGGGAGGACTGACGACGCATTCTCTCAGCCTCATTTCTTTGTGCTCTTCTTTCCTACTCTGAAAGCTTCAATAAGCTCTCCTAAACAACTTGTTAGGATAGCATTCCTGCAAGATGTGATATCCTACAGAAATACTCCCTAATACCAAGATTCCAGGTCGAGTCCCGATTTTTCGATTTTAATCCGGCAGGAAATTTCAAAAACAGCGCATAATTCTTTTGCAGAACTCATTCTTCAAATAACTTACCTGTTATCAGTCCTTCCAGCACGGTATGCGGGAGAGCTTCTGGGAAATCTAGTAAGCAGAAGAGAGGTACATACGGGCGACTCGTGAGACATTCCTGGAAGGCTTAGCCCGTGACAGCTTCGCCTGCGAAAGGCAAATTTCTGGGCTCGTTCAATTTGTTAGCTAGTTTCGAAAATAGCGCACACCCCACTGAGGAGTAAAAGCATCACTCTGGACCTGAAATGTTAAAATTTTCCCATTTCAATGCTTACGTTTCTCCTCTTGCAAGTTTTATTGCCCGACCAAGTATTAGTAGCAAAATAACTGACGGCGTCAGAAGCAAAAATGTAGAATATAAATTTACCTATTAGCAGTTTTATCAAAAGGATTTCTAAATGTATAATTTCCGTTACATTAAAAGCAAAGGCGGTAACATAAAGAATGTAAAGAAAATTCCACTGTTACACGCAGAGGGAAGAGCGAATCGGTGGAACGAGTACAGTGAAGGCCTCTTTGAGGGAGGGGGCTTGTCTGATCACTTGGTAGAAAAAGGAAGTGAAGTCGATAAAAAAAGGTATAGAGGATCCAGTATTAGAGTCAGAATTTATAAGAGATACGGAAGATTTGAGGTCAAATAAGACAGAATGGATGGATATTCCGTCGAAATTTCTAAAATCGCTGGGCAAAATGACAATCAAACGACTTTTCAAGTTGGTGTGTAGAATGTATGAGACTGGCGATGTACTGTCAGACTTTCGGAAATTTTCCACACAATTCCGAAGGTAGCAAGGACAGTTAGATGCGAAAACTATAGCACAATCAGTTTAACATCTCACGCATCCAAACTGTTGACAAGAGTAATATATAGAAGAATGAAAAATAAAACTGACGATCTGTTGGATGACTGTTTCTAGGTAAGTTAAAGGCAGCTCTGATTTTGCGCTTGATAATGGGAGCAAGACTGCAGTTATATCGAGATACGCTTACAGGTTTGTCGATCTAGAAAAAGCGTTTGTCAGTGTAAAATGCTGCAATAAGTTCGAAATTCTGAGACAAATAGTGATTAGCTATTGGGAAAGGCCAGTGATATACAGTATGTACAAGAACCAAAAGGACTGGAAGATCAGAAACGAAGTACTCGGACTGAAAAGGCTGTTAGACAGGGATACAGTCTTTCGCCCCTATTGTTCAATCTATTCATCGAAGAAGCAGCGACAAGGTTGGGTTGGGTTGTTTGGGGGAGGAGACCAGACAGCGAAGTCATCCGTCTCATCGGATTAGGGAAGAATGGGGAAGGATGTCGGCCGTGCCCTTTCAAAGGAACCATCCCGGCATTTGCCTGGAGCGATTTAGGGGAATCACTGAAAACCTAAATCAGGATGGCCGGACGCGGGATTGCACCGTCGTCCTCCCGAATGCGAGTCCAGTGTGCTACAACGACAAGAAATAAAGGTTCAAGCGTGGGATTAAAATTCGGGTTGAAAGGATTAGCTAATGACACTGCTATCCTCAGTGAAAGTGGAGAGGAATTACAGAATATGGGTTGAGAGTAGAAGTAGCAAAAATGAGAACAGCGAGAAACTTAAGATCAAAACTGGTGGTCTCTAAGTAGGCGAAGTTAAGGAATTCAGCTACCATGGAAGCAACTTATGAAGGACGAAGCAAGCACATAAAAAGCAGAAAATCACAGGCAAAGAGAGTATTGTTGGCCAAGAGAAGTCTACTGGTATTAAACTTAGGCCTTCTTTCAATGAACAACTTTCTCAGGACGTACATTTGGAGCACAGCAGTGTCTGGTAGTAAATCGTGGACCGTGGGAAAACTGCAGTAGAGCCGAATCGAGGCGTTTGAGATATGGTGCTAAGGAAGGATGTTGGAAATCGAGTTGACTGATAAGATAGAAGGTTCTGCACAGAGTCATCGAAGAATGGAATACATGGAAAACACGTACAAGAAAAATGGACAGCATGATAGTCCAAGTGTTAAGGCGTCAAGTAATAATATGAACGGTACCAGAACGAGCAGTAGAAGATAAAAACTGTATGGGAAGACACAGATTTGAATACATCCAGCAAATAAACTGAGGACGTAGGGTGTAAGTGCTACTATAAAGTTTAAAGATTGGCGCTGAATAGGAATTCGTGCCGGGCATCATCAAATCATTCAGAAGACTAATGACTCGAAAAAGTGTAATTTACGGATTCATTATAGCCCTTTATTTGTTCCTCCCGTAAGGAACACGAAGAGACAGGGGTATTTGATCTGCCATTATCGCCACGCTCCACAATCTATTGGAACGGGAAAAGCACCAATACATGATACAATTGGCAATGCACCTCGTAATGGATGTAGACACCTGGCGTCTATCATCATGCATCTGCCAGTTCAAGTTTTACATCATTTCAGTGACGCCCGAACCTAACCTGTCAGCATTTGTGCTGTTTTTCTTTGCACACTTCTTCTGTTATTTCTAGCTGGAATGGGTCTTCAAAAATACTGTAGTGCTAGTTACATTAGTATTTTCCAGTGATGCAATTACTACGTTAACTGCATTTTTCCAGTATGTACACTGCTTTACCTTCCATAGAACCTATGTGATCGTTCCATCTCATATTTCCTCAAATTGCTATACCCAGATAATGGCTCAAATGGCTCTGAACACTATGGGACTTAACATCTGAGGTCATCAGTCCCCTAGACCTTAGAACTACTTAAACCTAACTAACCTAAGGACATCACGCAGATCCATGCCCGAGGCAGGATTCGAACCTGCGACCGTAGCGGTCGCACGGTTTCAGACTGAAGCGCCTAGAACCGCGTGGCCTAACAGGTCGGCCCCAGATAATGTACCCAGAGAATGTAACCTAGTAGCTGGGCCATAAGATGTAATACTTACTGTAAAATATAGAGTCATACAAAGAGACCAGATTATGCGGACTGATTATGGATTGTGTAAGGTGTGAAATGTGTATAGTGATGAAACAAGAAGCACATGGTAGGAGATGAAAGACAAGAAAACAGCCAAAATACCAATGAACTTAAACTATAAATACCGAAACCACCATAACAGGACCGAGAGTCAACAACTGTTCCCACGATGAAGCACGGCCACGTCAGCTCATTGTATAAAAAATTGAAAAGAATATCAGCAAGTTGGTAGACGACGTAACGAGCCACAAATACTTTTTAAATGTTGTAGTTTAGATCTATAACTGGTTCGGGCTACAATGCTCATCTTCAGGTGGCTAATATTTTTCGCCACGAAGATGTTTTGATCAAGGGCATTGCACTAAAAACATTTGAAAAGTATTTCTGGCTGGTTGCGTCATTTACCAACGATCAGTAAGAGCCGCGGAGTTCACTTGAATCAACAGACCTAAATGCGCTCCAGACAGCGGTGGGATATCAATCTGTTGCCCTCCTTGCTGCCCGACAACCGATGGTTATGGTCAGGCGTGCCATTTCTCTTCATAGCAGGACCTCATTGGTTGCCATCCGCGGCACCACTACAACACAGCGGTACGTCGACAGTATTGTACGACCATTTTTGTGCCCCTTAATGGCAATCCATCATGGCTTACATTTGAGGAAGATAATGACCGCCCAGCCACGGCTTTTCTTCGTGCGCACCAAACCCTACCAACGGCCAATTAGGTAGCGGGATTTCTCCCCAGTTGAGAACATTTGGAGCTTCATGAGCAGGCCTCTCAAACTAGCTCGGGGTTTTGACGACACAACACGCCAGTCGGTCAGAATTTGGCTCGATATCCCTCAGGCGGACAATGGAAAAAATTTAAACGAGCGTTTGGCGTCATTGGCCAGGAGGCCCTTTGCAAGGCAGGTCCGGCCGCCTTGGTGCAGCTCTTGTTACATTGGACGCCACATTGGGCGACCTGTGCGCCGGATGGGGATGAAACGATGAGGACAGCACAACACCCAGTCCCTGAGCGGTGAAAATCCCCGAGCCAGCCGGGAATCGAACCCGGGCCCGTATGACGTCAATCCGTCACGCTGACCACTCAGCTATCGGGACGGACCTCAGAAGAATAACCAACAGCTCTATCAGTGAATAACAAGCCGAATAAGTGGTCGCCTAAGGGCCAGAGATGGACAAACCTCTATTGAGTTACTCAATTTGTGAAGTTCTTTCTCCTCAATAAATCTTAATTTTTCTGAAACTGTGATCACTTGGTTATCTGTACATGTACATCACATCTGCCGATTTCCGTCCCGTTCGGATATTCCTTCGTGGTGAGTCGTTTCTCCTTGACTTACACTGTAAATTTAGGCACCGGGAACGACCTAAAGCACATTGTCGTTCATTTGACATTATGGAATGTATGCTTGCTCGTGACATCTGTTCATCTTATGACGAACCAGCTTTACCTCTGCTGTAGACTCATTCTGTTTATACAGGGTGTTTCAAAAATGACCGGTATATTTGAAACGGCAATAAAAACTAAACGAGCAGCGATAGAAATACACCGTTTGTTGCAATATGCTTGGGACAACAGTACATATTCAGGCGGACAAACTTTCGAAATTACAGTAGTTACAATTTTCAACAACAGATGGCGCTGCAAGTGATGTGAAAGATATAGAAGACAACGCAGTCTGTGGGTGCGCCATTCTGTACGTCGTCTTTCTGCTGTAAGCGTGTGCTGTTCACAACGTGCAAGTGTGCTGTAGACAACATGGTTTATTCCTTAGAACAGAGGATTTTTCTGGTGTCGGAATTCCACCGCCTAGAACACAGTGTTGTTGCAACAAGACGACGTTTTCAACGGAGGTTTAATGTAACCAAAGGACCGAAAAGCGATACAAAAAAGGATCTGTTTGAAAAATTTCAACGGACTGGGAACGTGACGGATGAACGTGCTGGAAAGGTAGGGCGACTGCGTACGGCAACCACAGAGGGCAACGCGCAGCTAGTGCAGCAGGTGATCCAACAGCGGCCTCGGGTTTCCGTTCGCCGTGTTGCAGCTGCGGTCCAAATGACGCCAACGTCCACGTATCGTCTCATGCGCCAGAGTTTACACCTCTATCCATACAAAATCCAAACGCGGCAACCCCTCAGCGCCGCTACCATTGCTGCACGAGAGACATTCGCTAACGATATAGTGCACAGGATTGATGACGGCGATATGCATGTGGGCAGCATTTGGTTTACTGACGAAGCATATTTTTACCTCGACGGCTTCGTCAATAAACAGAACTGGCGCATATGGGGAACCGAAAAGCCCCATGTTGCAGTCCCATCGTCCCTGCATCCTCAAAAAGTACTGGTCTGGGCCGCCATTTCTTCCAAAGGAATCATTGGCCCATTTTTCAGATCCGAAACGATTACTGCATCACGCTATCTGGACATTCTTCGTGAATTTGTGGCGGTACAAACTGCCTTAGACGACACTGCGAACACCTCGTGGTTTATGCAAGATGGTGCCCGGCCACATCGCACGGCCGACGTCTTTAATTTCCTGAATGAATATTTCGATGATCGTGTGATTGCTTTGGGCTATCCGAAACATACAGGAGGCGGCGTGGATTGGCCTTCCTATTCGCCAGACATGAACCCCTGTGACTTCTTTCTGTGGGGACACTTGAAAGACCAGGTGTACCGCCAGAATCCAGAAACAATTGAACAGCTGAAGCAGTACATCTCATCTGCATGTGAAGCCATTCCGCCAGACACGTTGTCAAAGGTTTCGGGTAATTTCATTCAGAGACTATGCCATATTATTGCTACGCATGGTGGATATGTGGAAAATATCGTACTATAGAGTTTCCCAGACCACAGCGCCATCTGTTGTTGAAAATTGTAACTACTGTAATTTCGAAAGTTTGTCTGCCTGAAAATGTACTGTTGTCCCAAGCATATTGCAACAAACGGTGTATTTCTATCGCTGCTCGTTTAGTTTTTATTGCCGTTTCAAATAGACCGGTCATTTTTGAAACACCCTGTATGAATAGTTGCGAGAAACTGTGTCGCCGATTTGACATTCAATGTTACTTACAATCCGTCTTGATTGCAGAAATGTTTTTTCACATGACCGGTTTCGGTTCTTCTAGAACTATATTCAGATCTGAAACGATAATGATACTAATTTACTATTTCACAAAAGCTAACCTTTTTCATCCTATCCGATCAGCTTTAAATGTACCAGAACATACCTACAATTTCGGTTATAGGAGTAACCCGTCCACACACAGCAACCTTCACATGCCGAATCACATAAAGTGGTTGGCAGAATGCACGTCACTTATATTAATTATAAAACTATAACCGACAGGTGGCGTCTGATACATTTGTTACATTACATATGCACATGCTGTATTAAGTAGATTTTTGTAATTAACTTTTATCTCTAAAATACTTAATTAAAATCTGTATATGTCAAGGTTAAAATCTGTACTTGTCAAAACTAAAATACACAATAAAATTATCATTTTTGTACTATCTAAAACGAAGGGCGATTTCTATATCCATGGCGCTGGTGTAGACTTGTTTTCCTCCTTGGGCTCCTTCCGTGGTTCTCGCCATTTCGGTGTTGTGCCGCGAGCCGTTCAGTCATCTGATGTCCATTGCCGTGGATAAGAGGGCCGTGCAGGAGGACCCCGTCAACGACTCTAGGCGCAGCACGCATCTTCCAGCTTTTTCACCATGCACCATCTCTCATCCTTCGGCTTGGACTTCTATATGCAACAGTGATCATCTCAGTAAGTCGTCATAAATACTGAAGTAGGCGTTATGATTCTAGAAGATCCGAAACCGGTCATCTGAATAAATATTTTTGCAGTCAAGACGGATTATAAGTAACATTGTACGATCAGTGACTGCGGTACCCCATCAGACATTATGTCTATTTTTGCAAGGATTTGATATTCACTCCCATATGGGCCAAAAAGCACTATTTTTCTGTGCTGTACGAACTCGCAGTGGCTACACTGGCGCCCATTTCTTCGTAAAAGCTGAAGTTTTTAAAGAAGTTCCTCATTACAGCCTCACGTTCCATGGTTTGAGCATTCCAGTCTGTAAAAAGGACCCTGAGAATTTCAGAACCTTTGAAACTGTTATCCACCTCATGACCAAACCAAGAATTCATGTTCATGATAAAAATCCACATTTAAGGCATTTTACAATGATTACGCTTTGAACATTTTGGCGTGAATGGTTGTATTAAGAGACATCTTCACTGTATTCGTCCGTGGTCACCATTGTCTTCGAGTGACATCGTGGGGACCACAATCTGTCACTTCCCCACAGTTCTTAAATGCCTTTAAAACTCTAGTGGTGACCAAATACGTACGTATAAGGCAAATATCAACCTAAAGACACAAAGACTTAAAACGAAACTACTAGATTTCATCCCTAAAGTGGACGACTCATCTCGGTCTCATGCGAAAAAATCTGCTTAATAAAAATGATAGTAACGAGGACCATGAAGTGTCCGAACAGGTCGTAATTGTGTGTGTGGAGCATGTAGTACCGGTTCTTTATGTTCTGATTCTAATGTCACAGTAATTTCAAATTTTACAACAGTCAAAATAACACTATTGGCACTAGGCTAAGTACGGAAATTTTTTGAATTAGCATTGACGACAACAATAATCCTAAATATTAATTAAAATCACATAACAAAGCGGGTACATTATTTTTTCGAAATAAATACAGAATGTTTAGACTTGTTTAAATAACAAATTCAGCTTGCGATAATAGTGTTTTACCTACAAATATGATGTTCACAGACATCTGATTTTGCCATGTGGTTCGAGCCCTTGTGGTTCCTTAGTGCCACAGTTGTCTGCCAGGTCGTTCTTCATCTTTTAGACTTGTTTTCCCACAATGGAGTCGTCTGCTACACTCAACCAGTGGTGCATATAATGGTGCACTGTTGCTATACGCTTCCAACAAAGTATGAATTTTTGCAGCTTTCTTTCCCTTTAGATTCAGAAAGCTGATTAGCGCATGAAACTCCACATTATCAGTGGACTGCGCCGTTTTGTTTAGACTCCTGTAGCGCACGAATAACAGTGTGTTCTAAGACTGTAGGCACGTATCTACGAACAAAATAATTAATAACTTTAATTTTTCGAGGTTTACTGTTAAAATTACGGGGCTCCTTAGAACAGATTCTCAAATACGTCTAGTGAGTTGATTATGACAGTAAAATCAGGAACACCCGGATTACTTTGGCGATTTCGCTTCAGTCATTTTTGTCATGCACCATAGAAAAGAAAAGATGGGAAACACGACGGCTGTTCGGAAAGCAAGGCCCAGTAGGTCACGAAATGGAAACGAAAGTGAAAATCCAGTGAAACCTTGCTCAGATGTGTTGGGCAGTGTCTCTAGTATGCTTTACGACCGCGTCACGCCGCTCTTGTCAATTCTGAGCACATAGTGAGCACGTAAAGATAGCTTGAACGATAGTGCCTCCGGCTAGGCATGGGTACCTGCTGAGAGATTTCGCGCAACCCCACATGACTTACCTGTCACGCATTCCCTTCTCCATGATAATTCCAGGCAGCGCACTGCATGGGAAATTAGGACGCCCCTGCAGCGTTTTCGATGAGACGTGTTTGATCACCCATTGTACAGCCGGGCTTGGCTCCGTCTGATGTTCATCTCTGCTCACGGGAACCGCTGGATATGAAGACATTACGGCACAGACAACGAACTGCAGACCAGCGTGGAGAAGTAGTAGAAAACAGGTGGCTGCCTTGTATGAAGAGCGTACTGGGAAGTTGGTACAACGATGTGACAAATATGTAAGTCGGAGCAGTGTCCACCTAGAGAAGTAGCTAGAAGATGTAGGAAGTTGCTGCAAATAACACATTTTCGATTGTCACTGTGGGTTCCATTTCGCGACCTGTAGGACCTTACTTTCCGATTAGTCCTAGTATCAGTAGTACAAGGAGAAGCATCTACCACACGCCGCAAGATAGCTAATGAACTTTAGCTATATACTGCCTATTGGCTCCTGTCTCCGGTTCTTCGGCCGACGTTCATCTAATGATTATACTGACGTTTCACCAGCACGGGTGGCTGGCATTGTCAAAGCTTCACCCTCCACTGCCGGTGGTGGAGCCGAGCTCGCGGCCGCAGACTATATGTACCTCAAAATTGGTTCAAATGGCTCTAAACACTATGGGACTTAACAGCTGAGATCATCAGTCCCCTAGACTTAGAACTACTTAAACCTGACTAACCTAAGAACATCACACACATCCATGCCCGAGGCAGGATTCGAACTTGCGACCGTAGCAGCAGCGCCTAGAACCGCTCGGCCACAGTGGACGGCTATATGTACCTGTCGCGCCAACGTCCGAGGGCTTCTCCGTGGTCATTTCCCGTGCGGTTCTCTTCTTGCTACCTGGGACGGTCGTTCGCTGCAGTACGGGAAGCCAGGATCCGTTTACTGTAAGGCTTTCCTCTTTCTTGTCGAAACTGTTCGCGTGTTTTTGTATTTCAACAGCTTCTCTGAACAAGCGAGTGTGATAGTGCTTCTCTACAGCCAGAACTTCCGTGTCGGCGAATTTTATTACGTGGTCGGTCTCATTCAGTGCATGCCCTGCCACGGCCGATTTCTCCACCTGCCCCGACCTGCAATGTCAATTATGCTCTTTGATCCTGGTGTTAATTAATCGTCCAGTCATTCCGACATAAACTTTTCCGCATGTGCATGTGAAACGGTGTATTCCCGACATTGCAAGTGAGTCCCTTTTCTCCTTCACCGATCTAAGACTCTTTGATCTTCTTTGACGGTTTGAAAATCGTCTTTACGCCATGTTGGTGCAATATACGGCCGATTCTGTCCGTCACTCTGGGAATGTATGGCAGAAAGGCCGTACCCGACATTTCTTTTTCTGATTCCTTACTGCGCCGAGTGTTTGGCTCTGTTACACTTCTAATATAATTTGCGGAGTACCCATTGCTCCTCAGAACACTTTCTAGCTGTTGAATTTCTCGTCTGAGGTGCTGCGGCTCACAATTTCGTCCTGCTCTCGTTACGAGCGCATTAATCATGCATGATTAACATCATCAACAAGAAAGAGGAAAGCCTCAAGGTAAACGGATCCTGGCTTCCCATACTGCAGCGAACGGCCGTCGTAGGCAGCAAGAGGAGAACCGCGCCGGAAATGACCGCGGAGAAGCCCTCGGACGTTTGCGCGCCAGGTATAGTCTGCGGCCGCGAGCTCGGCTCCAGTTCACCACGAGCAATTGAGTATGAAGCTTTGACAATGCCAGCCACTCGTGCTGGCGAAAGGTCAGTAAAATCATTAGATGAACGTCGGCCGAAGAACCCGAGACAGGAGCAAATAGGCATACAATGAAGGCTTTCACGATCGGATGGTGCTGTTGTTGATAATTCTTCCGGGTTATATGGCCGTGGTCCATGGAATTCTTCTATTCCTAACGTTTCGTCCAATACTACGTTGGACATCTTCAGAGGTATGGCTGGTCCTGCTGAGTCCTGCCGACTGACGAGTCGGACGTCGGAGAGCGGCCTAAATACCGAGGAAAGTGGGCGTGGTCTAGCTTGCACATAGTAGCAGAGAGAAAACTAGTCAAAGATAAAATGTAACTATCGATAATAGTCCGTCATGGATAAAAATCACTTATCGATTCCGTAACGCCACTGTCCATATCTCGCTTAATTTTAAGGCCTCTTCTTTTCTATTAAAATTATCTTCATGTTTATAAATTTCAATGGCCTCCCTATACAGTCGTGGATAACCGTGGTAGCACTTAAAACTGTAGTATCAGAAAACTTAACTACATGGTCACCTGACTGAATTGCATGTTCCACAACGGCCGATTTATCTATTTTTCCCAGTCGGCAAAGACTTTTATGCTCCTTTACCCTCGTATTCACACTTCTTTTCGTAGTACCAATATAGACCTTGCCACAAGTGCACGGAATTTTATACACACCGCTAGATGATAATGGTGGCCTTTTATCTTTAACAGGACGAAGTACTTGTCCTATTTTTCTGGTAGGTTTGAATACCGGTTTCACTTTATGTTTCAGCAAAATTTTGCCGATTCGATCTGTAGCCTTACTAATGAAAGGTAAAGACACCGTGTTCTTCCATTGCTGTGTACCATCCTCGTACTTTGGCCTCCTGTAATTAGGTATTAAAACTCTATTAATTTCTTTGTTTGAGTTTCAGATCTAATTAAAGCAGTGGCGTTACAGAATCGATAAGTGATTTTTATCCATGACGGACTATTATCGATAGTTACATTTTATCTTTGACTAGTTTTCTCTCTGCTACTATGTGCAAACTAGACCACGCCCACTTTCCTCGGTATTTAGGCCGCTCTCCGACGCCCGACTCGTCAGTCGGCAGGACTCAGCAGGACCAGCCATACCTCTGAAAATGTACAACGTAGTATTGGACGAAACGTTAGGAACAGAAGAATTCCATGGACCATGGCCATATAACCCGGAAGAATTATCAACAACAGCCAATAGGCAGTTTGTCAACAAGTGGCCACGAAAGCCTTACCAGTTTTGTAGCTATATAGTTATCACTTTCAGATATTATACTGGATTACTGGAAGACAGTATTGAGAAATGGAACTTGTCGATGTTCAGGTAATTAGTGTCTGATCGTAGCTGAGATGGATTGGGGATTAAACACACGCATATTAGGCTGGTGTAATACGACATGTAGTCAAAATCTTAATTCAGAGTTGTCAGAAGACGATGTTCGTTACGTTCTTTATGAATGTGTTACCATGGCCTTATGGACGGGCTCAAAGGCCTGGTGTCATTGTAGTGTTACCCTCAAACGATTTTAGGATCCACGTATCTGCATGCAACTGTCTGGCGCGGCATCCTTGATGCTTTGAGGTAGGAATGCGGACCCACGATGTGTTTTTTAGAGCAGCGGTGTTGCTGTACATCATAAAACAGCACATTCCTCAAATACTTGACAGTGGCGAGCGATGCCGGTGGAATACCGAGCGCAACGCCGGCAGGTGCCTGCCATTCCGCGGCTAATGGCCAGATCGCGTGCGCCCATTGACGACCCACCTGCAGCACCTGGAATCGGGGCAACGCGACCCGCCAGCACCGAACAGGGGCGTGCTCATTACGGGTGGACGCGGATTTGAATACACGTCTTCGTATCACGGCGCAGTACCGCATTAACCGTAACATGCTTCATTGCTAATTTGTGAAGGTTGTGCCGGCCAGTGTGGCCGAGCGGTTATAGGCGCTACAGTCTGTAGCCGCGCGACCGCTACGGTCGCAGGTTCGAATCCTGCCTCGGGCATGGATGTGTGTGATGTCCTTAGGTTAGTTAAGTTTAAGAACACTACTGGCCATTAAAATTGCTACACCAAGAAGAAATGCAGACGATAAACGAGTTTTCATTGGACAAATATAATAGAACTGACATGTGATAACATTTTCACGCAATTTGGGTGCAAAGATCCTGAGAAATCAGTACCCAGAACAACCACCTCTGGCCGCAATAACGACCTCGATACGCCTGGGCATAGAGTCGAACAGAGCTTGGATGGCGTGTACAGGTACAGCTGCCCATGCAGCTTCAACACGATACCACAGTTCATCAAGACTAGCAACTGGCGTATTGTGACGAGCCAGTAGCTCGGCCACTATTGACCAGACGTTTTCAATTGGTGAGAGATCTGGAGAATGTGCTGGCCAGGGCAGCAGTAGAACATTTTCTGCATCCAGAAAGGCCCGTACACGACCTGCATCATGCGGTGGCTGCACGATCCGTTACAGCCATGCGGATAAGATGCCTGTCATCTCGACTGCTGGTGATACGAGGCCGTTGGGATCCAGCACGGCGTTCCATATTACCCTCCTGAGCCCACCGATTCCATATTCTGCTAACAGTCATTGGATCTCGACCAACGCGCGCAGCAGTGTCGCGATACGATAAACCGCAATCGCGATAGGCTACAATCCGACATTTATCAAAGTCGGAAACGTGATGGTACGCATTTCTCCTCCTTACACGAGGCATCACAACGACGTTTCACCAGGCAACGCCGGTCAACTGCTGTTTGTGTATGAGAAATCGATTGGAAACTTTCTTCATGTCAGCACGTTGTAGGTTTCGCCACCGGCGCCAATCTTGTGTGAATGCTCTGAAAAACTAATCATTTGCATACCACAGCATCTTCTTCCTGTCGGTTAAATTTCGCGTCTGTAGCACGTCATCTTCGTGGTGTAGCAATTTTAATGGCCAGTGGTGTAGTTCTCAGTTCTACGGGAGTGATGACATGAGAAGTAAAGTCCCATAGAGCTCAGAGCTATTTGAACCATTTTTGTAAAGGTTGTTTGCTATCTAAGAAATATACTGCTGGCCATCAATTTTGCAGCAACAGAAATGATAACAAAAAGAGAAATTTCGCTTATTACGCTCATAATGGTGCAATAGGAAGAATATATGATTAATCTAGTCTTTGGTGGTATCCAGGGAGCGAAACTTAGCACACTGAGCAGCCATCTTTGGCAGCAGTAATGGTGCAACACGGCTGGGTATCGAGTCATCCTGAGATGGATAAGGAACGTCTTTACATGACGATCCAGCACTGTGTCAGACTTTATCAATCGTAGTGTTTGGCGAGTGGTGGGATGCCAGACTATCAGCAACCCAAAATCATATGACTTCAGCAAGTGAAGGGCATGGCTGTGGCTGGTCAGGACGACAGTCTAACGTAGTACCGAGGTAAGTGGAAACGGCTCGGGCACATCCTATCTCGAATTATATGTTGAAAACGTGACAGAGACTCGTAGGCAGGGCACAATCACCGACGTTAACAAGTCGGAAACAATGTTTGTTGTCTAAATTAGCGGCTGTACAATACCATTCAATGAGACCCCTTATCATCAAGTGTGATATTGGGCCATTATGGCGATGCCGAATGCGATCTACATTTACATTTACATCTACATCAATAGTCTGCAAGCCACCTTACGCTACGTGGCGGAGCACACTTTGGATACTGCTGTCACTCTTCTGTTTCCCTGTTCGCGGGAAGAACGGTTGCTGGTAAACCCCAATGAAATCCCTGGGCTAGCCGGACAGAGCGAATGAGGTTATACTTGTGGAAAGGGGCCAAAATAAGTTACTGTCAGTTGCACTCAACATATAAACTTTATTTGTTAAAACACACAGTCACACCACCAAGAATCAAAGACAATCAAGGTTTTTACGAAAGACCTCCTTTGGTTTAATTTAGATCTTCAATATAAATAGGCTGAAAGCCTTAGCTTAAATTTTTCCCATAGAACTCGGCTGATGGCCACATATTAATCAAGAACATAGTCACGCCTGAAGGCCGAGACAAAGATTTTCAATGTTTAACCTAAATAGGTTGAAAACTCGGCTGAAGGCCCCATAACAACAAAACAATTTAACAGTTTAATGCCTAGGAAGAAGAGCTTTCAATTTGAAAAGGTGAAGGCCTTATCTTAAAATATTTCGTGTAAAACTCGGCTGAAGGCCTCATACTAAAGAATAACGATCTTATGACTTAAAGGCAAGACAAGGATTTTGAATTTTTAATTTAAGAGAGATCAAAACTCGGCTGAAGGCCACACACTATGCAGGAAACAATTTTACGGCTTAAGGCCTAAAGGGAAGAGCTCGTAAATTTCAACTAAAGTAGGCTAAAGGATTTATCCTAAAATGCTTCACATAAAACTCGGCTGGAGGACACATTGTTGTTGTGGTCTTCAGTCCTGAGACTGGTTTGATGCAGCTCTCCATGCTACTCTATCCTGTGCAAGCGTCCGCAGCTCGTGGTCGTGCGGTAGCACTCTCGCTTCCCGCGCCCGGGTTCCTGGGTTCGATTCCCGGGGGCGTCAGGGATTTTCTCTACCTCGTGATGACTCTTGTGTTGTGTGATGTCCTTAGGGTAGTTAGGTTTAAGTAGTTCTAAGTTCTAGGGGACTGATGACCATAGACGTTAAGTCCCATAGTGCGGAGAGCCATTTTGAACCTGTGCAAGCTTCTTCATCTCCCAGTACTTACTGCAACCTACATCCTTCTGAATGTGCTTAATGTATTCATCTCTTGGTCTCCCTATGTGATTTTTACCCTCCACGCTGCCCTCCAATGCTAAATTTGTGATCCCTTGATGCCTCAGAACATGCCCTACCAAACGGTCCCTTCTTCTTGTCAGGTTGTGCCACAAACTCCTCTTCTCCCCTATTCTGTTCAATACCTCCTCATTAGTTACGTGATCTACCCATCTAATCTTCAGCATTCTTCTGTAGCACCACATTTCGAAAGCTTCTATTCTCTTTCTGTCCAAACTATTTATCGTCTGTGTTTCACCTCCATACATGGTTACACTCCATATAAATACTTTCAGAAACGACTTCCTGACACTTAAATCTGTACTCGACGCTTAAATCAATACTGGATGTTAACAAATTCCTCTTCTTCAGAAACGATTTCCTTGCCATTGCCAGTCCACATTTTATATCCTCTCTTCTTCGACTATCATCAATTATTTTGCTCCCCAAATAGCAAAACTCATTTACTACTTTAAGCGTCTCATTTCCTAATCTAATTCCCTCAGCATCACCCGACTTTATTCGGCTGCATTCCATGATCCTCGTTTTGCTTTTGTTGATATTCATCTTATATCCTCCTTTCAAGACACTGACCATTCCATTCAACTGCTCTTCCAAGTCCTTTGCTGTCTCTGCCAGAACCACAATGTCATCGGCGAACCTCAAAGTTTTTATTTCTTCTCCATGGATTTTAATACCTACTCCGAATTTTTCTTTTGTTTCCTTTACTGCTTGCTCAATATACAGATTGAATAGCATCGGGGAGAGGCTACAACCCTGTCTCACTTTCTTCCCAACCACTGTTTCCCTTTCATGCCCATCGACTCTTATAACTGCAATCTGGTTTCTGTACAAATTGCAAATAGCCTTTCGCTCCCTTTATTTTACCCCTGCAACCTTTAGAATTTGAAAGGGAGTATTCCAGTCAACATTGTCAAAAGCTCTCTCTAAGTCTTCAAATGCTAGAAACGTAGGTATGCCTTTCATCTTTCTTCTCGGGTAAGGCGTAAGGTCAGTATTGCCTCACGTGTTCCAACATTTCTACGGAATCCAAACTGATCCTCGCCGAGGTCAACTTCTACCGGTTTTTCCATTCGTCTATAAAGAATTCGCGTTAGTATTTTGCAGCTGTGACCTATTAAACTGATAGTTCGGTAATTTTCACATCTGTCGACACCTGCTTTCTTTGGGATTGGAATTATTATATTCTTCTTGAAGTCTGAGGGTATTTCGCCTGTCTCATACATCTTGCACACCAGATGGTAGAGATTTGTCATGACTGGCTCTCCCAAGGCCATCAGTAGTTCTACACATACGAAACCCAAACAATGTCATGGCTTAAAGCCCAGACAAAGAAATCTCAAATTTTTAATTGAAGCTGAAAATTCGGCTGAAGGTCACATAGCAACTTGAACCAAATTTACGGCTTAAGGCCTAGGCACAAGGAATTTTCAATTTTAATTTTGAAACGCTGAAACTTGGCTTAGGGCCACATACCAGACAAGAAACATTTTTTTTACGGCTTAAGGCCTAAAAAGAAAAGCCTTGAAATTTTAGTAAGCTAAAACTCGGCTGAAGACCACACAGAGTACTTAAGACCAAAAAGGAAAACACAAGGAGCGGCATTCAGAAGGTTCCAAGGGTCAGTCAAGGTAACACTAACGCACGTTTAGGTCAGATAGGCAGCCAGACCGACAGCCTATTAATCGGAAGGCAACCTAACTGAAAGCCAGCCGACGAACCAAACAACAGGATCAGTTCTGCTCCACCTGACCAGCAAAACGACAAGATGTCAATAGCACAATGTTCTGGATACTGGTGCCCAATCCAGCCAAGTCAGAATAAACGCCCAAAACTATGAACAACACCTGAGCTGTCGAACTACACGCCATCCTCGACAGAATGAACACGACGAGGAAAATACACTGCCTTAAACTACGTCAACGCCGCCAGCGACTCCGGCCTGACCAAGCACCACGGAGATTTCCTCGCTGCTCTGCCCCAACCGACCGACTGCCACACACCGCACAGCCGGAAAATATATCCGCCACACCAAAAACAGTACAGTAGTACTAGTACCGATACACGCTGCTGCTGCCACTCATGGAGAGAAGACAGCAACTTTATGGCAGTAATCGAAGAAGAAATAATACACCACTGGACTGCAACCAATGATAAAAAAAAAAAAACAAAGCATGAAGCGAGCCAGCCACGACTCACTCAACATGCACTCGAATGTCTCTAATTTTATCTTCGTGGTGTTTTTGCCAGATAGACGAACGTGGAAGCAAAATATTGATTGACTCTCCTAGAAACGTACGATCTCGGGGTTTAAACGGAAGACCATACCGTGATGGACGATGCGCTCTCTTGCAATGTTTGCCTTTGGAGCTGACTCAGCACCTCCGTGACGCTTTCATGCTCACTAAATGACCCTGTAACGAAACGTGCTGCTCTTCTTTGGATATTTTCTGTTTCTTCTGTCAATCCTGCCCGGTACGGATCCCGGGCTGACGAGCAGTATGCAAGTATTGTTCGAACCGATGTTTCGTAAGCTAATTCCTCTGTTGATGGACTACATTTCCTGAGGACTCCAATGAATCTGTCAGGCATCTGCCTTACCCGCCGTTAATTTTATGTAGTTGTTCCACTTCAAATGTCTCCGCACGTATAGTAGTACATATTTTACGGAAGTAACAGCTTCCAGTGATTGTTCTGCAGTAACAGAGCTTTCTGCCTACGTATACGCAATGCGTTATACTCGTTTATATTGTGTTAGTTGAAATCTCCTGCACCAAGCTTCAATCCTCTACAGATCTTTCTAAATTTCTCTGCAATTTTGTAGCTTTGCGACTTCTCTGCACACATGTCGTATGGTATTATTTTTTGGGGTATGGTATTTTTTGGGGTAATTCTTCTGATTCAAAAAGGGTATTTTTGGCTCAAAAACAGTCTGTTCGAGCTATATGTGGTGTAAGTTCGAGAACCTCTTGTCGACCCCTATTCAACAGTCTGGGAATTCTGACATTGCCCTCACAGTATATATTTTCTTTAATGTCGTTTGTTGTTAGCAATATTAGCCTATTCACAAGAGTTAGCAGCTTTCACTCAGTTAATACTAGGCAGAAATCCAATCTGCATGTGGGTTGCACTTCCTTGACTCTTGTGCAGAAAGGAGTGCAGTATTCTGCTGCATCCATTTTCAATAAGCTACCACAAGAACTCAAAAATCTTAGCAGTAGCCCAAACTCTTTTAAGTCCAAACTGAAGAGTTTCCTCATGGCTCATTCCTTCTATTCTGTCGAGGAGCTCCTGGAAGAGCTAAAAAATTAAGCAAATTTCAGTGTTACATTGTTGATTTTCTTTATTTAAACTTACGACTTGTCACCTGAATATGTTTTTTTTTTTTTTATATTTCATTTTATCTGTTTCTAATATCGTGTTATAATTTCATGTATTGACTCGTTCCATGACCATGGAGACTTCTCCTTAGTTTGGTCCCACGGAACAATAAATAAATAAATAAATCATCATCATCATCCACGAAAAGCCTTGTGGAACTACCGAGCGAGGTGGCGCAGTGGTTAGCACACTGGATTCGCATTCGGGAGGACGACGGTTCAATCACGTCTCCGGCCATCCTGATTTAGGTTTTCCGTGATTTCCCTAAATCGCTTCAGGCAAATGCCGGGATGGTTCCTTTGAAAGGGCACGGCCGATTTCCTTCCCCATCCTTCCTTCACCCGAGCTTGCGCTCCGTCTCTAATGACCTCGTTGTCGACGGGACGTTAAACACTAATCTCCTCCTCCTCCTTGTGGAACTACCGACGTTCTGTACTAAGTCATTTATATACATGCTGTGAAAAGTAATGATCCTACAACACTCCCATAGGGCACGCCCGAAGCTACTTTTACATCTGAAGACTTCTCTCCGTTCAGAATTATATGTTGTATTCTTTTTGCTAGAAACTCTTCGAGTCAGTCACACAGTTCACCTGATATTCCTTACGCTTGTGTTTCGTTCATTAGAAGTCAGTGTGGAACTATATCGAACACCTTGCGAAATAAAGGAATAGGGCACCTACTTGGGCGGCCTTATTAACTGCTTTCTGCACCTCTTGGACGAGCACAGCGAGCTGGATTCCAGGACACCATTGTTTTCGGAATTCATATTGATTCCTACAGAGGAGATTTCGGTCTGCAGAAATGTGATAGTACGAGGACATAAAACATGTTCCAAAATTCTACGATCGACCTACGTCAGGCCTACAGTTTGTTGCGTCTCTTCGACGATTCTGGCAACGTTCATTCACCTTGGAATCGCAACATGTGAATACACCCACTGCGACGTTGTGCGCAGGAACAGAATTCGTATGGAAAGGCGATGTAGAGCTACTCATGTGTTATTGTACATCGCGCCTCTGTCGGCGTGCCTTTCCCTGATGTCACATCACTGGAAGTCGCATCATTGGTCGCCAAAATGACTATCTGCGATGCTTCATAGGTTCTCCAAGTGTGTACTCGCCTTCCTGAAAATAGGCACATTTCCTGATATCACGTGATTTAAGACACTGAACGACAGACTGAACAATAGTACTTGAATAATGATAACAAAACCAACAGTTGTATAGGAATCCAACGTCGTTTATTCTTGTAACACGTGGTACGAGTTTCAACAGCAAATCATTTCATATTCAGGCCCCAAGCTGACCTGCCATTCACAACTGCAATGAGAAACACCAACTTCTTAAGCACAAACCATGGCACACCCTAAATGGTATGTCAAAATTTTGTCAATGCTGATCTTTCTCACACTAGGGATCATCTCACAGAGTTCCCGAACCGCCAGCCTCCGATCTTTCAGCATTGCGTCTTCCACTTTCGCAATCGTTTCGTCGGAAACCATTGGCCGTCCAGAACGCTGTTCACCATGGACCTGTGTACGTCAGTCTTTGAATTCTCTGCACCACTTGCCATGTTGTACTTTCATACACGTTCCTCTGCAGACTTCACACAGTTGGGAATGAATATCCACCGGTCCAGTCTTTTTCTGCACACAAAAAACGAATCGTAGAGTCTAATTCGCACCTGGCGTGAGAAGCGAGTGACTGCCAATGCAAGACTGAGCGTCGCCAACTGCTCGCTGGGGCGGGAAATGAGAGAGAGGGAGAACCAAGCTACACGCCGGTAATGCCGGATCCCGCGTAACAGCGTTCCTCGCGACTGCAGGTCCTTAGGAACCTTGTTCTACGGACAAATCTCACACTGTGCCCGAGTAGTTTTCTTTTGATCGCCCATGACCCTGTGGCTCTTCAGAAATGGTAAATAACAAATTTGAGTAGCTGGTAGATATGGTCTATTATGGATCCTCGCAACATGCCCCAACTGTGCCTTGGATGAATCTTCACCCCAGGGATTATAATGGCGTTGAAACAGAGGATGACACGCGTAAAGCTGAAATACTAAACACCTTTTTCCAAAGCTGTTTCACAGAGCAAGACCGCACTGCACTTGCTTCTCTAAATCCTTGCACGAACGAAAAAATGGCTGACACCGAAATAAGAGTCAAGGAATAGAAAAGCAACTGAAATCACTCAACAGAGGGAAGTCCACTGGACCTGACGGGATACCAATTCGATTCTACACAGAGTACGTGAAAGAACTCGCCCCCCCTTCTAACAGCCGTGTACCACAAGTCTCTAGAGGAACAGAAGGTTCCAAATGATTGGAAAAGAGCACAGGTAGTTCCAGTTTTCAAGAAGGGTCGTCGAGCCAATGCGCAAAACTATAGGCCTATATGTCTGACATCGATCTGTTGTAGAATTTTAGAACATGTTTCTTGCTCTCGAATCATGTCATTTCTGGAAACCCAGAATCTACTCTGTAGGAATCAACATGGATTCTGAAAACAGCGATCGTGTGAGATGTAGCTCGCTTTATTAGTTCATGAGACTCAGAAAATATTAGATACAGGCTCCCAGGTAGATGTCATTTTACTTGACTTCGGAAGGCGTTAGATACAGTTCCGCACTGTCGCCTGATAAAGTAAGAGCCTACGGAATATCAGACCAGCTGTGTGGCTGGATTGAAGAGTTTTTAGCAAACACAACACAGCATGTTGTTCTCAATGGAGAGACGTCTACAAAGTAACCTCTGGAGTGCCACAGGGGACTGTTATGGGACCATTGCTTTTCACGATATATAAATGACGTAGTAGATAGTGTCGGAAGTTCCATGCGGCTTTTCGCAGATGATGCTGCAGTACACAGAGTAGTTTCAGCGAAATGCAGGAAGATCTGCAGCTGATAGGCACTTGGTGCAGGGAGTGGCAAATGACCATAACATAGACAAATGTAATGTATTGCGAATACATAGAAAGAAGGATTTTTTATTGTGTGATTATATGATAGCAGAACAAACACTGCTAGCAGTTACTTCTGTAAAATATCTGGGAGTATGCGTACGGAACGATTTGAAGTCGAATGATCATATAAATTTAATTGTTGGTAAGGCGGGTGCCAGGTTGAGATTCATTGGGAGAGTCCTTAGAAAGTGCACTCCATCAACAAAGGAGGTGGCTTACAAAACACTCGTTCGACCTATACTTGAGTATTGCTCATCAGTGTGGGACCCGTACCGGGTCGGGTTGACAGAGGAGATAGAGAAGATCCAAAGAAAGGCGGTGCGTTTCGTCATAGGGTTGTTTGGTAAGCGCAACAGCGTTACGGAGATGTTTAGCAAACTCAAGTGGCAGACTCTGCAAGAGAGGCGTTCTGCATCGTGGTGTAGCTTGCTGTCCAGGTTTCTGGGTGCGTTTCTGGGTGAGGTATCGAATAGAGATCACGAATGTAAAATTAGAGAGATTCGAGCGCGCACGGTGGCTTTCCGGCAGTCGTTCTTCCCGCGAACCATACGCGACTCGAACAGGAAAGGGAGGTAATTACAGTGGCACGTAAAGTGCCCTCCACCACACACCATTGGGTGTCTCTAGGAGTATAAATGTAGTTGTAGATGTAAATGTAGGTAATTAAGCCTGAGTTGAGATTCATTAATAGAGTCGTCGAGTATGGTTGCCTGCATCCTCACACCATCTGTCATAGGAATCCTACTGACTCGATTGCTCTAATATAATTGCTCTATAATCCTCTAAAACACCGAAGGGCTCCATTTTATCCAAATTCTCCTTTGTTCACTTGGCTTGTGGCAGCATTATTATATGATGCAGGGCCTGCCGCAACATTACCAGCAGCTTAGTCGAAAACCAGTTGACGCCCCATTTCACATTGTATGTGCGTATCCTAGAACCCACTGATTGACATTATTATTGTAAACGGAATCTTACAGCCCAACCAACTACAAAGATGTTTTGTTGTTGAACATGATGTTGTAGTCCTCAGTCTGAAGACTGATTAGATGCATGTCTCCACACTACTCTATCCTCTGTACGCCTGTTGCAAGCCTCTGAATAATTGTAGGAGGTGCTGTAGATCACGGGATGATTACTTCGTGTGCTGTAAGAGTAAGCGATGATTTGAAAACCTACGTGTTGATAAGTTCTTCCACTTCTGAGTGAGTTTATAGGCGTCTCTGTGGGAGGGATGTCAGCCGTGCTGTTAGAATAATGACGCCTTAATTATTGTGGACTATTGAATTCCGACGTACGAATGCACATTTTACTTCACATAACGAGACACAGTTATATTGTACGTAAAAAAAACTACCTAAGCAAAATTTTTGACTGTTTAAAGGAAATAAAAAGAAATACTTTTTTATGTGACAGGAGTGCACCATTTCCCCGCTAGGGGTCCCTGAGGTTTCTATTACAGTGATATTCAGAGATTGTGTGAAAATTGCATCAAAATTTCTGAATACTTCGTCCTTTTATATTACTGCACAACTGGAATTTGTGTCCGTCTTACGAGCTGAAAACAACCAGATGTTTCACGAATAATAATTGCAGGTTCAGACAAACGGGTAACCAGATTTCTTGATGTGTCAATCGGTGTTTCGTTTCATCTTCCTCAACACGGAAAATCCATAGGACTGACATCAGGAGGACGTGACGGCCTTGCTACGGGCCCACCCCTTCCATTCTGACAACTGGGGAACTATTATTGTTATTATTGTTATTACTATTATTATTATTATTATTATGCGTTCTGCACGAAGGCTGGTGTCCACACTGCTCTCCATGTACTTCTGTCTTACGATGCTTTTTTCATTTCCCCGTATCTGCTACTTCATTTATGGTCGTCCACCATCATTTATCTTTTCTTTCGTCTCATTTTCCTACAACACACTACTGCTTCCAGTGCATTCATCATCCGACTGTCTCGTCGCAACATGTGACCAATATGATTTCCAGTAGTTTTCTTCTCTCCCTATTCTTTCCAGCTTCTTTTCATTGGCCATTCTCGGTAGCCAACTAATCCTTTCCGTCTTCCTCCATACCTACACCTCAAATACTTTCAACGTCCTTACACCCTCTTTTGTCAGTGCCCTGCACTCCAGACAAAACACTTAGCTGTTCTTTCCTCGAACTCTTTACATAGCTGTCCACAAAATAAGTTTCCCTTTGTGTTCAAAGTTTCCTTCGCTAGTGCAATTCGAGATTTGTCCTTCTGGTAGCACCCTAGAGATCTTCTGTTGTTATGCTTGGTAGGTACGTGAACGCTGTCACTTGTCTAATTTCAATTTCTCCTGTATTTCACCTCCTTTGCCAACGACCAAGTACTTCTTTCTTTTTCTTATTCATCTTTATGCCATGTTCTGCATAACTCTCATTCAAGTCTGTTAACATTTTGTTCGTAGTACATTCACTTCCTGCTAGTAACGCTCCGTTCAAGAATAAGAAAAGGAGTAAGTATACTAGGAAAAGACTGAGAGACACGGGAAGATTTCAGTTAGATTATATCATGGTCAGGCAGAGATTCTGAAATCAGATATGGACTGTAAGGCGTACCTAGGAGCAGATATGGACTTAGATCACAATTTAATAATGATGAAGAGTGGGCTGAAGTTTAAGAGATTAGTCAGGAAGGAACTGGGATACGGAAATACTAAGGAATGAATATGCTTGAAGTTCTCCGAGGCTATCGATACTGCGATAATGAATAACTCAGCAGGCAGTTCCGTTGAAAGGAAATGTCTGTCTCTAAAAAGACCAATCACAGAAGTTGGAAAGAAATAGATAGGTACAGAGAAGGTAAATGCAGAAAAACGATGAGTAACAGTAGAATTACTTCACTTGGTCGACGAAAGGAGGAAGTGCGTACAAGCTCAGGGAAAATCAGGAATAAAGAAATACAAGTAACTTAGGAGTGAAATAAATTGGAAGTAGAGAGAAGCTAAGGTGAAATGGCTTCAAGAAAAATGTGAAGATATCGAAGTGATTGTCGGAAGCACACTCCGCATATGAAAAAGTAAAAACAGCATTCATCGAAATCAAAATCAAGGGCGGTAACGTTAACAGTGCAATGGGAATTTCACTGTTAAATGCAGAGGAAGAGCGGATTGTTGCTTATCTGTAAACGTGATAGAAGAAAAAACAGAAGTCTACAGGGGAAAGACAGGGGATCCAGTATTAGAATCACGATTTAAAAGACCTCTACATGACTTAAGATCAAATAAGGCAGAAGGGATAGGTAATGTTCCATAGGAATTTCTAAAATCAGTGGGGGGACTGGCAATAAAACGATTATTCTGGTTGGTCTGTAAAATGTAATCACTGGCGTTATACCACTACACTTTCAGGGAAACATCATCCAATCAGTTCCGAAGACTGGAAGAGCCGACAAGAGCGAGAATTATCGCACAGTCGGCTTAACAGCTCATGCATCCAAGTAAGTACTGGTGTTAAACAGTTTCGTCATTTGAAGGGTGTCGTATTGTGGGTCTGTGGGAAGCTGGAAGAACTTATCAACGGAATGCTGCACATTTTGATCACAATCTATTCCCACGCACCTAGACCATGTCCGAGATGCCCGCATAGCACATAACCATGTCAACATCCCCACGTTACTGCCACTTCTTCGACAAGACGACGACGTGTTTTCTCAGCAAGCAATGCACATCCACAAGGGGCTGCTGCGGAGCAGCCTGCTCTTCAACGCGTACGACCGCCGTGGCCAGAAAAATCACCAGATCTCTCACAAAATGAATGTGTATCGGACATCGTGAAGCAGGAATTTACTTGTTCTCCAGCGCTTGCAGGAACCATCGCTCAGATGCAACAGAAGGTGCAAGATGCTTGTGGCAGTCTATCGCAGGATGTCATTTGGCACCTTTATGATGAGATACTTGAAATATTCCCGTCGTAAACCGCCGTAAACAGTACTCCATAAAGTTTCGGGATTGCAGCCTTGTAACTTCGACTCCTTGCCACGATACTTCGGCTGGCAACCATTCAGCCATCTTCAGGTGAGTGTTTTGCACTGCAGAATGCTAGTTCACATCGCTACCTTCCTGCAAAAAATCGGCGCGAGGTCGCATGCGTAAAAACAACAGCTGCATGAGCAACCTCTGTCGAGAGCTCCACCTCAGAAGAGTTACATTTCCTCGATGGAAACGGCCGCACTACGTAAGATACGAGAAAAACCTCACACGAAACGCCACTGTGCTGTTACCACGTGAGCTCTATGACCAGAAGATTTGTAGCTTGCTGAGCGAGTCAGCGTACCGGAAGATTGATAAAGACCCCACAGGGAGACTAGAAAGAAGAACGACAGCGTTGCTGAGTTGCTCTACCCTTCTGAAAGAAGTTGCGAAAAGATTAAGACGTTATATGCTCTTCCAAAAATACACGAAGATCTTCCATTACGTCCTATTGTGAGCAATATCGGCGCTCCAACATATGACACATCATACTCGTATTCACAAATCCGGTGACTTTACTGAGAGACTTAAGTCCTTTCGACTCAACGAATCGAACTTGTTAGTAAGCTTCGATGTCGTTTCACTATTCGCTAGTCTACCTCTCATGAATTCACTGTCACTCATCAGAAGTAAGTGTATAGTTGATAAAGTGCTCCTTTCCTCGAACTACTTTTTATTCAACAATGATTATTTTGAGCAAATTGACGTTGTTGCCACGGATAGCCCTCCCTCCCTCCCATCTAGTAGCAAACTTTTTTATGGAGGACTTTGAGGAGAGGGCATTTGATTCGACGAAACTTTGACCAAAAGTATTCTTGCGGTATCTGGATGATACTTCTGTAGTGTGGCACACAGTGAAGATGAACTGTCACACTTTTTGCAGCATCTAAATCCTATCCATGAGAATATCAAATTTACGACGGAAGTGGAGAAGGGCGGCTCTCTGCCATTTCTTGACGTCTTGGTCAGACGGAAAGCGGATGGATCTTTGGAGCATGACACTTACTGTAAGTCCACACATACACACCTGTACTTGCCACCACCAATCACAAATTTTGGGCGTCTTTCCGGTGTTGGTTCACCGGGCCCATGTTGCGTCTGATGGAGGCAGCCTTGCAAAGGAGCTGGAATACATTAAAATCAGTGCTCAAAGATAATCAATACTCTCCACATCAAATCAGCACAGCTTTTAGGAAGAAGTAACGTAGCCATCCATGCAATCGAGAAAAGGAGAGGTTCAATTCCGGGGCGTTCCTCCCGTACGTCGGTAATATTTCGTAGAAATTCTGCAGAATCTTAAGAAACGTCAAAGTAATCTTCCGCTCGCCTACAAAGACGTGTGATCTTCGCGATTCGCAAAGGACGATCTGGGACTGCGGAAAGCTGGAATCTAGAGATTACCGTGCCACTGTGACAAAGCCTACATTTGTCAGATAACGTGCACAGTGCGTGAAAGATGCGTTGAACATGATCGCCACACTCCCCTTTCGCAGCCCAATAAGTCAGCCGTAACCGAGCATTGTATGTCCACAGCAGATTCCATGAATTACTCTACCACGGAAATCTCGGCCTCGACGAGAACCGTCTGGGATTCAATTATCAAGAAATCGGTGGACATATGTTTAGCGTAAGATCTCATTAATCGCGATGGCGGCTTTAAACTGGATAAGGCGTGAGACCCAGTGGTATCTTTAATTACTTGAAAAGCAAAACATTTTATGACCAATGACTTGTGTAGCGGCATTTAATTTTATTCATTTTAGTGTCTGAATTTTAGCTCCACGAGTGCTCAATCCGACAGAGAACGTATGGAGTATCTCATTACGCATAGGCCATAGATGGAGCATATTCGAAGAGGACGCGTAGCTCGAGAGAGGTCGCTCATGTTGGCATTGTCTTTGCGCATGCGTCCTCCCACCGATTTTTTGTATGAAGGAAGTGATGTGAACTAGCAATCTCCTTATCACTACTATCAACTCTGATCCTCATCTCTCCCTCCCTCTTTCCTTTTCCCAGACTCCCTCTTCCCTCCCCCCTCCTCCCATTCCATCCTGCGTTTCCCCGCCTGTCCTCTCTTTGACTCAATTCTCTCCCCCCAAGTCGTTTTGCTATCCCCTTCTCTGCCTTCCCCACTGCTTCTCGCGTCGGCCCTGCCATCCCTCCTCCTTTATGTGTCCTCTCCCTCCATCAGCTCCCCCCTTTTGCTGTCCCCTCTCCTCCCCCCTTTTTCTCCCCTCATCTGTCCGGGTCGTTCAGCCCTCTTCCCCCCCCCCCCCCCTCTGCCTTAGCCTGTGGTGTGTCATCTTCATGTCTACTCCCTACTCCTTAGTACAATGTTTAAGTCAGTGTTCAGTGTTGTGTGTCCCTTTTTTAAGTGTTGCTAGGTGTGATTTTTTATCTCTTGTTAACAGCAACCAGACTGTCACCGTGTTTTTTAATTGTCTGCCTACTCTTGTACATGTCTACTTACTGTGTGTCTCAATTAGCATCACCAACCCTTTGCTTTTATATTTTAACTTCCACAACTTTTCACCATTTTACAGTTTTAAAAAGTCGCCGTTTTTATTGCCTGTTTTTATTATTTGTTATCTTCTTATTATGTTTTTAACTTTTCTGCAGGCTGAAGAGCGGCATAGCAAGCTCAATAAAGGAAACTCAATAAAGGAAAACACTCAACTTAAGGTGACTGAATGGTTGCCATCCGAAATAACGTATGACGAAGTATTTGCTATCTGGCTGCAATCCCGAAACGTCATGGAATACCTTTAAGGCAGTTTGCATGCGAGAATATACTCCTACTTACCGCCAGAGGGGGCTACATAGTGTATTGATTCGACTTTTGGGACACGCTTCTCTGCGACATGTGTTTCGTTTGGTCTGAATTTATCATATACTCCCGCAATGATGAAGTACATGTCATCTCACCTGACAGTAAAACGACCTTGCAAACTGAAGATGTTGCATTTTTGTCTGGCAGCGTAATTACGTATTGTGCAACACATTCACATATCAGTCTTCGACGGCGTTGTGACATCAGAAAATTAGAAAGGTTATGTATCACGCAGAAGAGTGTGTGATGACCATTGGAGGAGAGATACTTCGACGAAAGAGGAAGCTGAAACTGTACAAAATCACGCGGAATGTATTTGAACAGTCGAGTTATCACGTGCGAGTGAAGCAGCAGACAGCGAAACATACACAGGTGAGGAAAATAGCAGCATCACTGGGGAAGATTGTTTTATAGGACTCTGCCAGTGGAATTTCGTGAGGAGAGAATGTATACTGTATGCACTATTTGTGTTCTCTCTCTAAACGAGCGTTTTATTCAGTGGCAAGTGGCGATATGCAGTTGTGAAAGTGCTCTTCTTGTAAGAGTACTAGACGCACGGCGACCTTCCCCCCCCCCCCCCCCCCCTACCCTTCCCTCCAACCCCCCTCCCACGCCCTGCTACTCGGGCATAAACACGACGGTGCTGCCTTCCGGCTAGGTCACCAGTTCACCGTTCCAGGAAACAAACACAAAATAAAAATAATAATGTAAATGTTTATCGAGGGGCGGGGATGCTGCTAGCAGGAACGGAAAGTTACTCTTCCTTGTAGTACGCTGTATTTATATTCCAAAACAGATCGCAGTGTCACCATGTTCGTAGAAGAGCAATCGCAACAATTGTGAAAATTGTCGCTAGACTTCCCTTAGGCCAAACTCTTCAAGGTCTGCTAGCGGGGAAACAGTGTACCTGTGAAATTTGAGTCATACAACAAAAGCGTTTCATTTTATCTCCTCTAAAAATTCTACAAATGTATACATATTTTTGTCTAAAACCCTACAAATGTATACATATTTTTTTCTAAGAACTCTTGACACTTATACAGTTTTATGTTTTTGATTTTTATTGTTTTTTTTTTTTTTGATCAAATATGTGAAGCTGTTTGATTTGAAGAAATTGTGTTTCGGTTCCATTCCCATATAATGAGGTTCGACATTTCCAGTTGAAAGGTAGTGCACTTGTAACTATCCTCAAAACGTAATATACCATGTGGTAACATTTATGATAAGCAGTGGTTGATAAATGAAACTGGAGACAGGGCGCACTCAGTTGTAACGTATTGGAAGTAGATTCTTTTCATTGAGGAGTCCCGTTCTCTCTCAATAGTGGCAACATCCATATGGGAGTAAGGATACGTTACAATGTGCATCTATATCTTGCTTCCCCTTGCCAAGATATAGATTTTTTGTGCTTGTGAGACCGTCCGTCAACATCTACGATGATACGGTAATCTGAAAAGTGTGAAATGTGCAGTAGGAAGATTTGCGACTGCATGTCTCTCTCGACTAGACTTAAGGAAGGAACTTTCAGTGGGACAACGCGCAGCTGTACGCACGCAAACCTACAGCAATATTTTCACATGTCTGTGGCCTGGAGGATGGCACAAAAGACAAAGCTCAGTGGCGCGTACAGTAATGTGGTATACTCTACCCTATAAGGCATACACATGGTATTATGTGGTCGTTGCCCATTTCGTCCTCAAAAAGCTAGCGGTTTGAACTCTGGATGGATGAACTGTTTTTTGTTTTTTTCGAGTTGTGATTAATTGTTAGAGGTTATTGTGGATAGGTGACACACTGTAAAAGTTGTCGCATGAGTAGTGAAAAATCACAAAGCCATTACTCTTTAGAGCCCCACGGCCAACGGTAAAACTTAACATTTATGTACTGCTTAGTAAGACTTCAGTCATCTTCTAAGAAATACGTAGTCGTTGTAGCTCTTTCATTGATTCTAGGATACATTAATTTGACTTTGTATCATATTACACTTTTTGCCTGTTTTCAATTCTGTGAAGTAATACAAACTCCAAAAGGAACTGCCGGCATAAATCTAAGTTTTATTTAAATTTTAAGTTCCCTTTCTGGTCAGCAATTTCCAATTCTGCGACAGTTCTCTGTAGAGAATGAGAATGTAAATATAGCTGAGTGTGAGGACGAATTTCTGCTCTGCCTTGAAGAGGAAGGACAAGGAGATACCATTAGCTTTTGAAGCACAATAACGGGATGGACACGCTAGAGAAGCTGTAGGAGCGCCCAACGGCACATTCCTGTGCGGTCTACGTGACTTGTAGGTCGTGCATTTATCGAAAAACACATTTTCCCACGAAATTTTAGAAGAGGCATGTACTGTCGCTACGAAACGCATGACAGAGGATTGGCCGGCGCCGGCCGGAGTGGCCGAGCGGTTCTAGGCGCTAGAGTCTGGAACCGTGCGACCGCTATGGTCGCAGGTTGGTATCCTGCCTCGGGCATGGATGTATGTGATGTCCTTGGGTTAGTTAGGTTTAAGTAGTTCTCAGTTCTAGGGGACTGATGACCTCAGAAGTTAAGTCCCATAGTGTTCAGAGCCAATTTTGATTGGCCGGCGAGGACAGGCAAGGTGATGTCTTAGTCGGTGGAGTGTCGGCAGTTAGGTTTGGGGGCGCTAGGAGATTATTCGTGATAGCTCTGGGGGCGCTGAAAGTGCAGTCAGATATTCGGGAGATTGGGTAAAATTCAGTCAGACTGCGTTGGGAAATTATAGATATTTTGAAAAATAATTTCGTGGCTGGGTATGGTGAGATGAAAGCTAGCAGTAACTGGGAGTAAATTCACTGTTGAGGTTATCAGATAAACTTTTGACGCTGGAAAAATCGGATTCTTGTCAGACACAGTAGATGAGTTTTGGAAAACGGCAGATGTTGCTGCCGTACGGAGCTGCTCCAGCCTGCACACTGAAACTGCAAGAAACATGTTATTGTAAGCGTGGTTAGCAATGAGGTGTGGACTCCGCAGTAACTCATAGCTTCATTAGCATTTCATCTCTCCTCTTTTGGAGAATTGTGACGTTGTAAGATAATTTAGAATCATTGTTTCAATTCGTGTGAATGTCCGGTTCACTCTTTCAGAAAAACTTGGTTTCAAAAAGTCTCATCCTATTGTTAACTACCGCAAATTTAATTAGCGGAGCTCTAACTTACATTCCTCCGTTTGTCTCCTACATGTTCTGTGGCTTTCTTTGCTATAGTTTCAGTGTTAGCTTTCGTTTCCCATAAATTCCTTTAACGGACTATGTGGTGTCACCGCCAGACACCACACTTGCTAGGTGGTAGCTTAAATCGGCCGCGGTCCATGTAGTACATGTCGGACCCGCGTGTCGCCACTGTGATCGCAGACCTAGCGCCACCACCAAGGCAGGTCTCGTGATACGAGAGTGGACTCGACCCCAGTTGTACGAGAACCAAGCTACCGCCCAGTTGTACGCGAACCTAGCTATCGCCCAGTTGTACGAAGCCTTCTCTCTCATTAGCCGAGAGACATAATAGCCATCAGCTAAGTTAATGGCTACGAACTAGCAAGGAGCTATTTGTATCAGTGCCTATAGCTTACGAGTATTCAAGAGAGATGTATTCCAAGGAATCAATAAAAGATAAGTAAAAAGTATCTACATACTTTTCTTCGTATTCATTTATAAGTTCTCATGTTCCAGACTTCACGCCCGTCTGCATTAGTCTAGCGTGCCTTTCTTTTGGCTACTACCGTGTGGCGTAACAGTCTTGTTACGTCTCTACAGATTGGCGACGAGTAAAAACTTCTTTCTGATTGCTTACATTTAATTGTGTCATGGCTTCGCCACATTCTCCAGATGTACTGTCCGAATTTTATCGCTTGCAGAATCAGCAGACGCAGGCGTTACTGGATGCTCTTGGACAGCTCGTCCAGGGTCAACGTACCATTCAATCCGATGCGGCCGCAGCCGCTTCACCGCTACCGCAGCCACAACCTGCCGTTGCACCGCCTTTTAGGCACTACGACCCGAACCACGAGACCTGGCAAGAGTGGTCTCGTCAGTTCGCCTTCCACCTTGCTGCCTACAGAATTCAAGGTAATGAGCGGCAGCCGTTTTTGCTTTCTTGTGTCGGTGTGTCCACATACCGGGTGATAGTGAAATTGTTTCCCCGCCGCGACGTAGCAACTTTGTCATACGAGGAAATTTTGTCTGCCTTAGATACCTATTTCAAAGAAACAGTTAATGTGGTTGCAAAACGGTATACGTTTTTTCGTACAAAACGTACGGCCGGTCAAACTAATAGGGAGTGGGTAGCAACATTGCAAGGACTTACTAGGGACTGTGCCTTTGAATGTGACTGTGGTCTTTCTTATTCAGATACAATGGTGCGTGATGCAATTGCACAGAACGTTTCTGATGTTCGCATACGGGAGCAAATTTTGAAACTAGTTAATCCCTCCCTTCAACAAGTGATAGACATATTGGATAGACAGGACACACTGGACTGTGCTCAGGAATCTTTTGAAACTTCGCCAGCCGTGTGTAACATTAACCGGCCCGCTGGACGCGCTACGCGGCCCGGTAACCGGGCCTCGCGCACGGACACACAGCGACCGCCGCGTGCTAAGCCAGGTGTGCCGCGCCAGCCCACAAATGCAGTGAAATCATGCCCGCGGTGTGCTACTAGACATTCGCGTGAACATTGCCCGTCACGCCAAGCTATTTGCTTTTTCTGCAATAAGAAAGGACATGTTCAAAGTGTTTGCCAGAAAAAGCTCAGATCAGACAATCACGATCATTCCAGGCCCTTTGCTTCGCGCCGGAATCGAACCAAGGACACTCAGGCTCGTGGACCTTCGCCTATGGACATTCATGTCGTTAATTCCATTTCGTCCAGTGACACTTTCTCTAACAGTAACTGTGTTCGTCCCACAAAAACTGTGCGTCGACGTCGCCGGAAATCACGTCAATTAGCAAGTGATTCTGTACCAGTGTCTGTTCCAATTGCACAAAACAGTCGCTCTTGTCGTCAGCAGGACAATAAACTTTTTGTGGACTTAGACTTTGACGGCCAAGTGATACCATTCCAGCTCGATACCGGAGCTGCAGTTTCATTGCTCAATCACGACACATACAAACAACTGGGCGCACCTCCGTTGCGTTCCGCAAATGTTAAGCTAACTACATATTCCGGACAGACAATTCCTGTGTTAGGACAGTGCAGCCTTCTTGCAACATACAAGGGACAAACAAAACTTGTGTCATTTTACGTTCTTCGTTCTTCTTCTGCAGTGAACTTATTTGGTCTAGATTTATTTAAGTTGTTTAACATGTCTATTGTAAATCAGGTCCTATCAGTGAATCAGACTGTGCCTCCAGACAGTGTTTCCCGGCTGTGTGACTAATTTGCAGACATTTTTGCACCGGGCTTAGGTTGCGCTAAAAACTATGAAGCACATTTAGAATTGAAGGTAAACGCGCAACCGACATTTTTCAGGGCGCGCAATGTTCCCCACGCATTGCGTGATGAGGTCGCAAGAACGTTACACGATCTCGAATCACAGGGTGTAATTGAACGTGTGCAAGCTTCTCTCTGGGCCTCACCCTTAGTCATTTTGCCAAAACCTTCCGGAAAATTGAGACTTTGCGTGGACTTCAAGGCCACAGTGAATCCACAGCTAGTGACTGCTACTTTTCCTTTGCCCCGCCCGGAAGATCTTTTTGCTAAACTGTGCCCGGGAAAATATTTTTCAAAGTTGGACCTAGCCGATGCGTACTTGCAAATACCGGTGGACGACGAATCCCAGCGCGTATTGGTGGTTAACACGCATCTTGGATTGTACCGCTTCAAAAGACTGCCTTTCGGGTGTGCATCCGCCCCTGCCTTGTCAGCAATATTTACAAACTATTTGTGCGTCGGTCCCTACTGCCGCAAACTATCTGGACGATATAGTGATCTCCGGACAGACAGAAGACGATCATCTTGCGAATTTACGAACATTATTTCAGGTCTTGCGGCAAAATGGTCTTCGCTTGAGGAAGGACAAATGTGTGTTTTTTGCTCGTGACTTACCATACCTGGGACATGTCATTAATGCCCAAGGCATACATCCGAGTCCAGAGCACCTCCGTGCCATACACGATTTGCCTTCCCCTCAAAATCTGAAACAGCTACAGAGTGTGTTGGGTAAAATTAACTATTACCATAAATATGTGCGCAATGCCTCTTCCATTTCAGCTCCGCTTCATCGCTTACGCCGTAAAGGTGTTCCGTTCGTCTGGACGCCGGAATGTGAACGCGCCTTTCGCCAGTTGAAATCGGCGTTGCTTTCTAATACTTGCCTTACGCCATTCGATCCCCAGAAACCCCTTTTGTTGATGGTAGATGCATCGGATTTCGGGATCGGTGCTGTGCTTGCGCACAAAGTTGGCTCCCATGATCGCCCTATTGCCTTTGCGTCCAAATTGCTCTCGTCTGCGCAAAGAAATTATTCACAGATAGAGAAAGAAGCTTTGGCTCTCGTGTTTGGTGTTACTAAGTTCCATGATTTCTTGTATGGTCGTCACTTTACCATCATCACAGACCACAAACCTTTGACATCGCTTTTTCATCCGACCAAGCCTGTACCTCCACGTACAGCGCAGAAATTCATTCGCTGGTCTATTTTCCTCTCGCAGTACCGCTACGATATCTTGTATCGGTCCACTGCTAAGCACGGAAACGCCGATGCGTTGTCCCGTTTACCTGTTGCTGAGGATAAAGCATTCGATTCTTCCGAACTTGCTTGCATGTTCATTGATTCGGAAACCGATGAAGTGGTCGAATCGTTTCCGATTGATTTTCGTCGTGTCGCTACAGCCACAGCTGCTGACCCTGTCCTTGCTACTGTTTTACGTTTTGTTGCTACGCAATGGCCTTTGTCAAAGTCTCGGATCGAGGATCCGTTGGTTCGCCGATTTTTTGCTCACAAGGAGAGACTTTTTGTTCGACGTGGTGTTTTGTTGTTGCGTTCTGATAATGATCAGTCCCGAGTCGTGGTCCCACGTTCGTTGCAGTCCTCTGTTTTACGGCTTCTTCACCAAGGACATTGGGGTATGGTGCGAACGAAACAACTTGCTCGTCAGCACTGTACTTGGTTCGGAATCGATGCTGCGATTACGAATATGTGTTCTTCGTGGCCGGCGTGTGCCGAACAACAGTCCGCACCGCCGCGGAAAGTCTTTGCGTGGCCAAAAGCCATTTCCCCTTGGCAACGCTTGCACATTGATTTTGCTGGTCCATTCTGGAATGCTCGATGGTTGGTTCTGGTCGACGCCTTCAGTAATTTTCCTTTTGTTGTCCGGATGTCGTCCACGACGTCCTCCGCCACCATCCAAGCGTTGTCTGCTATCTTTTGCATTGAAGGTCTTCCGCAGCCTATTGTTTCCGACAATGGCCCACAATTCATGTCCGCAGAATTCCAGTCTTTCTGCCAGGCCAATGGTATTCAACATCTGACATCCGCGCCGTTTTCGCCTCAGTCCAACGGTGCCGCTGAACGATTGGTCCGGACTTTCAAGTCACAGATGTTGAAATTGAAAGAGTCGCATTCTCGGGAGGACGCATTGTTGCTCTTTTTGTCTTCGTATCGCTCTCAGCCCCGAGATGGTCGCTCGCCGGCTGAGTTGCTCCACGGTCGTCCTCATCGCACCTTGGTGTCTTTGCTGCATCCGCCGCATCAGGTTCCTGCGCAGCGGCAGACTCCTGCTTTTGCTCCAGGCGACGTTGTATTTTATCGCAACTATCGAGGTTCACGGCGTTGGCTCGCAGGGCGCATTCTTCGCTGCCTCGGCCGCGCGATGTATTTGGTTTTGGGGGCCTCTGGTGAGGTGCGTCGGCATCTCAATCAGCTGCGCCTCTGTCGTCGCTCGGGTTCTGCCGCTCCCCGTCTGCTTTCAGCGACGGTGCCGTCCGGTCAGCGCCCTGGGGACCCATCTACTGGCTCGCCTCATCCCCAGGTGTTACCGACGATGCCTTCCATTTTGCCCCATGGCGACGCGCCGCCGCCGCCGCAGCAGCAGCAGCAGCAGCAGCCGCCGCCGCCGCCGACCGCATTCGACGCTTCGTTGCAGCCGCCAGGCGCCTCCCAGGGTCACGCGCCGCCGATCGCTTCCCGTGACCAGCTGTCCTCCGCCATGGAACTCCCGACCGCTCCGGACCACATGACGTCATCGCGCGTCGGCTACCCCGACGCAATGGAGGTCGACACTTCGGCCCCTCATGTTTCTTTCCGGGCGCATACACCGCATGTTGACGTGCACCCTGGACTAGTTTTGCGGGCGTTTCCTAGCTCCCCTCGGACCGGATGGCCGGGTGCGGGTGGCACAGCCTCGCCTGTTGTTAGGCTCCCCACCTCATCGCATACGTCAACATGTGGTCCTCCCCACGGCGGGCGGAAGCCTTATTACACGACCGTTCGCCGATTTGCGGGGGAGGAATGTGGTGTCACCGCCAGACACCACACTTGCTAGGTGGTAGCTTAAATCGGCCGCGGTCCATGTAGTACATGTCGGACCCGCGTGTCGCCACTGTGATCGCAGACCTAGCGCCACCACCAAGGCAGGTCTCGTGATACGAGAGTGGACTCGACCCCAGTTGTACGAGAACCAAGCTACCGCCCAGTTGTACGCGAACCTAGCTATCGCCCAGTTGTACGAAGCCTTCTCTCTCATTAGCCGAGAGACATAATAGCCATCAGCTAAGTTAATGGCTACGAACTAGCAAGGAGCTATTTGTATCAGTGCCTATAGCTTACGAGTATTCAAGAGAGATGTATTCCAAGGAATCAATAAAAGATAAGTAAAAAGTATCTACATACTTTTCTTCGTATTCATTTATAAGTTCTCATGTTCCAGACTTCACGCCCGTCTGCATTAGTCTAGCGTGCCTTTCTTTTGGCTACTACCGTGTGGCGTAACAGTCTTGTTACGTCTCTACAGACTACGTCTCGAGCTTACAGGGTTTATATCCACTCCAATTTTGTATCAGTTTCCACATTGCACGGAGTATGCCCCTCGCTGATCTTTCTTCAATTTAGTTTTCGATTAGTTGCTAATGTATACAGGACAGTTAAATGAATTAAGTTTCCACTTTTTTGTTGTCAAATTCCATGTCGATTGGTCAAGAGGATGCTAATAAATGTTGCAGTTTGCAATGCTTCTTTAAAATTGGCAATTTCCCCGTCCCACGTTATAGTCGACAGTACAAATCACAAACGTACCAGTTGCATGCAAAGACATAGTAGTAATCATCCTAAGACTGCACCGTCATCGCATTACGTTGCGTAGATTTAGATTAAGATCTCTCTCTTGAATTAAGGGCTTAAATGATTCATTTTCTTGCGTTTAGAGCCCGGTATCGCCATTGCATTATGGTTGGCCAACGATCCAAAATTACACCAATGGAGGTTGGAATACCTGATGATGGAAGACACAGATATACTCCACAGGCCAGGAACTATCAGCTGTTAAATGTTCACACGTTTTGTCAGTTATAATCTCCAGACATTTCCAACGATTTGTGCTGGCCGCTGTAGCCGAGCGGTTCTAGGCGCTTCAGTCCGGTACCGCGCTGCTGCTACGGTCACAGGTTCGGATCCTGCCCCCGGCATGAATGTGTGTGATGTCCTTAGGTTGGTTAGGTTTAAGTAGTTCTAAGTCTAGGGGAGTGATGACCTCAGATGTTAAGTTCCATAGTGCTTAGAACCATTTGAATTTGAATCCAACGATTTGTACTATCATTAATCATAACAAATAAATAAGTACCTTTCATTGTTGCAGTAATTTACATCTATTGTGAATTGTCGGCATAACAAAGCTTTCGCGTAAGAAAACACTAAGCAACTGAGCTTGAAGGTTGTGTCGGTTATGAAATCAGGTAATATTTGATGTTTGTTTTTCAAGAACGCTTAATTCGACTTCTGTACAGAATAAAATGTCTCTCTGAACGTTAAAATTTGATTAGTCTTAAAAACTATATGCTCAGTTAATATAGTAGCACTTATTAGTACTATCAGCTAGTTTCTAATTTTTTTTCTTGACTGACTGTATTGCAGCATATAGTACAATTATTCAAACATCCATATCAATATTTTAATTGTTGTTGTTGTGGTCTTCAGTCCTGAGACTGGTTTGATGCAGCTCTCCGTGCTACTCTATCCTGTGCAAGCTTTTTCATCTCCCAGTACCTACTGCAACCTACATCCTTCTGAATCTGCTTAGTGTATTCATCTCTTGGTCTCCCCCTACGATTTTTACCCTCCACGCTGCCCTCCAATACTAAATTGGTGATCCCTTGATGCCTCAGAACATGTCCTACCAACCGATCCCTTCTTCTGGTCAAGTTGTGCCACAAACTTCTCTTCTCCCCAATCCTATTCAATACTTCCTCATTAGTTATGTGATCTACCCATCTAATCTTCAGCATTCTTCTGTAGCACCACATTTCGAAAGCTTCTATTCTCTTCTTGTCGAAACTATTTATCGTCCATGTTTCACTTCCATACATGGCTACACTCCATACGAATACTTTCAGAAATGACTTTCTGACATTTAAATTAATACTGGATCTTAACAAATTTCTCTTCTTCAGAAACGCTTTCCTTGCCATTGCCAGCCTACATTTTATATCCTCTCTACTTCTACCATCATCAGTTATTTTGCTCCCCAAATAGCAAAACTCCTTTACTACTTTAAGTGCCTCATTTCCTAATCTAATTCCCTCGGCATCACCCGACTTAATTAGACTACATTCCATTATCCTTGTTTTGCTTTTGTTGATGTTCATCTTATATCCTCCTTTCAAGACACTGTCCATTCCATTCAACTGCTCTTCCAAGTCCTTTGCTGTCTCTGACAGAATTACAATGTCATCGGCGAACCTCAAAGTTTTTATTTCTTCTCCATGAATTTTAATACCTACTCCGAATTTTTCATTTGTTTCCTTTACTGCTTGCTCAATATACAGATTGAACAACATCGGGGACAGGCTACAACCCTGTCTTACTCCCTTCCCAACCACTGCTTCCCTTTCATGTCCCTCGACTCTTATAACTGCCATCTGGTTTCTGTACAAATTGTAAATAGCCTTTCGCTCCCTGTATTTTACCCCTGCCACCTTTAGAATTTGAAAGAGAGTATTCCAGTCAACATTGTCAAAAGCTTTCTCTAAGTCTACAAATGCTAGAAACGTAGGTTTGCCTTTCCTTAATCTTTCTTCTAAGATAAGTCGTAAGGTCAGTATTGCCTCACGTGTTCCAGTGTTTCTACGGAATCCAAACTGATCTTCCCCGAGGTTGGCTTCTACTAGTTTTTCCATTCGTCTGTAAAGAATTCGTGTTAGTATTTTGCAGCTGTGACTTATTAAGCTGATAGTTCGGTAATTTTCACATCTGTCAACACCTGCTTTCTTTGGGACTGGAATTATTATATTCTTCTTGAAGTCTGAGGGTATTTCGCCTGTTTCATACATCTTGCTCACCAGATGGTAGAGTTTTGTCAGGACTGGCTCTCCCACGGCCGTCAGTAGTTCCAATGGAATATTGTCTACTCCGGGGGCCTTGTTTCGACTCAGGTCTTTCAGTGCTCTGTCAAACTCTTCACGCAGTATCGTATCTCCCATTTCATCTACATCCTCTTCCATTTCCATAATATTGTCCTCAAGTACATCGCCCTTGTATAGACCCTCTATATACTCCTTCCACCTTTCTGCTTTCCCTTCTTTGCTTAGAACTGGGTTTCCATCTGAGCTCTTGATATTCATACAAGTCGTTCTCTTATCTCCAAAGGTCTCTTTAATTTTCCTGTAGGCGGTATCTATCTTACCCCTAGTGAGATAGGCCTCTACATCCTTACATTTGTCCTCTAGCTATCCCTGCTTAGCCATTTTGCACTTCCTGTCGATCTCATTTTTGAGACGTTTGTATTCCTTTTTGCCTGTTTCACTTACTGCATTTTTATATTTTCTCCTTTCATCAATTAAATTCAATATTTCTTCTGTTATCCAAGGATTTATACTAGCCCTCGTCTTTTTACCTACTTGATCCTCTGCTGCCTTCACTACTTCATCCCTCAAAGCTACCCATTCTTCTTCTACTGTATTTATTTCCCCCATTCCTGTCAATTGCTCCCTTATGCTCTCCCTGAATCTCTGTACAACCTCTGGTTCTTTTAGTTTATCCAGGTCCCATCTCCTTAAATTCCCACCTTTTTGCAGTTTCTTCAGTTTTAATCTACAGGTCATAACCAATAGATTGTGGTCAGAGTCCACATCTGCCCCTGGAAATGTCTTACAATTTAAAACCTGGTTCCTAAATCTCTGTCTTACCATTGTATAATCTATCTGATACCTTTTAGTATCTCCAGGGTTCTTCCATGTATACAACCTTCTTTCATGATTCTTAAACCAAGTGTTAGTTATGATTATGTTGTGCTCTGTGCAAAATTCTACCAGGCGGCTTCCTCTTTCATTTCTGTCCCCCAATCCATATTCACCTACTATGTTTCCTTCTCTCCCTTTTCCTACACTCGAATTCCAGTCACCCATGACTATTAAATTTTCGTCTCCCTTCACAATCTGAATAATTTCTTTTATTTCATCATACATTTCTTCAATTTCTTCGTCATCTGCAGTGCTAGTTGGCATATAAACTTGAACTACTGTAGTAGGTGTGGGCTTCGTATCCATCTTGGCCACAATAATGCGTTCACTATGCCGTTTGTAGTAGCTTACCCGCATTCCTATTTTCCTATTCATTATTAAACCTACTCCTGCATTACCCCTATTTGATTTTGTATTTATAACCCTGTAGTCACCTGACCAGAAGTCTTGTTCCTCTTGCCACCGAACTTCACTAATCCCCACTATATCTAACTTTAACCTATCCATTTCCCTTTTTAAATTTTCTAACCTACCTGCCCGATTAAGGGATCTGACATTCCACGCTCCGATCCGTAGAACGCCAGTTTTATTTTAATTATGTCTCAACTAATCTAACAGGATTCTTGTTAAATATTTCAGCCATTTGTTACTAAAAATGTTAAAATTATTCATTGAATTTGTACACCGTCCAGACACATTAATGTGACCACCTGTCAGATCGTGAATAACCACCTCTAGCAGCGCGAGACGTGCAAGAAAAGAGTGAGGTTCTGGAAAGTACACCGACAGGGTTGAGGAGCCATGCCATGGCCAGCTGCACTAGGTCTCTCGATTGAGGACTCATGACGCGAACAGCCTGACCAAGGTGTCTCACAGATTCTCGATTTAAATCCACGGAGCCTATTGACCTGCGGAGTACTATAAATTCAACCTGTTGCTCTTTGAACCACGCGCGTACACTGCGAGCTGTGTAACGCGTTGCATTGTCCTGCTGGTAGAGGGCATCCTGCCGAGGAAAAAGAAGTACATGTAGGGGTGGACATGGTTCCGAAGCGTACTTGTGTTTATCGCTTGTTCTCTCCATAATGATGAGACCATCGTGTAATACCACGAAAAAATCCCCCAGACCATGACATTCTTCCTGATTACAGGGTACTTGCTTTCAAATGTTTCACACTGTGTTCGCCTACGGACATCTGTTCCATGGAGCAAAGCATGTGATTCCTTTGAAACGTACGGGTGTTTATTGTAAAATTATCGATATACTGAAAAATATCTATTGGTAGTCTTAGTCGACCTTGAGTTGCTATCTGACTTAATTTTGCTCTGTTTAAACACTCGGTTATGCCCCCAGTATCATTTGCATCGAAATTATCATTACACTAATTATTAAACAAAAATATAGTGATTGCTATATACGAAATCAATAATGCGGTGATTAGCATATGATACCAAATTAAAATTTATTCAGAACAGGGTGAGCAATATTTCTAGCACAACATGACAATACAATACACTCGCTAACCTAACTAGCCTACCATTGGCACAATGTATCCTTTTTTTCTGACTACTTAAGTCAACACTGACCCCGCAAGTGACTCTATTGCAGTTCTGCTTGAACGGACACAGACTCAGAGAGCGCCAGTCAAACAGCAAGCGGAATACGAACTCATTTAGAATTACAGTGTCCTACTTTGGCTGATGATTGCTAATATCACCGTAATTCTCCGTGATGATTAGGACGGTCGGCCCAGCCAACGTCGTGATGCCGTCTTTCCCGTGAGCGAGCTTGGCTTTAATCTCCAACGTGGACGTGGTTTGCGCCCGTAAACTCCTGTACGTAAGTGTTCAATTGAGGAGTCTGTCACTAGTCAATACTCAAGCTACTTGCACATACGCCAAGAGTAGTTGGTCGACTCAAGTGCGTGGCAGCAAAGGTACACTTCAGACTGCATATGAACACCACAAGTTAGTACAAATCTGTTTCTCTCCTCAGAGGAACAGATAATGATACGTGTGTGGAGTCGTATGCTCTAAATTATTCAGACTTGGAGAGTAACCACTGGACTCAATGCCGGTAACTTCTCCAACTTACTTCTCTCCACGCTCTCCAAGCAGGGCAGCCAGACACCGCGACTGCTCTCCTCCACAGCCGACCCCAGAAACCTTCTTCAGAGTTTTTGCAAACCTGGTCGTTCTTCGCCGCATGTATCCGTGCGCTTTTGTACCCAACCACGACACAGAATTCTCCCGCGGTTACTGTTGCCGCCAAACTTTTAACACGTATCTCTACACGCTCTGCGCCAATCCCGTCACAGTCTTCCGCACATTTTCCACTGTGGCGCGAAATCGTCTTTCTCTCTTTCGCTTATAGCTCCTTCTCGCTTCTTGTTGTGATGGCCCAGTCTCTCCGAACGTCTTTGGTGGACTGAAGTGCCAGCCGACAAAGCGGTCCGGCAGCGGCCATCCCGTTAGTTTGACATGACATAAACACCTTCCTTAAGGGTTCCGGCCGTGTTCCAGGCTCTGGGCCCATCTCGTCAGTCTGACATGACACACACAACTTCCATTTCTGTGTCCATTCTCTCCTGCCGGTGGGCCAATGATCAATTATTATTCGGTGTATTAGTACTGATTTAGCATCATGTAAGGTGCAAAATCTGCTACCTTACACCTTTGAACTGCCGCCGCTCTGAGGACATCAAGTTACGAAACTGACGTGCAGATTCTGTCCTTCGTTACCGATGAACAGCAGTCATAAAGGATGCGTGAACCTGGTGTCTGTGTGAAGGCCAATACGCAACATTCTTTGCTGAACAATCGTCGAGGAGACACTCTTGGTAGCCCCTCGGTTCATAAGGGCGATCAGTTGCTCAACAGTTGCACGTCTGTTCATCCACACACGTATCAAAAGCCGTCGTTCATTGCTGTCACCTATGGCCCATGGTGTACCTCAGCTGCCTCTGCATTGGTTTTGGAAAGCGTCACGTTGCCAGGCGCAGTGTACTCTAGCCACTGCGGCACACCAATAGTTTACTAAATTGGATATTTCGGAAATGCTTCCACCCTTGCCGCGAAAGCCAATGAGTCTGCCCTTTTGGACTTCCGGTAAATTGCTCCGTTTCGGCATTGCAACTACTGCATTTTTTCCCGCTCTCCCCCGACGCTTTTTGTGTCTTTCACTGCCAGTACTGCCACCTTCTGTCTGTGAATGGTTATTGCTCGTTGCCATCGAACATAGGCGGTGGTCACATTAATGAGAGTGGAGTGTGTGCCATCACATGAGAAAGCATAGCATTCACAATAAATACTCAAGTATCTGGGTGATAGATATCATAAAATGACCAGTTAAAGAAATTGTGTTGCTGAAGTATTAGTACTTAATACACGGTATTACATGAAATCTCATGTCATTAAATTCTTGACTCGTAGAGAAAATAAGTATCCCTGAAAATAATTTTATAGTCGCAAATGAAGAATTTAAAATTTACGAGGTACTGTGCAATTTTGATTCTGTATACTGAGTATGAGCGTAGCAAGTGTCATAGTCAAAGACATAAAGATGCAACACTGATACCGCAAAACTTCGCTGCACTACTACTGAGCTTGTTACTTGCACTACACCTGAGTAAGGTTGGTTGGTTTGTGGGACTGAAGGGACCAGACTGCTGCGGTCATCTGTCCCACGTGAGCAACTGAAAGCACTAATGCATTCAGCACTTGGGGTACCGCGCAATCTAATGAATGGTTGTGTAGGGGATGTGCCTTGACGTTCTTGCAGACAATGCCGGAGGCGAAGGTTGACAGCACTGTCAGGCAATGATAGTGCGTCTTCCAGGCGGTCGTGGCATCGTCGGGGTGCGTCCGATGTGTTGTAGTCTACACCGGCTGCTGTAGAGGCATATTTTGTGCTACACGTAGTGGAACAATGATCAACAATGACACTAAAGAACTCTATCTAAAACGAAAATAGTGCATTACTGATACAGGTGAATGAAATTAATTAGTTTTGCAACATTGCAAGAACAAAAAAAAAAAAAGAGAACAATTCAGTCGCTGTCGACCAAAGAGTTTGACAAATATGAATAAAGTGAAAGATATCACACCCTCACTCAGCGATTGTCCGATTGATTGCGTCGCCACACAGTCTCTCTCCCCTTCCCCCCTTCACCCCCTCCCAGATGAGCGGAACTCAGTCGTGTCGTCCAGTGTAGGTATTGGACAACGGCCGTAACGTTGAGCCGTATTACTGTTCTCTCGTAGCAGGTAGAAAGGCTTCACCTGTTCTAAGTATGCAGTAGTGGATTTACCACTGTGTAGAATTTTCAGTGTGCGCTCATCGCCGCGGTGGTCTCGCGGTTCTAGGCGCTCAGTCCGGAACCGCGCGACTGCTACGGTCGCAGGTTCGAATCCTGCCTCGGGCATGGCTGTGTGTGATGTCCTTATGTTAGTTAGGTTTAAGTAGTTCTAAGTTCTAGGGGACTGATGACCACAGATGTTGATTCCCATAGTGCTCAGAGGCATTTGAAACATTTTTTTGCGCTCATCTCGCACCGAAACTGGATGTGGACGGTGAGTGTTGGCTGTAGAGGCCACCTGACAGCAAACATTACATGGGAGCAGGTGTGTGTGTGTGTGTGTGTGTGTGTGTGTGTGTGTGTGTGTGTGTGTGTGTGTCTGTGTGGACGAAAATATTCAATTAAATGTGAAGTGGAAAGTGGTTGTTATAACTGAAACCGGTAGGGAATAAATATACAATTGTGCAGCTGATGGCGCAAATATGCTTTTTTCAAAGTTAATGTAATTTATTCCCGTTTTTACATGATAGCATACACCTTTGGTGTGCTGCTGTATTTTTCTGAAATTACAAAAGAGTTATCTGGGTAAGCAAAGTTTTTCGGAAAGCGAGGAAGTGTTCCAAGGGACGACATGGTCACGTACCAACGAACAAATATTCTATTGAAATTTAAAAGGATGTAATCGAGAAGATATTGTCGATATTGTATTTAATATTCCATTGGTTACATTATTTCCCTACCACATACAATTACTTAGAAAGCAAATGCAAATTAAATAGAAGTACTATCGAAAACCAGTTATAAGTTTGAAATATTTTAAACTGAAGCAATTGAAAAGTAATTTCCATTTTTAAGACAGGTCATATTGCGAAGACATTAAAGAAACGCACTTCATTTACAAATATCACATACTCCATGACAGAAGACTTACTTCCGCTTCAGGATGATGAATAATCGGTGAAATGTGGTTTATCCGTCTATACCTTATATAATTTCTCTGTTGATTCGTTGTGAATATAGGACAGCTGCCAGTCAAATTTTTACCAAAGAAAATCACAAAACAGCGGTATATTCTGAGAAGCAATTTTATTTAGACAACCAGTTTCAGCATCTCATTAATGTCATCTTCAGGCTCCTATGCGCTCCATATATAGACATTCAGTTATATCGATACTTGCATAGCTGGAGCCATTAACATCTGTATTCCGTGAATTCGTTTTTAGAGTTCTCAAGTCTTCGACGTAAAAACTCCAAAAACAAATTCACGGTATCCAGATATTAACGACTGCAGTTATTCAAGTATCTAACTGTCTATACATACAATGCATAGGGGCCTGAAGATGGCATTAACGAGGTGCTGAAACTGGTTGTCTGAATAAAATAACTTCTCAAAACATACGGCTTTTTGGCGATTTTCCTTGGTAAATACACATTATATAATTAGTTTTAAAAATATGCAAAATTTTACTCACTATAAAATTCTGTAAATGAAACATACAGAATATCTTTCAAACAACTTTAAGTATGATATGACACGAAAACAGCCAAATATGGAGAAGCCACGACATGAAAATTCCTGATGGAAGCCGTAGAAAAAGTCAGACTCCCTGAAATAACAACCAAGGCCACCAGATTGAAACACCGGCTGGGAAACATCATATTTTGCAAGGTGCAATATCCTCAAGCTACAACACCCTCTTTACTGGAGAAAACAGATACTATAAAAATTAAATGTTCACTTTTTTTTCTTTAACAGCCCAATATAGATACGTCACGACATGAAAATATCCTGTAGGAAGCCGCAGAAAAAGTCAGACCACCTTCAATGACAACCAAGGAAGCAAGTAGGAAATATTAAGATCCAAAAAGTACATTAGGTGGTAGACTTAAAATTTTACGGTAAAATAAACAGCTATTTTATGAAATAAAACTTTTCTGACAGCTTTCCGAGATGGAAGATAAACATTATTCACTATCAACGAAATCATCGATGAAGGCTGGATTCAGAGTCACATTTGTGTGGTGTGTTCCACAAAAATTGTGCCCATGTAGAGCTGAACAGTCTTTACGCGTGGTAAAAGCTACACTGAAGGTTAAACTATTATTCCGATTTAGGTACATTCCGATCAAAATTTAACTTAATAACTGTATTGCATTTGCTTGTTTGATTCAATTTTAAACTTAGTACTAAGATGTATAACTCGTTCTTATTTAGCTATGTAAATGTATGTAACCATTTGTGGTTAAATGGAGACTTTGTGTATCAAAAATAGCAATTTTACACATTACAAATCTATGTCTGGCACAGCTCACTAGAAATCTGAACAATCAGAATGCAAATGGTGGTCACATATTTTAAAAAATCGACGAATGTACATTCTTATGTTATGACTTTTATAATTTTATAAAATAACATATTATTATTTATTTACTGTGAAAAATAGTCCACTACAGTTTTCAGAAGAAATTATAATTTCTGATAAGTCTACTGTACAGTATAAGCCACTGACTGAACAGAAAGCTAGATTGAAACTCATCTGATTCTGACGCTTGCACATGTTCTTCATTATAGGAACGTAACCACTGCTCTAACGATGTTCTGTACACAGTATTCCTCAAAGTGTGAGCTTCTCAGAAACCCTCCACTCAATCCAACAGCACCCCCTCACATTCTGCCTCGGGAGCAATTTTGCAGTGAGAATCTTGGTCTACTCTCTCTCGCTTGAACGTTCCACTAACTTGTTCGGTTCTATCCACAGCAATAAAAATCGTCCACTTAGGATGACATTTGTTGAAAAACTATCTCTCTACATCCATTCCAATTTCTATGCACTACATCACGTTTTGAATATATGTCTGCACGTTACCATAACATACAACGCTCCATCTTCTTGTTCTACATTTTTTTAATTTTTATTTACAAGCCTAGATCCGTAGGACCAAATTGAGGAGCAAGGCTCCAAGGCCATGGAATGTGTCAGTACATGAAATTAAAACATAAAAGTAATAACAGATGAAAATAAAATTTTTATGAACATAAAAAAGTCAAGCCAAAAGTGTAACACAATCAACAATATAACATAAGAATCAGTTTGATTTTTCAAGGAACTTCTCAACAGGCTCTGAGCACTATGGGACTTAACATCTGAGGTCATCAGTCCCCAAGACTTAAAACTACTTAAACCTAACTAACGTAAGGACATCACACACATCCATGCCCAAAGCAGGATTCGAACCTGCGACCGTAGCAGCAGCGCGGTTCCGGACTGAAGCGCCTAGAACCGCTCAGTCACAACGGCCAGCTAACTCCTCAACAGAATAGGAGTGGCCCACGAGGAAACTCTTACGTTTAGATTTGTAAGCGCTTGGATTACTTCTAAGATTTCTGAATTCTTGTGGTAGTTTATTGAAAATGGATACAAGCAGTATACTGCACACCTTTCTGCATAAGAGTTAAGGAAATGCGATTCAAATGCAGGTTGGATTTCTGCCGAGTATTAACTGAGCTAAAGCTGCTAATTCTTGGGAATAAGCTGATATTATTAACAAGAAACGACAGTAAAGCATGTATATATTGAGGGCCAATGTCAAAATAGCCAGAGTAATGATTCAGGGGTCGACAAGAGGTCTGAGTCATAAATCTTCTGTCTCGTTTGATGCGGCTCGCCCAGAATTCCACATCTGCGCAAACCTTTTCATCTCACAGTAGCAAAAGCAAGCTACACCTTCAGTTATTGTCTGGGCCTATTTCTGTCTGTCTTCAAGCAGTTTCCACTCTATAAAGCCCCCCTCTAGTAGCATAGAAGTTATTCCCTGATGTCTTAACAAATGTCCTAGCATCATGTTCCTTATTCTTGTCCGTGTTTTCCTTTTATTCCTTTCCTCGCCGATACTGCGGAGAACCTCCTCATTCCTTGAGTTATTAGTCAACCTAATTTTCAACATTTCTCTGTAGCATCAAATCTCAGATGCTTCTATTCTCTCCTGTTCCAGTTTCGCCATAGTCCATGTTTGACTAACCCATGATGATGTGCTCCAGCCGGCCGCGGTGGTCTCGCGGTTCTAGGCGCTCAGTCCGGAACCACACGACTGCTACGGTCGCAGGTTCGAATCCTGCCTCGGGCATGGATGTGTGTGATGTCCTTAGGTTAGTTAGGTTCAAGTAGTTCTAAGTTCTAGGGGACTGATGACCACAGATGTTATGTCCCATAGTGCTCAGAGCCATTTGAACCATTTGACGTGCCCCAAACGTACACTCACAGAAACGTGTTGTTGTTGTGGTCTTCAGTCCTGAGACTGGTTTGATGCAGCTCTCCATGCTACTCTATCCTGTGCAAGCTTCTTCATCTCCCAGTACCTACTGCAACCTACATCCTTCTGAATCTGCTTAGTGTATTCATCTCTTGGGCTCCCCCTATGATTTTTACCCTCCACGCTGCCCTCCAATACTAAATTGGTGATCCCTTGATGCCTCAGAACATGTCCTACCAACCGATCCCTTCTTCTGGTCAAGTTGTGCCACAAACTTCTCTTCTCCCCAATCCTATTCAATACTTCCTCATTAGTTATGTGATCTACTCATCTAATCTTCAGCATTCTTCTGTAGCACCACATTTCAAAAGCTTCTATTCTCTTCTTGTCCAAACTATTTACCGTCCATGTTTCACTTCCATACATGGCTACACTCCATACAAATACTTTCAGAAATAACTTCCTGACACTTAAATCTATACTCGATGTTAACAAATTTCTCTTCTTCAGAAACGCTTTCCTTGCCATTGCCAGTCTACATTTTATATCCTCTCTACTTCGTCCATCATCAGTTATTTTGCTCCCCAAATAGCAAAACTCATTTACTACTTTAAGTGTCTCATTTCCTAATCTAATACCCTCAGCATCACCAGACTTAACTCGACTACATTCCATTATCCTCGTTTTGCTTTTGTTGATGTTCATCTTATATCCTCCCTTCAAGACACCATCCATTCCGTTCAACTGCTCTTCCAAGTCCTTTGCTGTCTCTGACAGAATTACAATGTCATCGGCGAACCTCAAAGTTTTTATTTCTCCTCCATGGATTTTAATACCTACTCCAAATTTTTCTTTCGTTTCCTTTACTGCTTGCTCAATATACAGATTGAATAACATCGGGGAGAGGGTACAACCCTGTCTTACTCCCTTCCCAACCACTGCTTCCCTTTCATGTCCCTCAACTCTTATAACTGCCATCTGGTTTCTGTACAAGTTGTAAATAGTCTTTCGCTCCCTGTATTTTACCCCTGCCACCTTTAGAATTTGAAAGAGAGTATTCCAGTCAACATTGTCAAAAGCTTTCTCTAAGTCTACAAATGCTAGAAACGTAGGTTTGCCTTTCCTTAATCTTTCTTCTAAGATAAGTCGTAAGGTCAGTATTGCCTCACGTGTTCCAGTATTTCTACGGAATCCAAACTGATCTTCCCCGAGGTCAGCTTCTACTAGTTTTTCCATTCGTTTGTAAAGAATTCGTGTTAGTATTTTGCAGCTGTGACTTATTAAACTGATTGTTCGGTAATTTTCACATCTGTCAACACCTGCTTTCTTTGGTATTGGAATTATTATATTCTTCTTGAAGTCTGAGGGTATTTCGCCTGTTTCATACATCTTGCTCACCAGATGGTAGAGTTTTGTCAGGACTGGCTCTCCCAAGGCCGTCAGTAGTTCCAATGGAATGTTGTCTGCTCCGGGGGCCTCGTTTCGACTCAATTCCTTCAGTGCTCTGTCAAACTCTTCACGCAGTATCGTATCTCCCATTTCATCTTCATCTACATCCTCTTCCATTTCCATAATACTGTCCTCAAGTGCATCGCCCTTGTATAGACCCTCTATATACTCCTTCCACCTTTCTGCTTTCCCTTCTTTGCTTAAAACTGGGTTTCCATCTGAGCTCTTGATGTTCATACATGTGGTTCTCTTATCTTCAAAGGTCTCTTTAATTTTCCTGTAGGCAGTATCTATCTTACCCCTAGTGAGATAAGCCTCTACATCCTTACATTTGACCTCTAGCCATCCCTGCTTAGCCATTTTGCACTTCCTGTCGATATCATTTTTGAGACGTTTGTATTCGTTTTTGCCTGCTTCATTTACTTCATTTTTATATATTCTCCTTTCCTCAATTATATTCAATATTTCTTCTGTTACCCAAGGATTTCTACTAACCCTCTTCTTTTTACCTGCTTGATCGTCTGCTGCCTTCACTACTTCATCCCTCAGACCTACCAATTCTTCTTCTACTGTATTTCTTTCCCCCATTCCTTTCAATTGTTCCCTTATGCTCTCCCTGAAACACTGTACAACCTCTGGTTCTTTCAGTTTATACAGGTCCCATCTCCTTAAATTCCCACCTTTTTGCAGTTTCTTCAGTTTTAATCTACAGGTCATAACCAATAGATTGTGGTCAGAGTCCACATCTGCCCCTGGAAATGTCTTACAATTTAAAACCTGGTTCCTAAATCTCTGTCTTACCATTATATAATCTATCTGATACCTTTTAGTATCTCCATGGTTCTTCCATGTATACAACCTTCTATCATGATTCTTAAACCAAGTGTTAGCTCTGATTAAGTTGTGCTCTGTACAAAATTCTATCAGGCGGCTTCCTCTTTCATTTCTTAGCCCCAATCCATATTCACAGAAACGTATTCCTCAAATTAAGACCTATGTATAATGGTAGACTTCTCTTCAAAAAGAATTCCCTTATTACCAGTGCTAGCCTCCTTCTTATGTCCTTCTTGCTCCATCCGACGTGGGAGAATGTGAAAAAAATCGAAAGGAAATGAACGTTTAGGGAAACATACAACATATAGAAAAATAGTAATAACTCTCAGTGAACTTAAGCAAAGACGTCAAAAGGAATTTCGCTCTTGAACGCAGAAGACAGAGAGGATAGGTGTAAAGGACACACTGAGGGGCTGTGAGAATGGGACGTGACAGAAGAAGGAATGGCTGTCGATTTTTAAGAGTAAGGCGTACTTCCGTGAAACTAGATTGTTTCATATTATTGATATCTCGTTTAAGTTCCGAGTTAGTGCTATTTGCTGATTTGTTCGTGGATTATTATACTATGTTTGATTTGTGGGAGGAACCATGCAAGAGGAACTTTTTGTGAAAAGCGGGGAAATGTTTTTCAACTTTTGAAGCGCTCTGTAGATCGACTTCGAATGGTTCTCGTCAAACAACTGACAGCAACTTGCATAAAGAAATGGTCCTCACACGGTTGGCGACTTGAGATTGCAAATGAAAACGATGTCCATTTTTCGACTGATGACCGCAGAGCGGATGGAACATTGAGTGGTCGTTAACAAATTATTTCCCTGAATAAGCTTTCGGTGACGAAACAGTCTTGTAAAAATCTAAACAGGAAACGAGTCTTGGCTTTATGACTTTTTTGAGTCGTCAGTCCTCTGACTGGTTTGATGAGACTCATCACGTTTTTCTCTCCTGTGGCAGCCACAGAGTAGCTCCTGTACATTACGTGTTCGGTTATTACTACGAGAGTGAGAATACGCGCAGGCATCACAGCAGGTTGCCAAAAAATCTTCATATCCAACATTTAGCACAATAGTCTCGAACGACTGTGAAAGTTTTGTTACCAATGTTGATGGAACTGTGGATTTAGAATTGTTTCTTCAATGCTAAACAGTCAGTTGAAATGCTATGTGAACTTCTGGAATAGATTTGATGAGTAAATATGCAACCATAGATCGTAGTGCCTAGATAGATAGCGCTTTCTTCATCATGAAAAAATGCATGCCTGTACTCAGCATTGTTATTTAACGAGTTTTATACAAAAAAATCAGTTGGGCATCTTCCTCCAGAAACCAAATACCCCAGGCCTCGTGTCGTCTGATTTTCTTGTTTACAAAATTAAAATAATTGCTGGAAGAGCTTCGTATGACCTGCTCGTATAGCTTAACGTAGAGCGCTGTAACTTGAGACACAGGGAGATGAGAGAGACCTGGACCAAACTCGGGACCTTTTTCTGGTATACCGACCACTCTTAGTGTTGTGTTTAGGCAGTTTTCCACGCTAGTTTAGGGAAATGTTAATATGGCCCTAAACTCCCGCCTCAGAATGTACTATACAAGAACGCGTAAAACACATAAACAGTGTTTACAAAATACGGAGCAGTTGAGACACGCGACTAGCCTCCCTTACGTTAACAGACGACTGTGGCGACAGAAAAGTCATCCGACCAAAAATTAACAAAAATAAATGTGTCAAATCATGAAAATAGCGAAACTCAGTAGGACCGGGTAACTGCTAGAGAGCTGTAACATTGTCTCAATCACACTGACGGTAAGGAGTCTATCACGGGCACTGAAGTATGTTATGAAAGAGTTTCGACTATTGCTCGGTGAAATGGAAACGTCACTAGGACCGACGTGAGGCTGGAAGCGTGAGTTTCTTTGAACGGGAGAGGTAATGAATAGTTCGAAGAAATATTATTAAAAAGGTATTTTTATTATTTGAACCGGCCTCTCACAGCGGATTGTGAGTTGTGTGAGGGCTTCTCTTTTCCGAGGGCCAATCGGTCGCAAAATCGCGAAATGTATCCAGTTATTTCCCTACATATTGGCCCCTCCGACTTTTGACATTTCTCGTAGCATTGAACCAACTTCCCGGTACCCTCGTCACGGAAGGCAGCCGCCTGTGCTTTCCGCCTACTCTCTACTACGGCACACTGCACATCGGTGTCTTTACCAAAATGCTGTCCTTACAGCCAGCGGTTCATGTGAGCAAAGCAATGGAGATAAGGAGCAAAATCGGGGTTATATGGTGGGTGGTGGAACACTTCTCACTGAAAAAACTGCAGGAGCGTCTTTATTGCAGCTGAGAATTGTCATGGAGAAGGACTTTGCTGTCGCGCCGGGCCGTTGCATTATGTGAGATGCATGAAATCAGGAGGGGCCGTTCAGCCTGAAGATATCGAATTACAGAACGCATTCCAGCGCGCATTGACGGGAAACTCTACCGCTCAAGGCACGTTGGGTGCTCACTGTGCGCCCAGAACTGAAAAGTACGATGTGACATGATCGACGGCCACACTAGAGACAACGGGCTACACATCTCTGCAGAGATTCCTGTGGTTTTAATTTCGCGACCGAAAAGTTTAGGGGATAACCTATTCTTGGCCGTGTAATGGCTTTTGTGTGACGTAAAACTGTCAACTGACCTTACTGTTTCCCAGCTGCAGCTCAGCTCATATGTCTTACTTACTTTAGGTTACACACTGGATTAATCTCCCACTGTCGCAGAAGTCGTCATTTGTTCTTCGGTGTGACACGTTGTTAGGAGAAGGGTGAAGTAAAACTGCGCATACACTGAGCGGGTGCCCTTGTGTGACTGGCTGGCTGGCGGCGTTTGGCGAGCGTCCCAGCAGGTGTTCTGGCTTCGGCAGCCGCTCTCGAGCGTGTTGACCCTGCCAACAGAGCTCCCAACCGTCGCGAAATTACCTCTGCGCGCAGCGCCTGACAATGTTGACCTACCCGCCGCGCATGTGTTCCGACGGCTGCAGACCGGGGGCTGGGGAATATTCCGTTATGGCTAGTAGGGGCGGTAAGAAAACTCTGCAGCCCTTAGCTCAACTTTATCAAAGTACCCTACAGCAATATAACTGGTGCGACATGTTGACTGTCTGAACTACTTGACATCAAATTCAGGTTGAGTGTTCAGGCTGTTGGGTTACTCTTACATTATCTATAATGTACTTGCCTCAACATGCATAAGGCATCGAAGACAAACCACCTAGAATAGATACAGAAGGGCTAAATATACAGGGTGGTCCATTAATAGTGACCGGGCCAAATATCTCACGAAATAAGCACTAAACGAAAAAACTAGAAAGAAGGAAATTCGTCTAGCTTGAAGGTGGAAAACAGATGGCCCTATAGTTCGCCCGCTAGATGGCGCTGCCATAGATCAAGCGGATATCAACTGCGTTTTTTTTTTAAATGGGAACCCCCATTTTTATTACATATTCGTGTAGTACGTAAAGATATATGAATGTTTTATTTGGACCACTTTTTTCACTTTGTGATAGATGGCGCTGTAATAGTCACAAACGTATAACTTCGTGATATCACGTAACATTCCGCCAGTGCGGACGGTATTTGCTTCATGATACATTACCCGTGTTAAAATGGACCATTTACTAATTGCGGAAAAGGTCGATATCGTATTGATGTATGGCTATTGTGTTCAAAATGCCCAACGGGCGTGTGCTATGTATGCTGCTCGGTATCCTGGACGACATCATCCAAGTGTCCGGACCGTTCACTGGATAGTTACGTTATTTAAGGAAACAGGAAGTGTCCAGCCACATGTGAAACGTCAACCACGACCTGCAACAAATCATGATGCCCAAATAGGTGTTTTAGCTGCTGTCGCAGCTAATCCGCACATCAGTAGCAGACAAATTGCGCGAGAATCGGGAATCTCAAAAACGTCTGTGTTGAGAATGCTACATCAACATGGATTGCACCCGTACCATATTCCTATGCATCAGGAATTGCATTGCGACGACTTTGAACGTCGTGTACAGTTCTGCCACTGGGAACAAGAGAAATTACGGGACGATGACAGATTTTTTGCACGCGTTCTATTTAGCGACAAAGCGTTATTCACCAACAGCGGTAACGTAAACCGGCATAATATGCCGTATTGAGCAACGGAAAATCCACGATAGCTGCGACAAGTACAACATCAGCGACCTTGGCGGGTTAATGCATGGTGCGGCATTATGGGAGGAAGTATAATTGGCCCCCATTTTATCGATGGCAATCTAAATGGTGCAATGTATGCTGATTCCCTACGTAATGTTCTACTAATGTTACAACAAGATGTTTCGCTGCATGATAGAATGGCGATGTACTTCCAACATGATGGATGTCCGGCACATAGCTCGCGTGCGGTTGAAGCGGTATTGAATAGCGTATTTCATGACAGCTGGACTGTTCGTCGAAGCACCATACCATGGCCCACACGTTCAACGTATCTGACGTCCCCGGATTTCTTTCTGTGGGGAAAGTTGAAGGATATTTGCTATCGTGATCCACCGACAACGCCTGACAACATGCGTCAGCGCATTGTCAATGCATGTGCGAACATTACTGAAGACGAACTACTCCCTGTTGAGAGGAATGTCGTTACACGTATTGCCAAATGCATTGAGGTTGACGGACATCATTTTCAGCATTTACTGCATTAATAAGGTATTTACATGTAATCACGCTGTAACAACATGCGTTCTCAGAAATGATAAGTTCACAGAGGCACATGTATCACATTGGAACAATCGAAATAAATTGTTCAAACGTTCCTACGTTCTGTAATTTAATTTAAAAAACCTACGTGTTACCAACTGTTCGTCTAAAATTGTGAGCCATATGTTTGTGACTATTACCGGCGCCATCTATCACAAAGCGAAAAAAGTGGTCCAACTAAAACATTCATATTTCTTTGCGTAATACACGAATATGTAATAAAAATGGGGGTTCCTATTTAAAAAAAACGCAGTTGATATCCATTTGACCTATGGCAGCTTCATCTAGCGGGCCAGCCATAGCGCCATCTGGTTTCCCCCTTCAAGCTAGACGAGTTTCCTTCTTTCTAGTTTTTTCGTTTAGTGCTTATTTCGTGAGATATTTGGCCCGGTCACTATTAATGGACCACCCTGTATACTGCTACTGTTTTCAGTAATTTTTAACGTTATTATTTATGAAACTGATTTTTTTAAAAGGAAATTTACACTGTTTTTATGGAATGAGCCTTCAAGGACGACTCCAGCGGTGTAATGTGTGAGGAACTTCATCAAATAATAGCAAGATAACGGCAGTGGAGACCACTATCAGCAGAAAAGGTCGCTGTAACGTCTGCTCCACTTTACCAGGTGCAAGCAAACTGGGGTAGCGTCTTTGATTCATAATCAGAACGTCTTCGATCCCGTGTTCGAAGCCCACTGCTGCTTTTATTTTGATAAATAATCCGCATTGGTGGCCGAAGACGTCCGGCATAAGAAGTCACCCTCATTCTGCCAACGGCCCTGTCAAAGAGAGCGGAGGAGTGAACAGAGGTTCAGGGCACTCTTGTCCGAGGGGTAGGACACTGCTCCTAAAGGCCGAAGAATCAGCAGTAATCAACAGGATAAGAATGTAGGAGGCAAAGGAAACCACTGCATTAAAGACACGTAACTTGTATCCACAGGACATCTGGTTTGTAATTGAAGAAGAGTTATGATGATCTCTCCATTGGCCAAAGATTCAGGAGTAGTCCCCCATTCGAATCTCCGAGAGGGGACTTCCAAGGGGGAGGTTACCATGATAATATATAATGTCCATAAACATTGAAGGGCTCTCTCATGAGAAAGAAGTGCTACTTGCTGTAGCATGTAAAACTCACAACTGTGATCGCTTACTAATCCAGGAGATCCACACTGGCCCCAAAAATAGGAGACCAAAGATCCACGGAATGAAATTAGTAATTGAAAGACCACACGAGCAATATGGCAGTGCAATCTTCGCCAAAATTGGGCTTAGGTATTATATCTGTAGAACTGACATCTCAAGAAGACATCGAAATCTTGACTGTAGAGTTACAGTCCTGCACTGTGACGTCTATATATAAGCCACAGAGCAGGGAGTTCAGATTCAGTGAGCCAACCAACTTCAACTCACAACCAACGAAAATAGTAATGGGCGACTTCAACTGTCATGGATCAGCCTGGGGGTACAGGCACACAGACAAAAGTGGGGACGACCTAGAAACCTGGGCAGACTCAACTGGCCTTAAATTAATACACGACCCCAAACTTCCATATTCCTTCAACAGCAGCAGGTGGAACCGTGGATACAATCCAGATAACATCTTTGTCAGCGAAAACGTAGCACATCAAACCAGGAAGGATGTGGGAGAACCCCTCCCACATACACAGCACCGAGCTATATTATGTCTGGTTGAAGCAGTTGTTAAACCAGCAACCACCCATTTTCAAAGACGTTTTAATTTTAAACGTGCCCTATGGGACAAATTCTCTGAAGAACTTGACAAAGAGGTGCAGAACCTTGATGCTAGTCAGGAAAAATATGACACTTTCATTGAATTAGTTAAAACTGTCTCCCGAAGAGATATCCCCCGAGGCTACAGAACTAGTTATATCCCTGGACTTGACGGAAACTCAAAGGTTCTTCTGGAACATTACCAACAGCCCTTTGAGGAAAACCCTTTTTCGGAGGAAACAACTATGGCGGGAGAAGAACTCCTCCAGGCCATATCAGCCTCAAGACAATGAAATGGTGTAATCTAATCACAAACCTAGACATGAAACAGAATAGCCGAAAGGCCTGGCAACTTCTTAAAAACATCAATAATGACCCCTCATCTAATACACAAAATTTGTATAAGGTCACACCAAATCAAATAGCAAATCAACTTCTACTTAATGGTAAAACCAACAGGAAGCACCCAAGAAAGAAACTACAGAGAGGCACTCAAGAAAAAGACCACCTAGGCACCCCCTTTACTCTGAAAGAATTAGAAGATTCCATCTCCATAATGAAAATTAATAAAGCCGCTGGTCTAGATGATCTACGCCCAGAACAAATAAAAATGCTCGGACCTGTTACCAGACGGTGGTTACTAGATATGATGAACAAATGTGTTCTTGAAATGAAAATCCCCAAGACTTGGCGGAAGGCAAATATAGTAGCTATACCAAAACCTGGAAAAAGCCCCACAGATCCTAAAAATTTTCGGCCTGTCTCCCTGCTTTGTCAGCTCTATAAAGTCTTAGAAAGAATGATCCTTAACCGCATCTCAGAACATGTAGACAAGAATATAATTAAAGAGCAAGCAGGATTCCGCCCAGGAAGGTCATGCTGCGGACAAATCCTCAACCTTACACAGTACATAGAAGATTGATACGAGCATAAACAAATTACAGGTGCAGCCTTTATCGACCTTACAGCAGCTTACGACACCATAAACCACAGTAAGTTAATATCAAAAATATATAACACCACAAAAGACTACCGACTGGCGCAATTCATCCAGTGCCTATTGCAGAATAGACGGTATTTTGTTACGCTGCAGTCGAAGAAGAGCCGATGGCGGACCCAGAAAAACGGCCTACCGCAAGGAAGCGTCCTCGACCCATTGCTGTATAATATTTATACCAATTACCAACCGATCAGCATGGACGCTCGCTCCTTCATCTATGCAGACGATACATTCGTTGCCACCCAGGAAAAAATCTTTGAAGAGGTAGAAAGTAAATTAACTTTAGCGATTGAAAAGCTGGGTGACTATTATGATAATAACCACCTCAAGCCAAACCCAGCAAAAACCCAGGTCTGTGCTTTTCACCTACGTAATAAGGAAGCAAGGAGGAAACTCAACATAAGCTGGAAGGGACAACATCTATCTCACTGCGACACACCAAAATATCTTGGGATTAAACTTGACCGTGCTCTCACCTACAAGGAACACTGTTTGGCCACAAAGATGAAAGTGAGTGCCAGGAACAACATCATCCGCAAGCTAACAAACAGCAGATGGGGAGCGCAACCTACAGTTCTCCGCACGTCAGCTTTAGCTTTATGTTTCTCCACTGCGGAGTACTCGGCACCCGTTTGGCAAAATTCCACCCACGCTGAACAAGTAAATATAGCATTGAATGAGACTGGACGCATCGTGACAGAATGCCTCCGCCCAACTTCCACAAAGCAGCTGTACCACCTCATGGGCATAGCCCCGCCAGACATTAGAAGGACTGCCGCAGAAATCGAGAAACATAAACAGGAGACAGATCCCAGGCATCCAATGTTCGGATACAATCTTCAGCCTCACCGACTTAAATCAAGGAAGAGTTTCCCACGAACAACTGAAGCAACTCTTTTATCGCCTAGAGCGCGACGAGAAGAGCTGTGGTACAATGTGGACCCAGGAAGACCAGGGAATAGCCCCAGGGAAGAACCCACAGCTGGCTCTGAACTCCCATATACGACCTGGAAAGCCCTGAATAGACTACGAACAGGCGTATCAAGATGCAGAGCAAACTTGGAAAAATGGGGCTACATCAGTGGAGACGAGCCCTGCGAGTGTGGAGAACAGCAAGACCCTCAACACCTACTGGTCTGCAGGAAACTAAACAACCCGTGTTCTCCTCAAGACCCATTTGAAGCAAATGACAAGGCTATTCAAGCTGCAGTGTATTGGGCTTCACGTGGGATATGAAAATCGCTCTGTTTCGCATCCTTAGCGCTTATCATTATATGTTATATACTTTTCTGTATTATTGTAGTTAATTTACCTTATAACCATGTGTTATTGTATTATAACTGCTTCTCTTGCATTGTAATATATATATTTTTTTTTTTTTTTTTTGTAAAATGGTGATGTCTTGGATACGATAAATAAATAAAAATAAATAAATAAAACCATGAGAAAAAGATTGAATAATCTACGAAAGGATAACATTCTACGAGTCGGGGCGTGGAATGTCAGAAGCTTGAACGTGGTAGGAAAACTAGAAATTCTGGAAAGGGAAATGCAAAGGCTCAATCTAGATATGATAGGGGTAAGTGAAGTGAAGTGGAAAGATTACAAGGATTTGTAATCAGATGAGTATAGGGTAATATCAACAGCAGCAGAAAATGGTATAACAGGAGTAGGATTCGTTATGAATAGGAAGGTAGGGCAGAGAGTGCGTTACTGTGAACAGTTCAGTGATAGGGTTGTTCTTGTCAAGATCGACCACAAACCAACACCGATGACGATAGTTGAGGTATACATGCCGACGTCGCAAACTGAAGATGAAGAGATAGAGAAAATGTATGAGGATATTGCAAGGGTAATACAGTATATAAAGGTGGATGAAAATCTAATAGTCATGGGCGATTGGAATGCAGTTCTAGGGGAAGGAGTCGAAGAAAATGTTACAGGAGAATATGGGCTTGGGACAACGAACGAAAGAGGAGAAAGACTAATTGAGTTCTGTAACAAGTTTCAGCTAGTAATAGCAAATACCCTGTTCAAGAATCACAAGAGGAGGATGTGTACTTGGAAAAGGCTGGGTGATACGGAAAATTTCAGTTACATTTCATCATGGTCAGACAGAGATTCTGAAATCAGATACTGGATTGTAAGGTGTACACAGGAGCAGATATAGACTCAGATCACAATATAGTAGTGATGAAGAGTAGACTGAAGATTAAGACATTAGTCATGAAGAATCAATATGCAAAGAAGTGGGATACGGAAGTACTAAGGAATGACGAGATACGTTCGGAGTTCTCTAAGGCTATGGATACAGCAATAAGGAATAGCCAAGTAGGCAGTACAGTTGAAGAGGAATGGACATCGCTGAAAAGGGCCATCACAGAAGTTGGGAAGGAAATCATAGGTACAAAGAAGGTAACTGCGAAGAAACCATGGATAAAAGAAGAAATACTTCAGTTGATTGATGAAAGGAGGAAGTACACAAATGTTCCGGGAAACTCAGGGATACAGAAATACAAGTCGCTGAGGAATGAAATAAATAGGAAGTGTAGGGAAGCTAAGACGAAGTGGCTGCAGGAAAAATGTGAAAACATCGAAAAATGATTGTCGGAAGGACAGACTCAGCTTACAGGAAAGTCAAAATAACTTTCGGTGACATTAAAAGCAAGGGTGGTAACATTAAGAGTGCAACGGGAATTCCACTGTTAAATGCAGAGGAGAGAGTGGATAGGTGGAAAGCATATATTGAAAGACTCTTTGAGGGGGAAGATTTGTCTGATGTGACAGAAGAAGAAACAGGAGTCGATTTAGAAGAGATAGGGGATCCAGTATTAGAATCAGAATTGAAAGGAGCTTTGGAGGACTTTGGGGTCAAATAAAGCAGAAGGGATAGATAAAATTCCATCAGAATTTCTAAAATCATTGGGGGAAGCGGTGTGTGTGTGTTGAATATATGAGTCTGGCGACATACCATCTGACCTTCGGAAAAGCATCATCCACACAATTCCGAAGACTGGAAGAGCTGAGAAGTGCGAGAATTATCGCACAGTCAGCTTAACAGCTCATGCACCCAAGTTGCTTACAAGAATAATATGCAGAAGAATGGAATAGAAAATTGAGGATGCGCTAGATGACGATCAGTTTGGCTTTAGGAAAGGTAAAGGCACGAGAGAGGCAATTCTGACGTTGCGGATGATAATGGATGCACGAGTAAAGAAAAACCAAGACACGTTCATAGGATTTGTCGACCAGGAAAAAGCGTTCGACAATGCAAAATGGTGCAAGATGTTCGAAATTCTGAAAAAAAGTAGAGGTAAGCTACAGGGAGGGACGGGTCATATACAGTATTTACAACAGCCAAGAGGGAATAATAAGAGTGGACGATCAAGAACGAAGCGCTCGTATTAAGAAGGGTGTAAGACAAGGACGTAGCCTTTCACCCCTAAATTTCAATCTCTACATCGAGGAAGCAATGATGAAAATAAAAGAAAGGTTCAGGAGTGGAATTAAAATTCAGGGTGAAAGGATATCAATGATTCGATTCGCTGATGACATTGGTATTCTGAGCGAAAATGAACGGAATGAATAGTCTAATAAGTACACAGTGTGGATTGAGAGTAGGTTGGTTGGTTGGTTTTGGGGAAGGAGACCAGACAGCGTGGTCATCGGTCTCATCGGAATAGGGAAGGATGGGGAAGGAAGTCGGCCGTGCCCTTTCAGAAGAACCATCCCGGCATTTGCCTGGAGTGATTTAGGGAAATCACGGAAAACCTAAATCAGGATGGCCGGACGCGGGATTGAACCGTCGTCCTTCCGAATGCGAGTCCAGTGTCTAACCACTGCGCCACCTCGCTCGGTGATTGAGAGTAAATCTAAGAAAGATGAAGGTAAGGAGAAGTAGTAGAAATGAGAACAGTGAGAAACTTAACATCAGGAGTGATGGTCACGAAGTAGATGAAGTTAAGGAATTCTGCTACCTAGGCAGTAAAATAACCAATGTCGGACGGAGCAAAGAGAACATCAAAAGGAGACTAGCACTGGCAAAAAAGGCGTTCCTGACCAAGACAACACTACTTATATTAAATATCGACCTTCATTTGAGGAAGAAATTTCTGGGAATGTACGTCTGAAGCGCCGTGTATGGTAGTGAAACATGGACTGCAGGAAAACAGGAACAGAAGAGAATCTAAGGATTTGAGATGTGGTGCTACAGACGAATGTTAAAAATTTGGTGGACTGATAAGGTAAGGAAAGAGGAGAAGAAAGGAATATGTGGAAAACACAGATAAGGAGAAGGGGCAGGATGATAGGACATGAGTGAATGAATTCCATGGTACTGGTGGGAGCTGTAGAGGGCAGAAACTGTAGAGGAAGACAGAGACTGGAATACATCCACCAAATAACTGAGGACGTAGGTTGTAAGTGCTCCTCTGACATTAAGAGGTTAGTACAGGAGAGAAATCCGTGGCGGGCCGCATCAAACCAATCAGAAGACTGATGAAAAAAAAAAAGGCAAGTAAACTGGTGACCCAGTCACTGTTCGCCTGTCAAGTGCTACGACTGTCGTGTCAAACGCTCAAACTGCATTCGCATATGCTAAAAAGCGACCCCTACAGATAATACGACACACCGTATTTTAAATGGGCTTCTCGTCCACAACTAACTTCTCGTGGTTGGAGTTCACAGTCGTGTAAAATCTTTTAAATGACGGCATAGTACGCTTTGACTGTAATAGTGATTTATTTACACTTTCACAGTTCCGGTCCTGGGCTGTTATCAAGCGGTGTAACTGTGTTTTAGCACATGCCTAAATCTACAAACCTTCTGACATATACGAGTATAGTTGTATACGTGTCGTCTGTTTTTAAAGGTCATTAACATCTTTAACACGAATCACAACAAATCACTACTTGTGTAAATTATCAACGTATTAACTGAGGTAGACAGAGTACAACATTAGTGATGTGGTGTGATTCAGGTTATGAATGGTAACAATGTTAAAAGCTCTAACATACGGATACGACTGGAAAATGTAAACGAATCAGAAGACTTTTAGCTTTTGACGAGCGCTATGTCACAATTCTGTCATTTGATAATGGTCTCATGGCTGAAACTGCTCTAGTACAAATAAATAAAAAAAATATAGCCAAAGGCGACTGTGATGTCCATTAGAAAATTATCCCTCGCATGGCTACGTTATAAGCCATTTCATGTGTCCACAAATCATCTGGGTGTTCGTGTACACATCATACTTCAATTTTAGCTAAAGATAAGCCTCCATAGATGTTAAAAGTGATAACGATAAGGCCACTTCGTGTTTCCCGAACGACCGATACATTTATGTTGGTGGTACATGGATATCCGTATGTCTAGCGGAGTGTCTTCCACTTTCCGAGGCAGAATATTTATTAGGAACTGTAGATAGTTGTCGCTATTTAGAGTCTGATCAACGAAACAGGTACCAATGCCTCGATTCTTGAGAATACCACTCACACCCCAGTAGCTAGCACAGTTTACTCGGGAGAAGGACAGTTCAAATCCCCGCCCAATAATTCTGATTTAGTTTTTTCGTGATTTCGCTAAATCGCTTAAGGAAATTTCCGGGATGGTTGTTTTGAAAGGCAGGACCGGTATCTTAACTTATCCTTCTTTAATACCATCTTGTGCCTCGTCTCTAACGACCTCGTTGTCGGCGGGGCATCAAACTCTAATCATCTTTCCTCTCCTTTCATAAGCCACATGATGGCAAACCAATGTCATTGTTTTTCCACTTGTCTTAGTGTTGATTTTGAACTGATCAGTAGGGCATATAACGGAGATTGAAATGTACATAGTTTCTAAACTTTTCGCCCGTACCCAAAAACTTGCATACAAACTCCCCATCACTTTTTAATTCTCATAGGTAATATTCGCGGAACTGTAGCCTGTCGTGAAAGTCACTGCTTTCAAAATGTTGATAGAACGAAATGTGGAATGGGTGGCATACACTTCTCTGCAAAGCTTGAAGACAAGAGCCATATAATATGATAACATATGAATAACTGGGTGGAAATGAACACTTGGATGTAACATGGCGTGAGGTCAGCGTGAATATAAGCGCAAAATGGGGCTGGTCTCACAAAACGAGACAGTTGAAGCAAAGGTATAAGTCATGTGTGTCAGTCAGGGACCAGTTACAGTGCACTGTTGCGTTCATCGTTACTACTTGGTCCACATTTGGATGACTTCACATGGGGAAGTATCAATTGGAAACAGGAATGAGATTAAAATATCCCGAGTGTAGCCCAGGAATGTGCTATTTTCACAACATTGTTCCAAGCGCAACGGGATCGTTCCGAACAACAGCCACTGCTGCCCAAAGGAGGTCAACCATGACCAACTAGAGCAGCAGATGACCGCTGCATTGTGCCACAGACAAGGAGGGACCAATGTTAGCGAGTGCAACAGGAACCACAATTAACAGGACTGGAAGACAAAAGCCTTACTCTCCACGGTGGTACGGTGACTGCATGGTGTTCAGCTGTTATCCCGACGGCCAGTACGTTGTGTACCGTTGAACATCTGCAGCGTCGTTTGCGATGGTGCCAAGAGCATCAGGACTGGACCAACGAGCAGTGAGTCGCGTGCTCTTCTCGGATGTGAGCAGGTCCAGTCCGAGCAGTGATTCTGGGTGTGCCCTTGTATGTAGTGAGGTGGGAACTCGTAATACGAGTAACACTTGTGGTCAGCACGGGAGCACGTTTCAGAGTATGCACTACACACCCTCTTAAGGACAATGTGACTCGTTTTTAATGTCCAGGGGCATCGTAAACTGCTGTGTCTTAGGTGTAATTATTGTCTTTGAATAAACGGAGTCGTTTCAGTTTGCGTATTTGCCTCTGGTACCCTGTAAGCTTTACTGTAGCAGTTCTGTTTACGTACAGTTCAGGTTTCGTCGATATGTTGCTTGGTAGTGAGAACATCATCTGAAAGTCGTTTTCGTCCTACGTTTTGCACACCTATACGTTAAAACATATATGTTAGTAGGAGACATCTTTGGCTGATATCACACATTCAAGCTGCCTCGAAGAGACATGTGGATTTTGTGTTACCGCTGTTGAAATACGCAGTGTACCTCTCTCGTCTCTTACTTCTTTTCTCTTTCTTTTTTTCTTCTCTCTCGTCGACGTATTTTATTCTTCAGATTCCTAATCTTGTGAAATGTTTTAATGATCATTGCAAAGACAGATTCTGAGGGCATGCGACGATTAGGATATTTCTTAGCTTACAACCGCACCGCTACCCTAACAACATATCCACTTTCTCAACTGACGAATATTATGAGAGACTGAAGATATTCGCGACGATGACACACATTTGCCTGACTTCCTGGCGACGGGACAGTGGTGCTTACTAATTCGTCAAGAAGCGCGTAGTTACGTCATTGAAACCATCTTAGGCTGTTTTTCATGTCACAGAATAAAGTAAGTAAATTAACAAAAAATTCGGTTTCTTGATTTGAGTTGTATAAACGTTACAAATTTCTAATAAAGTCGAGAAATTCGTCACATTGTCCGTTCAGCAAAATCGGACCAGGAGGTATTTACTCATTCGGTGTATATTTTGGATGCCTTACTCCCAAGTGCGAGAATTATCGCACAATCAGCTTAACAGCTCATGCATCGAAGCTGCTTACAAGAATAATATACAGAAGAATGGAAAAGAAAATTGAGAATGCGCTAGGTGACGATCAGTTTGGCTTTAGGAAAAGTAAAGGGACGAGAGACGCAATTCTGACGTTACGGCTAATAATGGAAGCAAGACTAAAGAAAAATCGAGACACTTCCATAGGATTTGTCGACCTGGAAAAAGTGTTCGACAATATAAAATGGTGCAAGCTGTTCGAGATTCTGAAAAAAGTAGGGGTAAGCTATAGGGAGAGACGGGTCATATACAATATGCACAACAACCAAGAGGGAATAATAAGAGTGGACGATCAAGAACGAAGTGCTCGTATTAAGAAGGGTGTAAGACAAGGCTGTAGCCTTTCGCCCCTACTCTTCAATTTGTACATCGAGGAAGCAATGATGGAAATAAAAGAAAGGTTCAGGAGTGGAATTAAAATACAAGGTGAAAGGATATCAATGATACGATTCGCTGATGACATTGGTATCCTGAGTGAAAGTGAAGAAGAATTAAATGATCTGCTGAATGGAATGAACAGTCTAATGAGTACACAGTATGGTTTGAGAGTAAATCGGAGAAAGACGAAGGTAATGAGAAGTAGTAGAAATGAGAACAGCGAGAAACTTAACATCAGGATCGATGGTCACGAATTCAATGAAGTTAAGGAATTTTGCTACCTAGGCAGTAAAATAACCAATGACGGACGGAGCAAGGAGGACATCAGAAGCAGAGTCGCTATGGCAAAAAAGGCATTACTGGCCAAGAGAAGTCTACTAATATCAAATATCGGCCTTAATTTGAGGAAGAAATTTCTGAAGATGTACGTCTGGAGTACAGTATTGTATGGTAGTGAAACATGGACTGTGGGAAAACCGGAACAGAAGAGAATCGAAGCATTTAAGATGTGGTGCTATAGACGAATGTTGAAAATTAGGTGGACTGATAAGGTAAGGAATGAGGAGGTTCTACGCAGAATCGGAGAGGAAAGGAATATGTGGAGAACACTGATAAGGAGAAGGGACAGGATGATAGGACATCTGCTAAGACATGAGAGAATGACTTCCATGGTACTTGAGGGAGCTGTAGAGGGCAGAAACTGTAGAGGAAGACAGAGATTGGAATACGTCAAGCAAATAATTGAGGACGTAGGTTGCAAGTGCTACTCTGAGATGAAGAGGTTAGCACAGGAAAGGAATTCGTGGCGGGCCGCATCAAACCTGTCAGTAGACTGATGACCAAAAAAAAAAAAAAAAAAAAAAAAAAAAAAAAAAAAAAAAAAAAACTCCCAATATATTGTGCACGAACTGACGTTTGGGTCAGTGTCTGGTAATGTTATCAGTTCTCCGTCTGCCGTTCATTCATATACAAAATGTTGGGTTGGCAGAAGAGCCAACACCGTGTCACGAGAGGAGGCCGAAATGCACGCTTTTTAGCTCACGCAGGCTGGCGTGAGGAGGGAAGAACTATACTGACGTGAGGTCTGGAACATGAAAATGAATGAGAATTCAGAAAGCGGACGTAATTAGTTTCATACTTAACTTTAATCCATTAATGATGAACGTCGCTCTTGACGGTACATGATTCACAATATTATCTGTTAGTAACTGAATATGGTGCCTTGCTAGGTCGTAGCAAATAACGTAGCTGAAGGTTATGCTAAACTGATGATAGCGTAAGTAGGCAGTGAACCATCGCTAGCAAAGTCGGCTGTACAACTGGGGCGAGTCTCTCTAGACTAGACCTGCCGTGTGGCGGCGCTCGGTCTGCAATCACTGATAGTGGCGACACGCGGGTCCGACGTATACTAGCGGACCGCGGCCGATTTAAAGGCTACCACCTAGCAAGTGTGGTGTCTGGCAGTGACAGCACACAAAATATTAGGAAAATATTTATATGTGTGACATCCTAGCCACAACACACAATGCAGCCTTTATAGGAAGTAAGAAAACATGAAAATTTGGGGAGTGTCCGATACAAGGGCATATTAAATCTTAGACAGTGATTCTGCCAAGATAATATGTTTTCGCGGATAAAAGAAACTTGTCGCGTGCTATGTGGTACCAAATGAAAAGTAGGGCCTGCTTGAAAACCATGGCGTCACGTAAACACTTTGTTACCATTATTTAACAAAATATTCTAGTATTAAGCTCCTCTTTATCTTACAGATCGTAACAACTATTTCGTATATTATTATATACTATTTATGAACCATGGACCTTGCCGTTGGTGGGGAGGCTTGCGTGCCTCACCGATACAGATAGCCGTACCGTAGGCGCAGCCACAACTTAGGGGTATCTGTTGAGAGGCCAGACAAACGTGTGGTTCCTGAAGAGGGGCAGCAGCATTTTCAGTAGTTACACTGACAATATTCTGGACGATTGACTGATCTGACCTTGTAACACTAACCAAAACGGTCTTGCTGTGCTGATATTGCGAACGGCTGAAAGCAAGGGGAAACTACAGCCGTAATTTTTCTCGACGGCATGCAGCTCTACTGTTTGATTAAATGATGATGGCATCCTCTTGGGTAAAATATTTCCGAGGTAAAATAGTCCTCCTTCGGATCCCCGGGTGGGGAGTACTCAGGAGGATGTCGTTATCAGGAGAAACAAAACTGGCGTCGTATGGATCGGAGCGTTGAATGTCAGATCCCTTAATCTTGCAGGTAGCTTAGAAAATTTGAAAAGGGAAATGGATAGGTTAAATTTAGATACAGTGAGAATTAGTGAAGTTCTGTGGCAGAAAGAACAGGACTTCTGGTCTGGTGAATATAGGGTTACGAATACCAAAGAAACTAGAGGTTGCAGGAGTAAGTTTAATAATGGATAAGAAAATAAGAATGCGTTATGGTACTATGACCAGAATAGTGGATACATTACAGAATCCCACGCCTACCAAAGTAGTACAAGTTTCTTTGCCAACCAGCTCTGCGGATGATGAGGAGACTGAAGAAATATATCAGAAGAAAAAAGAAATTATTCAGATAGTAAAGAGACAAAAGAGACAGGAAATTTAATAGTTATGGGGGACTGAAATTCAGTAGTAGGAAAAGGAAGAGAAGAAAAGTAGGAGGTGAATATAGAGGAAGCCGTCTGGAAGAATTTTGCACAGAGCATAATTTAATCATAGCTGGTTTAGGAATCATGAAAGAAGTTTGTGTACGTGGAAGAGACCTGGAGACACCGGAAGGTTTCAGGTTGATTATATAATGGTAAGAGGGAGATTTAGGGACCAGGTTTTAAATTCTAAAGCATTTCGAGGGACAGATGTGGACTATCACAATTTACTTGTTATAAACTGCAGATTAAAAATGAAGAAACTGCAAAAACGTAGGAATTTAAGGAGATAAGAAGATGGGACCTGGACTAACTGAAAGAACCAGAGGTTCAAGAGAATTTCACGGGGGGGGGGGGGTGAGGGGAGATTTAAGGAACCAGGTTTTAAATTCTAAAACATTTCGAGGGACAGATGTGGACTATCACAATTTACTTGTTATAAACTGCAGATTAAAAATGAAGAAGCTGCAAAAAGGTATAGGGAGATGGGACCTGGACTAACTGAAAGATCAAGAGAGTTTCGCGGGGGGGGGGGGGGGGGGGGGGGAGATTAGGGAACGATTAGAACAGGGGAAAGGAACACAGTAGAAGAATGGGTAGCTTTGAGAGATGAAATAATGAACGCAACAGAGGATCAAGTTGGTAAAATGACGAGAGCTGGTGGAAATCCCTGGGTAACACGAGAGATATTTTAATTCAGTGGATGAATGGAGGCAACATAAAAATGCAATAAAAGAGGCAGGCAGAAGGAAGTCTAGGAAATGAGATAAACAGGAAGTGCAAAATGACGAAGCAGCAATGGCTAAAGGTCAAATATGAGGATGTAGAAGCATATGTCACTCGGGGTAAGATAGATGCTGCATAGAGGAAAAGAGAACCACCTGTATGAATATCAAGAGTTCGGGTAGAAAACCAGTCCTAAGCAAAGAAGGGAAAACAGAAAGGTGGAAGGAGTATATAGATGGTCGATACAAGGGAGATGTACTGGAGGGCAATATTATGAAAATGGAGAGACGTAAGTGATGATGAATCGGGAGATATGATACTGCGTGAAGAATTTGAAAAAGCACTGAAAGACTTAAATCGAAGCAAGGCCCAGGGAATAGGCAGCATTTCGTTAGACTACTAGTAGCCTTGGGAGAGCCAGCCCTGACAAAATTCTACCATCTGGTGAGCAAGGTGTACGAGACAGGAGAAATACCCACAGACTTCAAAAAAGAACTTAATAATTACAATTACAAAGAACGCAGGTGCTGACAGGTGTGGAAATTACCGAAATGTCAGTTTAATAAGTCACTGTTGTAAAATACTAACACGAATCTTCAAAAGAAGAATGGAAAAACTGGTACAAGCCGACATCATGGGAGATCAGTTTGGATTCCGTAGAAATGTTGGAACACGTGAGGCAATACTGACCCTATGACTTATCTTAGAAGAAAGATTAAGGAAAGGGAAACCTACGTTTCTAGCATTTGTAGACTTAGAGAAAGCTTTTGACAATGTTGATTGGAATACTCTCTTTAAATTTTAAAGGTGGCAGGGGTAAAATACAGGGAGCAAAAGGCTATTTACAGTTTGTACGGAAACCAGATGGCAGTTATAAACATTGAGGGACACGAAAGGGAAGCTGTGGTTGAGAATAGGATGAGACAGGGTTGTAGCCTATCCCCGGTGTCATTCAATCTGTACACTGAGGAAGCAGTAAATTCGACTGCTGCCCTGGCCAGCACATTCTCCAGATCTCTCACCAATTGAAAACGTCTGGTCAGTGGTGGCCGAGCAACTGGCTCGTCAGAACACGCCAGTCACTACTCTTGATGAACTGTGGTATCGTGTTGAATTTGCATGGGCAGCTGTACCTGTACACGCCATCCAAGCTCTGTTTGACTCAATGCCCAGGCGTATCAAGGTCGTTATTACGGCCAGAGGTGGTTGTTCTGGTTACAGTTTTCTCAGGATGTATGCACCCAAATTGCTTGAAAATGTAATCACATGTCAGTTCTAGTATAATATATTTGTCCAATGAATACCCGTTTATCATCTGAATTTCTTCTTGGTGTAGAAATTTTAATGGCCAGTAGTGTAATTAGTCGAAAGAGTCCAGTGGTGTGTGGAAGCAGTTCAGGAACTGAAGTGCAGCGCAATTTCGTGTTGATATATAGGTCTTCCGACTGGCTTATACGGCCCACTAAGAATTCCTCTCATGTGCCAAATCTCTTCACCTAAGAGTACGATCCGCACCGTAAGTCCTCAACAATTATACCTCGTGTCAAACCTACAGGAAACGCTTCTGGCAGCAAGCGAGACGATTAATAATCCTTGCAACTCATTCTTAATCTCTTATTCCGTTACACGTGCTTGTTTTATTCTGACAGATTCAGTCAATACAAGTGTGTTATGGGGTTGTTTAAGCAACTACGCGGGGTCTTTGGTAAGCAAGGCAACACAATTATTTTTCTCGGCCGATTTCGGGTGAAAAAATGTGGAATTTGTTGTGGGAGATCGTGGAGTATTCCCGCTTCAGACCCTATGAAGTTCCGGTACGTAATGATTCTGTACGTAGTCTATATAATGGGATCTGTAACAAGGGTGCGTTTGTTATGGCGGAAAACCGGAGTATCGCCGATATTTACACGCGCTTGCGGAGTGTCTACAGAGACCTGGCAGTAAACCAAAGTACGGTGAGTCGTTGGACATGAGCTCATCCCTAAATTGATGGCGAATGGAGGTAGATTTTAATACGTGATAAACTGCTGCGCATGTGGGGACAGCATTCGTCCCCACCCATGAAATTAGTATGCTGGCTTTTCATCAGCGGGCTGATAACCATGATGTCGTACGCTCCTCACCTTCAATATTAATAATAATAATAATAATACTGAAAACAGAATTGACAGCAAGAAACAAGACAAAAGCTATATATACCTATGCTATACCAATATTGACCTACTCATTTGGAGTTGTGAAATGGAGTAACACAGACCTAGAAGCACTCAATACACTTACACGATCAGAATGCCACAAATATAGAATACATCACATACATTCAGCAACAGAGAGATTCACATTAAGCAGAAAGGAAGGAGGAAGGGGATTTATCGACATAAAAAACCTACATTATGGACAGGTAGACAATTTAAGAAAATTCTTTCTAGAACGAGCAGAAACTAGCAAAATACACAAAGCAATCACTCATATAAATACATCGGCTACACCACTGCAATTTCATAACCACTTCTACAACCCTTTAGATCACATAACATCGACAGAGACGAAGAAAGTAAATTGGAAAAAGAAAACACTACATGGCAAGCACCCCTATCTAACACAGCCACACATCGATCAAGACGCATCCAACACATGGCTAAGAAAAAGCAATATATACAGTGAGACGGAAGGATTCATGATTGCAATACAGGATCAAACAATAAACACCAGATATTACAGCAAGCATATTATTAAAGATCCCAATACCACAACAGATAAATGCAGACTTTGCAAACAACAAATAGAAACAGTAGATCACATCACAAGCGGATGTACAATACTAGCAAATACAGAATACCCCAGAAGACATGACAATGTAGCAAAAATAATACATCAACAACTTGCCATACAACATAAACTAATAAAACAACACGTTCCCACATACAAGTATGCACCACTGTACTGGAGAATGATGAATACAAATTCTACTGGAACAGAACCATTATAACAGATAAAACAACACCACATAACAAACCTGACATCATACTCACCAATAAAAAGAAGAAATTAACACAACTAATTGAAATATCCATACACAATACAGCAAATATACAGAAGGAAACAGGAGAAAAAATTGAAAAATACATCCAACTGGCTGAGGAAGTCAAGGACATGTGGCATCAGGATAGAGTTGGCAATATACCAATTATACTTTCAACTACAGGAGTCATACCACGCAATATGCACCAGTACATCAACGCAATACAGCTACAGCCAAACTTATAATTACAACTACAGAAATCTGTAATTATTGATATATGTTCAATTACCTGAAAGTTCCTAAACGCAATGTAACATATACCGTACAGTTAAAAGGAAGTCATGCTTGCTCAAGGTCCACGTCACTTTCCATTTTTGACCAGACATAACATCTGAGAAAAGAAAGAAATAATAATAATAATAATAATAATAATAATAATAATAACAATAACAATAAATAAAACAACACGTTCCTACATACAAGTATGCACCACAAAATGTACTGGAGAATGATGAATACAAATTATACTGGAACAGAACCATTATAACATATAAAACAACGCCACATAACAAACCTGACATCATACTCACCAATAAAAAGAAGAAATTAACACAACTAATCGAAGTATCCATACCTAATACAACAAATATACAAAAGAAAACAGGAGAAAAAATTGAAAAACACATCCAACTGGCTGAGGAAGTCAAAGACATGTGGCATCAGGACAGAGTTGACATCATACCAATTATACTATCAACTACAGGAGTCATACCACACAATATCCACCAGTACATCAACGCAATACAGCTACATCCAAACATATATATACAACTACAGAAATCCGTAATTATTGATACATGTTCAATTACCCGAAAGTTCCTAAATGCAATATAACATATACCGTACAGTTAAAAGGAAGTCACGCTTGATCAAGGTCCGCGTCACTTTCCATTTTTGACCAGACATAACGTCTGAGAAAAGAAAGAAATAATAATAATAATAATAATAATCATAATAATAATAATCATCATCATCATCGTTTGACGAGGCGTCTCTCATCGTTACAAAAAGGTCGCCAAAATTGTCCGATTTCCCGCGTCCCGGCCGGCCGCACGCAGCTGTGATTCCTGCCATGCTGAAGCGTGCGGACGCTCTCATTCGAGGTGATCAACGGATCACACTCAAACACTTGTTGTCACGCTCGTCAAATACTTGGGGTACCTAAAGATATATGCCCGATGTGATCCTCGCCGTCTAACAGGCCATAAAGAGCAACCAGGGATAATGTGCAAGGAGCTGCTTGCGGTTTGCGAGGCTGCTCGAGACAATTTCATGTCGAACATCGTCACAGGCGAGGAAACGTGGATTCATCAAACCGGAAACAAAACGGCAGTCTATGGAATGGTTTCACAATACCACTCCTCCGGAGTCAAAGTTCAAAGTCGTACCCTCAGCAGGTAATGTTGTGGCGATTGTGTTCTGGGATTCTGAATGGGATATTCTGTTTGATTTCCTTCCCCACAGTGCAACGATGAACTCAGAAGTGTACTGTGCTACCCGCAGGGAACAGAAAAAACGGCTTTAGCTTGTTCGCCGCCACAAAAGTGCAAATGAACTTCTCACTCTGCGTGACAACGCAAGGCCTCAGACAAGTCTGCGCCCCGGAGAGGACCTCACAAAACTTCATTGGAGTGTTCTTTCTCATCTAGCTATCAACCTGGATCTCGCCCCTTCCGACATCCATCTACACTCCTGGAAATGGAAAAAGGAACACATTGACACCGGTGTGTCAGACTCACCATACTTGCTCCGGACACTGCGAGAGGGCTGTACAAGCAATGATCACACGCACGGCACAGCGGACACACCAAGAACCGCGGTGTTGGCCGTCGAATGGCGCTACCTGCGCAGCATTTGTGCACCGCCGCCGTCAGTGTCAGCCAGTTTGCCGTGGCATACGGAGCTCCATCGCAGTCTTTAACACTGGTAGCATGCCGCGACAGCGTGGACGTGAACCGTATGTGCAGTTGACGGACTTTGAGCGAGGGCGTATAGTGGGCATGCGGGAGGCCGGGTGGACGTACCGCCGAATTGCTCCACACGTGGGGCGTGAGGTCTCCACAGTACATCGATGTTGTCGCCAGTGGTCGGCGGAAGGTGCACGTGCCCGTCGACCTGGGACCGGACCGCAGTGACGCACGGATGCACGCCAAGACCGTAGGATCCTACGCAGTGCCGTAGGGGACCGCACCGCCACTTCCCAGCAAATTAGGGACACTGTTGCTCCTGGGGTATCGGCGAGGACCATTCGCAACCGTCTCCATGAAGCTGGGCTAAGGTCCCGCACACCGTTAGGCCGTCTTCCGCTCACGCCCCAACATCGTGCAGCCCGCCTCCAGTGGTGTCGCGACAGGCGTGAATGGAGGGACGAATGGAGACGTGTCGTCTTCAGCGATGAGAGTCGCTTCTGCCTTGGTGCCAATGATGGTCGTATGCGTGTTTGGCGCCGTGCAGGTGAGCGCCACAATCAGGACTGCATACGACCGAGGCACACAGGGCCAACACCCGGCATCATGGTGTGGGGAGCGATCTCCTACACTGGCCGTACACCACTGGTGATCGTCGAGGGGACACTGAATAGTGCACGGTACATCCAAACCGTCATCGAACCCATCGTTCTACCATTCCTAGACCGGCAAGGGAACTTGCTGTTCCAACAGGACAATGCACGTCCGCATGTATCCCGTGCCACCCAACGTGCTCTAGAAGGTGTAAGTCAACTACCCTGGCCAGCAAGATCTCCGGATCTGTCCCCCATTGAGCATGTTTGGGACTGGATGAAGCGTCGTCTCACGCGGTCTGCACGTCCAGCACGAACGCTGGTCCAACTGAGGCGCCAGGTGGAAATGGCATGGCAAGCCGTTCCATAGGACTGCATCCAGCATCTCTACGATCGTCTCCATGGGAGAATAGCAGCCTGCATTGCTGCGAAAGGTGGATATACACTGTACTAGTGCCGACATTGTGCATGTTCTGTTGTCTGTGTCTATGTGCCTGTGGTTCTGTCAGTGTGATCATGTGATGTATCTGACCCCAGGAATTTGTCAATAAAGTTTCCCCTTCCTGGGACAATGAATTCACGGTGTTCTTATTTCAATTTCCAGGAGTGTATTTGACCCAGTGGAGGATGCACTTGCGAGGAAGAGTACGTAAATGATGGGAAGGTTATTCATAAAGGAAGACGTCGGCTCCGACGTCGACCAGTAGAGTGGCACCATACGGGCACACAGACACTCAGAGTAAGATGGCATAATTCCATCACATTGAACGGGGATTATGTTGAAAACTAGAGTTTTTTAGACGAAAGAGTAGAGAATAATACGGTGCTCTGAAATCCGGAATAAAATAAACCTGCTTTCAAAAAGAAACTTGTTGCATTACTTACTGAACGTCCCTCGTAGCATGTAATTATTGGACTCGTCCACCCCTGGTAGCTGAGTGTAACACGCCCGGGAGTACGAATGGGAGGGGTACTTCAAACTGACGTCTCGTTTCGTGACCGTGCGCCCTGTCCGCACCACGTACCTGGTAATCCCGCGGCGGTCGTATTGTCCTGCTTCACACTGCCTGAAATTATCTATCGAAATATTCAAGCGGGTTTAGGGAAGCCACTCAACGCTAAAACACAACACTGTCCTATGTCTGGTATGAACATCTATATTCTGAGACGATATGGAAACACAGGTTGCACTGTTTACACTATAAGACGTAAGTGTTTATCCCAACTCACAGTCTTGATGATTAACAGTCCAAAATATAATTCAGACGAGCGTACGCGTAACCGACACGACGCGGATGATTGTTGATGATGCGAAACGCGATCATCGAACGCACGTTCTCACGCTCGCTACAAGACACGGGCACTTAAATGCTCTCTTTTGTATAAGATAGTATTACTGATTCCCATTAGCTCATTCTGGGAGAGCTAACACGGCCAGGATGATTGATACTGTGCGACACGCAACGAGAGGATACACAAATACATTATCGGCGGGACTGCTCATTTTTAATTACATCTTGACGTACTTTCCTCTGAATTACTTCCATATTGAATCACTTTACTGTAATAGTACTTGTAGCAACACTTCTACATCTACATCCATACACCGCAAGCCACCTGACGGTGTGTGGCGGAAGGTTCCGTGAGTACCTCTATCGGTTCTCCCTTCTATTCCAGTCTCGTATTGTTCGTGCAAAGAAGGATTGTGCGTATGCCTCTGTGTGGGCTCTAATCTCTATGATTTTATCCTCATGGTCTCTTAGCGAGATATACGTAGGAGGGAGTAATATACTGCTTGACTCCTCGGTGAAGATATGTACTCGAAACTTCAACCAAAGCCCGTACCGAGCTACTGAGCGTATCTCCTGCAGAGTCTTCCACTGGAGTTTATCTATCATCTCCGTAACGCTTTCGCGATTACTAAATAATCCTGTAACCAAGCGCGCTGCTCTCCGTTGGATCTTCTCTATCTCTTCTATCAACCCTATCTGGTACGGATCCCACACAGCTGAGCAGTATTCATGCAGTGGGCGAACAAGCGTACTGTAACCTACTTCCTTTGTTTCCGGATTGCATTCCCTTAGGATTCTTCCAATGAATCTCAGTCTGGCATCTGCTTTACCGACGATCAACTTGATATGATCATTCCATTTTAAATCACTCCTAATGCGTACTCCCAGATAATTTATGGAATTAACTGCTTCCAGTTGCTGATCTGCTATATTGTAGCTAAGTGATAAGGGATCTTTCTTTCTATGTATTCGCAGCACATTACACTTGTCTACATCGAGATTCAATTGCCACTCCCTGCACCATGCGTCAATTCGCTGCAGATCATCCTGCACTTCAGTACAATTTTCCATTGTTACAACCTCTCGATATACCACACCATCATCCGCAAAAAGCCTCAGTGAACTTCCGATGTCATCCACAAAGTCATTTATGTATATTGTGAATAGCAACGGTCCTACAACATTCCCCTGTTGCACACCTGAAATCACTCTTACTTCGGAAGACTTCTCTCCATTGAGAATGACTTGCTGCGTTCTGTTATCTAGGAACTCTTCAATCCAATCACACAATTGGTCTGATAGTCCATATGCTCTTATTTTGTTCATTAAACGACTGTGAGGAACTGTATCGAACGCCTTGCGGAAGTCAAGAAAGACGGCATCTACGTGTGAACCCGTGTCTATGGCCCTCTGAGTCTCGTGGACGAATAGCGCGAGCTGGGTTTCACACAACCATCTTTCTCGAACCCATGCTGATTCCTACAGAGTAGATTTCTAGTCTCTAGAAAAGTCATTATACTCGAACATAATACGTGTTCCAAAATTCTACAACTGATCGAAGTTGGAGATATAGGTCTATAGTTCCACACATCTGTTCGACGTCTCTTCTTGAAAACGGGAATGACCTGTGCCGTTTTCCAATCAAAAAATGGTTCAAATGGCTCTGAGCATTATGGGACTCAACATCTTAGGTCATCAGTCCCCTAGAACTTAGAACTACTTAAAACTAACTAACCTAAGGACATCAGACACGTCCATGCTCGAGGCTGGATTCGAACTTGCGACCGTAGCGGCCGCGCGGTTGCAGACTGTAGCGCCTATAACCGCATGGCCACACTGGCCGGCGTTTTCGAATCCTTCAAGCTGAATATTAACAATGCTTCTTACATGCAGAGCTACACAACATAACAGTTTCGTGTCCCGCGCTCGACTCTAGACGCGGCTTCCCGCAAAGATACGCTACAACTCAACTAGCGATACGACAGTACACTTACAAGCGTGACGGATTGTCAATCCTGTGGGTCCGGGTTCGGTACCCGGCTGGATCGGGGAATTTTCTGCGCCCAGGGACTGGGGGTTGTGCTATCCTCATCATCATCCTATCATCCTCATCGGCTGCACGTCGCCGAAGTGGTGTCACATTGAAAGACCGGCGCCCGGCGAACGGCCTGCCTAACGGTGGGCCCTAGCCATATGATTAAATAAATAAATTATTGGACTAATGACAACTTTCTTGTCTAGAAAGCCAACTACTTTATTTTGAGCTAAGTGTAACAATCAAACCGTATTATAAACATTTATATTTATTGTTAAAATTTAATGCCATTATTTTTTTCACAATATTTTTACTTTATTTAATGGCGGTTGCTAGAGACACGAGTGAGTGGGATTTCAATATTAGACAACAGTAAAATTCTTGTTAATAAATTCACTCAACAATAAACCGTTATCTGAAATGAGATAATAGTAAAAAAACGCTTTCGTAAAACTTAAGACTTTGGTTCATTTTGCTTACTTCCAATCCGTGCTAACTGAACAATGATTGCTGTAATAGAAGTTATTTATGGTGTGAATTCAAGAACTACCTACAGAAAATTGGTGGAAATTGAAAATTTGTGGTAAGATCTTATGGGACCAAACTGCTGCGGTCATCGGTCCCTAAGCTTACACACTATTTAGTCTAACTCAAACCAACTTACGGTAAGGACAACACACACCCATGCCAGAGGGAGGACTCTAACCTCCGACGGAGGGAGCCTGAAAAGATTTGACGCAAAATACAATGAGGGAAATCAGAAGTGTTGCATCATGTACACCTTGACCAAACGTTAACAAACTGATACCCAGTATCACCATAGCTACAGGAGATGTTAATGAAATTGTGATCCTGATGCGAGCTTATTTTCAGAACAGTAAAATCCCTTCTGCGTATGGTATGAATACTTAACAGCCTTAGTGGCTAACGTGACTGGAACTGTTCGGTAGGAGATTGCAACATAACATTTCCAAGGAATGTTCACGAGCTGGTTATCGCCAGCTTCCCGACAGTGCGAAAGGTCAATCATTGGCATGAAGGAAATTGGAGACTCATACCGATATATCGCACAGACTGTTGGCTGTAGTGTGACGAATGTTGAAGAGCTGGCTTCAAAACAACAGTGTGGCAAGAAGAGCGGGCACATTCTTTCTTCAAGGACTACACCACGGGGAGATCGTAGAACTGTTTGGCGAATGGAAGGTCACAACAGCTGAAATACGCTCGAGGCTGCAAGCAGACTACCACCACATTCATCAGGAACGGATTACTGCATCTAGTTTATGGTCTAGATATACCATACGACGTTCACCAATCACACCGAGCCACAAGCAACACAGACTTGGATCACATAGAGCGAGCCTCAGCTCGGACGTTGAGCGGCATTTACGGAGCCGAGTGATGACTCTAGCTTCTGTTTGTGGCTCTCAGATCGACAGTAATGTGTGTGTAGACGAGCTGTTGAAAGGTCACAGGAAACTGAAATACTCCATTTCCTTACCTGGATACGACAACAGGACCGATTTGCTAATTTCGAAGGGATACTGAATGCTCGCTACATGTAGCAAGAATTGTAAACACTTTATGGTGTCCTGCATGATCAGATTACAGTACCAAGTGGCGTCTCCCAGCAAGAAATTGCGACGCACTATACTGCAGTTCACGAAAGCCTTGCGGAACCTTAACTGGCATTCATGGTCGTCAGTCATAGAACATGTCTGACATTCAGAGGGAAGACGTATACTTTGACACCAGCTAATAATCGTCATGAAATGACACAGTATGTGTTTCAGCTATGGCTTTAAATTTCTCAAGATGTCATTCGGAGGTTTCTTGCTCCCAAGTCGCAACAAATGCAAGGGTTTCTTCATTCCAGTGGGAGTCACCCATTACACCGTTCTTTATTTCTGGTATCACGTCTCCACAAAGACTGATATATATCGGTCTGGTGCTTCCTTGTGCAACAATCTCCATTTTCATCTTTGTGTTTAACTGGTGATATTATGTTGCCTCCGAATTTGTAATATACACAAAAAAGCTACATTCACACTCAAGATTAATTAAATTTTAGATAGCTGCTGCATTGCAGGGAGAGTGGCCTTAATAATGTATGGCGGAGATTTGCGTGTCACGTGACTGGGATACCGCATTATGCCTTTGTGGCAGGTGGTTGCAGAGTAGATAATACACTCAATATCGGTTCATCTGATAGTGATCAAATCGTGATTGCCTGAGGAATGGGACATTCTGTCTCGGAGTTTGTATAGATTCTGGGAAACTTCACGATACACTGTATCAAGGATGTACCCTGAGTACATCCATCTCTGTTTAACCGCCCGGCAAAGACAACTGCTGTTGATAATGACGTTGTTAAAGTGAGGTGTCACCGTCAAATGTCGAGGGGTTGGGTTGTTTGGGGGTGGAGACCAGACAGCGAGGTCATCGGTTTGATCAGATTAGGGAAGGACGGGGAAGGAAGTCGGCCGTGCCCTTTCAAAGGAGCCATCCCGGCACTGGCCTGGAGCGATTTAGGGAATCCACGGAAAACCTAAATCAGGATGGCCGGACGCGGCATTGAACCGTCGCCGTTCGGAATCCAGTGTGCTAGCCACTGCGCCACCTCGCTCGCTGTCGCGGATTGTAACAGTAAACAGATGGACCGCATGCAACAAGTTGCGAGTCAGTTCAGCTTTCAATGCCAACAGGCGTGCAGCTGTACGATACAGAACCACCATCTAGCAGTGGGAATGCAAGCCATTGTACCTCTGCCCATAACACGTCACAAGACACAGAGTAGCAAGGACTCAGTAACACCGTCACTGGACGTCAAAAACCGGGAGAAATTTCGTCTGATCTGATGGGTCACATTACATTTCGTACACGCCGGTGGCTAGCTACAAGTAAATCGCAAACACCTAATGTCATGCACCCCACTTGCCAACAGATGAAAATGTATATAGAAAACTCCAAAGAAACGAATTTCATGTCAGAATCCACAAATATACATTAGCCTTCTATATATAGAAACCGTATGAACCCTGAAATAGCTAATGTCTCTCGGGATGGTATTTAAACAATTTTGTGAATATTCCCACTCTTCCTCCGAGTGCCATGGGAAGGAACATTATTCACTGAAAATTATAGAGCACTACATTGACATAAGCCGAAATGTAACAACGCCAATTTTTATTCTACTTAAAAAGCCAGTCTCGCAATAGGTAATAATTACTTAATGCCAGAAGGTTTTGACATCGTCTGACGGCGCGGTGTTTTACCTACATAAGATGTTCCACGTCTGTTATGATGCAACGCGTAATGTTTCTCATCTAGAAAAGTCGTAACATGAATTAGCTGTACCAAATGTACCTACATGGCGCAAAATTTTTTCAGTTTCAGGTCGAGCTAACTACCAAATGAGAGAATTTCGTAGAATGAAAACAGTGGTTTATTGCCATCTTTAAGTACAGTTTTGTCGACCAAGTCCGTACTAATTACAGTCTGAAGTACAACTTCCACACGCACCACACGCACACTCTTAGCAGCCAGCTTATACTTTCCACCCTGCCGCTATACCGAAGTCACTCACGGATTGCACTGGTAAGAATGTTCGCTCAATAATTTGCGAATGTTCACATCGCACTTAGAAAGCTCTAGGTTACGACTGCACTGTACGCTGCGCGGAGTTCAGGTTATTCGAAATAAAGTCACAGTTCATACATAAAAAATCCGAAATTTAAACAATCGTCATTCACGTTCGCTACATAACACCTTCCGATACGCTGCAGTCTTTTAACCATCACAGTTGCTCAAAATTAAACCATTTTTACCGCGCTCAGTGCAAACCCGTCTGGCCGTCACGAGAGCTGCGCAGCGAGTCTTCCAGACTGCCTATCGCACAAGCGCTCGCCCTGGTAAAGCGCACGAAATTGCTGCCACCTGACGGGATGCATCTAAACGTAGACAATCAGGCTTTGAGCTTGTTCTATAAGACACCGCGTATTCTGATCTGAACCAATCACTTTATCAAAGCAATTTAGACCAATTTATCAAATATTACGTTTCGAAATCCCCTCGTTAAATGTCTAAATCGTTGAAATATGTTTCTTGTTTCCGCAATTCCGTGTAACTAGTAGCCTACAATATTCAAGTATTCCCGTTATAAGTGACTCATTCACAATATGCAAAACACACGTACCCAAGCTTTCATACACATAGTTAGTTACAACTACAGACATTCACATGTCACACACATACCACACCTATTCCTCATTTCATTCAAGTGAGAAAGAAAATGAAGTTGACATTATTTTGCATAGAACAAATGTCATAGAAAACAAAAATTCTCTTGTAAAAATAATTTTACACAGAAGTTTCCCTCTTTGTTACTGAAGCGCTATATATTTCATTAAACTCCTTCATTTACTATTAGCAGCTACTTATTAACTTACCATGGCGTTACTGACTTAAGGAAGTTGTAAATTAAGCTCTTTTTTATGGTTGCATATACCTCTAAAACTTCTGTAGATATGAAACTGAAATTAAATTTGGTGTTAGCTATAGTTGTACTAAATTCTATAACAGTTATAGTTTGACAAAGGTGGAACTTAATTTATTATAATGAATGTAATATTTCGTTTCTTGGACCGTGGTGGCACAGTGCAGCTGCATATAAGACCACCTGTCATGGTGAAACCGTGACTCTTAGCAGGTGTGAGGCTAACTTCTGTACGATTCTTCCAATCAATTGGCATGCCTGTGGAAAAGCGTCTCAGTTGTGTGACAGGATTTGTGATTCTCGGTTCTAGTAAAACCGAAGTGATTCCTGGGGTTCCCACTGGAATGTTATAGACCCTCTGCTGTTCTTAATCCATATAAGCAATTCAGGAGATTATCTGAGCAGCCCTCTTATACTGTTTGCAGATTGTGTTGACATTTACTGTCTAGCGAAGTTAACAAAACAAACGAATTACAACATGGCTTAGAGAATATATCTGCATAGTGCAAAAAGTGGCAGTATGGCCTAAACAATAAAAAGTGTGAGTGTTAAAAAAATTTGGTTGAGCGATCTGTCACACAAATTTAAAGATTGTCGATTCAACTAAATAACTAGGAAGTACCGTTACGAACATCTTAAACTGAAACGAGATTGTCTTGGGGAAGGAGAACCAAAGACTGCGTTTTATTGGCAGAAAACTTACAAGATGCAACACATCTATTGCATAGACTGCCTAAACTACGCTTGTTCGTCCTCTTCTAAAGTACTACTGCTTGGTACGGGATCATTACCCAAAATAATTGACGCAGTGCATCGAAAAAGTTCAAAGAAGGGCAGCCCGTCTCGAATAATGGTGTATTAGGGGAGACAGTGCCACGGAAATGATATGCAAGCTAGAGTGGCATTCAGAATGAGATTTTCACTCTGCAGCGGAGTGTGCGCTGATATGAAACTTCCTGGCAGATTAAAGCTGTATGCCCGACCGAGACTCGAACTCGGGACCTTTACCTCTCGTGGGCAAGTGCTCCACCAACTGAGCTACCGAAGCACGACTCACGCCCGGTACTCACAGCTTTACTTCCGCCAGTATCTCTCCGCTGCAGAGTGAAAATCTCATTCTGGAAACATCCCCCAGGTTGTGGCTAAGCCATGTCTCCGCAGTATCCATTCTTTCAGGAGTGCTAGTTCTGCAAGGTTCGCAGAAGAGCTTCTGTAAAGTTTGGAAGGTAGAAGACGAGATACAGGCAGAAGTAAATCAGTGAGTACCGGGCGTGAGTCGCGCTTCGGTAGCTCAGTTGGTAGAGCACTTGCCCGCGAAAGGCAAAGGTCCAGAGTTCGAGTCTCGGTCTGGCACACAGTTTTAACCTACCAGGAAGTTTCATATCAGCGCACACTCCGCTGCAGAGTGAAAATCTCATTCTGGAAACATCCCCCAGGCTGTGGCTAAGCCATGTCTCCGCAGTATCCTTTCTTTCAGGAGTGCTAGTTCTGCAAGGTTCGCAGAAGAGCTTCTGTAAAGTTTGGAAGGTAGAAGACGAGATACAGGCAGAAGTAAATCAGTGAGTACCGGGCGTGAGTCGCGCTTCGGTAGCTCAGTTGGTAGAGCACTTGCCCGCGAAAGGCAAAGGTCCCGAGTTCGAGTCTCGGTCGGGCACACAGTTTTAATCTGCCAGGAAGTTTCATAGAGTGGCATTCATTAAAACAAAAGCATTTTTCGTCGCGGCGATACTTTTCCATGTTATTTCAATCACAATTTTTCTCCTCAGAATGAGAAAATATTTTGTCAACTGTCACCATTGCAATAACTGTGACCATTGCAATAGCATAAGATAAATCTGAGCTCCCGCGCAAAGATTTAAGTGTTCATTTTTCCTACGTGCTGTAGAGAAATGGTCTCAAAATGGTTCTGTCCCTGTCTTTCAACTGGAAAGTAGTGATATAGATAAAGACAGTATGCAAGCGACATGCATTCCGCAAAACAGTCAACGACTCCGAAATAACGCGAGAATCGAAACACCGATCACATATTTTGTTCATAACTACTGTAAACCAGTATATCTAAAAGAAATGAATGCAAGCTAAGAGTTATGTTCTAACAGATATCATGTTTGTCTTAACCTCAAATATGTTTAATAAAACTCAATAACTTTTTGAGATCTCATTACAAATGTCTGCTTCTTCAAGATTATGCCCATTTTCCTGTATTGTTTTCTATCTCTCGAGGCACTAAATTTAATCGGTGCGTTTCGTTAATTGAAGTAATGGAGGAATTTATAAGAAGGCTTGGGAACGCTGATATTGTCTCCGGTTTCTCAATTGCTTTAGAGGCCATTTTCCTTTTCTCTTAATGAGGTTCCAGTAAATTTCCTGTTGGAGTTTAAATATCTGCTGCAAACTGAAGCTAAGGGAACAAAATCTTTTGCGAAAAGAAGTCAACAAGTTTTCCACAATGAAATTTATATCGCGTGGCAGAAAATATACGAGTAATTTCCAAATGGGTTACCATGTTTTTATAGATGTTTCATTTGGTCATTACTTATGAAAACAAGAAGTTTTGTGGTACTGTTTAGAGCCTTGTTTGACACAGAAAATGAAATCTAGAGAAACGTTGTTAAAGGTACGGGCATAAGAACCACCTTGAAACGTGTTATGTAGGGAACACGATGCTCTTTAACGAAGTTGTACTGTAGTCATCGTTCAGGTTTTGGTATGCAAGTCAATTTTCGCGTTTAACGATGTACGCTAAGTGGATTTATTCGTGAATATAAAATACTTTCGCGGTTCGTAAGTTGGATGACGAACTGCAGCAGCGTGAATGTATGTAGTTGTTTAATGCTGTATTCTATTTTGCTGCATAAATATTCTCTTCCAACAGATTTCCCTTATCGCTCATCTTACAATGTTAAACACTGCAATAAATTCCTATCTCTTTAAAACTGCCGCCAATATGCTTACCCACTAGCGCTGTCTACGTTATTATTGAGATACAACTATATCTGCCCGAAGATGCGCTGTGTACAACACTACATTTTCGCCCACTTCTTATATCTCAACAATGTAGATGTATATATATATCGTTGTTATCATAACAAAGTAAATAGAAATATATGCGATTAGTCTATAATGATTTCGAGGAACAAATGTTACTCGACGGAAAATCAAGGAAAATCGTGTTTAGAAGAGTGTACACAATGTTAGTTGCTGATCGCTATTGCTTTTAAGACTAAGGAAGGAAGGAGGCATATGATTTTGACGTCCCGTAAATGAGGTTATTAGAGGCCAAGAGAGAGCTTGGATTGTTCCAAGAACGGCAAGGAAATCGGAAATTGGCCGTGTCCTTTGTCAGGAACCATCCCGGCATTTGAACTAAAGCAGTGAAAACTAGCAGGAAAGTGAAAAATGACTTGCTTATAACAAAATTGGAAAATATATTGTACTGAAGGTGAAATAATCCTGTTACTCATTTATACGAAGCGAAGGTAATATCAGTAATGGACTTGAAAAGAAAAGAAGGTTCTTCAGCGCGAAAGGTTTAGGTTTAAAGTATTTCAACAAGACTCCGAGAATAAAATTTCTGACAATGTACTGAGCACACAATAGTGTTGAGTTGAAGCGTGGACAGCCGCAAAAGCAAAGAAAAGGGGGCTGGAAGAATTTTAGGGCACCTGAAAATTCAAATGTGCGTATGAGGTATAAACTGACTGGTACAAGAGAGAATTAATAAAGAAAAAAATTGTGGGAGACTCACAACAAGCAAACGAACATTTGTGTGACATTCGCCACCCAGAAGTTTTTCGCGAATGTTTAAATGAGAAATAAACAGAGGACACGGTCTGGAGTCGCAAAAGAAATTAGTGGCTGTATTGTTTGTAGTAGAAATGAAGAGATGAATAACGGAAGAGACTGAGAAGGCCAGGTAACCGATAAAATATTATGAATATAAAGATGATGAATAGTAGAGAAAAGAAATGGAAGCTAAAGAGACAGATAGCAGCGCTACAATATTATCTCCATAGCCTAGCGTCAGCTGCTCGTGAGGCAATTAACAGAATCCCTGCACGGCTCCTGTGTGAATATCTGCCACTGGCTAGCTGCTTTACTGCTGCATTGCTTCAGTGTATAGCTCTAACGATATTACTGTTGATGCTTGGAGGCTAAACTCCTTCGTTCTGTCTCTTAATGGTGTAGCTCCCATAGCGATTATTCATTTCTTGCCGCCTCTGATGAGGACTGACACTCTTCAATCTCTCGTAGAAGCTTGCACATGATAACGGAAAGTCACCCTCAGCAGATGGTTTTCTGCGTTTAAATCTTAATTTTCTACTTATGGCTATGATAACTCCACATCTAGCAATTCGTGAATATTGTTGCTCGGTCTGGCATTCTCAAGCAGTTTCAGCGACAGAGTATAGGCAATGAAAAGCTACGTGGTAAATCACAGTTTTGTTTGAGTGCTTACCAAACTGCAATGGGAGGGGTCATATGGAAGACGTAGCGCTTCGCGTAGTGTTCGCAAGAGTACAAAAGACCACGTTCCTAAATAATCAATACATATAGAACATCTAAGAGCACAGTCGTTAAGCTTATTTCCTCACTGTACGCACCAATGTTGGTTTACACTATCTATGCGAAACCTTGAGCGATTAGAAATAGAAAATTCTTGGTCTGGCTTATATTTTTGTGAAAAAGACAACGTGGTACCCCTGCTGGGTCCTGCGCTGTCGTTCGACGCACTAGTGATGGCGTGCTGCCGCCTCGAGGAAAGTCACTGCAATCGTCCGTGGTTCCCCGGACTCGCTGAACTGTCACGGGATACGTGCCTTGCTGCGAACAACTTTATTTCCTGTTTCAAGGTACTGGGGATGGACAAATATATGGAAACATCACAAATAAAGCATTATATGCCTAATAGGGTGTAGGAAAACCATTGGCATTGAAAACGGCTTCCAGTCGTCCCTGAACAGATAAATACAGGTCCTGAATGGTTTTCAAGGGAATCTTACACCATTCTTTCCGCAGATCGGAGACTAGTTCAGGTAACGATCATGTCAGATGGAGAGGACCACGCACCCTCCTCTCCAAAGTACCGAGCGAGCTGGCGCAGTGGTTAGCACACTGGACTCACATTCGTGAGGGCGACAGTTCGAACCCGAGTCCGGCCATTCTGAGTTAGGTTTTCCGTGATTTTCCTAACTCGCTTCCGGCAAATGTCGGGATGGTTCCTTTGAAAAGGCACGGCCGATTTCCTTCCCCTTTCTTCCCTAATCCGATGGTACCGATGACCTTGCTGTTTGGTCCTCTTGTAACCTCCCCCCTCACTTATCGACCTTAATGACAGTGAGAAATTAAACCGCGTGTACCTAATGGAAATTTGGGAAAAGCAATCGTCACCGAAGTTAATCTATCGGTAAAGAGGGAGGAAAGGGTTACATCTTAATGAAAGGAAAAATGCAAATGAAACTGGTGGAAATCAATTTTGAAAAGGGGTAAAGTTAATAAAGAAAGTAAATGTGCGGCCGTTACGTTAACAATTAACTAGCGGTAATTAGATATTTGAGATTTGGGGGAAATCACGGTCGCCAGTCCTAAGGACAATTACTATAGTAACTGAAAAAGAAAGGTTATTACACATATAATTAACACTAGAAGCGTGGCAACTGAAGGTTGACACGTGTAGTGTGAAAACTGAAAGTTTGTCAGAAGTAATAAATTTCGCTACACTCTGACTTAATTTAGCAAAAGAATTAATAAAACCGGAAAATCGAAAATTAATTTAGTAACTGAAGTTAATAGTGAGCTTTCTTTCTGAAGCACATCGAAATCCAGTAAAATACGGTTAGTCTTGGACTACCTCAACAATCATTTCAAAAGCAACTTGACTCTACGCAATTTAGAAACAAGATATTTAACTTTGAACTTGAATTAAATGATTCTGAACTATTAACAATAGTAAAATTTAGTACGTACCAAGCTGAGCTGCAGTCACAGGTAAGCTAAAATATGCTAACAAAACTCGCACTCTAAATTTGTGCTCGTGTAACCTAAATATTGTAGCCAGCTACTGAACTTTGAAATTAAAGCAGTGAAATCTAATCATATTATTTTAATGCTGGCGTTTGAATTTCAACGACACTCGGGTTCATTTCGGAAAAGGAAGGGACCCTGCTTGGCAATGCAATTGGGACAATGAGCAACAAAGGTTCATGCTAAGTTGCTGTAATTTTGCGAGGCAAATGGAACAATTTGAAAAGCTGAGGTCTGCCATACAGTTCTGAAACTTTACGTGCTTTTAGTCTTCCTTGTTGGTTGATTGAAGGTTTGAAGCCGTCGATCGAGGAGGTGGCGACAGTCACTCATTGTCGGCCGTCGCTGTTGCAGAAGCTGGATGTTGGCGCGCCTTCTTCTCGACACGGTCACCAGGCGAAACGGGCTCTTGATGTGCGCCAGCTAATGCTTCCCGTCCGCGACACCATGTCAGAAACTATCATCGCGAGTCGAGCGCAATTACATGCTGCCAAACCCCGAAAGCGCGGCAACTCGCGGGAGCGTCACACAACACCTGCTCCACTCGCTACTCCCGCCAGACTCTCACTGTTCTGCCCGCGCTCCACGCGGCAGAGTTAACACTACCAAAGATCCTACACACTTTGATTCGTCACACGACCTATCGACGTAATCGTTCGATAGCAGTTTTCCCTAGGCAAGACCCAGCGTAAAAATACAAATACTCTTTACACAACAAACCAATTATACATCGACATAAGTGCATAAATATATATATATATATACAAACAGTAAAACAATTACAATATATAAAGAGACAGAAATGTCATATCTTGAGGTAACAAAACAAGGAAAAAAAATAATAGTACAATAGATGGAAATAGGAGTATATGCATTTCCGGCGTTACACTCTCCCCCAAATTAACCAACCAACCAGTCTCCAATGTAGGCCACAAAGGTTCAATAGTATCGATATCTGGTGATGATGGCTACAGAAGATGCGACAGTCATCCAGGTGCGATCTGTGTGGACAAGATTGCTGGCGCCTTGGAACACAGGTCCCACTTTGGGGAAAACCCATTGCACCATTCTATGCACCAAATCAGCCAAAATAGTCACATAATACGTAACAGTAACGCGAGTTCGCAGAGTAACCATGGGACCCTTGGAATACCACGATATGGCTGCCCAAATTGCCACTGAAGCTCCATCATTTTTCACTCTTGTGGCGTAAATTCCACCATAAGACGCACACAGTGTAAAACAACACTCACCCCAGCAAATGACATTGTTCCATTGCTCCATAGCTCATGTTTTATGACTTCAGCACCGCATTCTCCTGGTACGAGCATTCTCATCGGTGACGAGTGTATTTGTAATTCCAGCTTGTCCTGCAAATTGCTGCTCATTGAGCTCCCTTCGCGTTGTTTTGATGCTGACAGGATTCGCGAGTGCGACATTTAGTTCTGCGGTGACTTTTTCAGGTGTCGTCCTCTTCTGTCAGAATCCGCTTCAGTGACAGTGTACAACGATCACTGAACACCAAGTTCTGTCTGCGTTATGACTTAAGGGGTGATATTTTTCCGATTTCCTTTTATGTGGTACTTGTATGTGGTACTCGGAACGCCAAACGCTTCGGCTACCTTGGTTACAGTAGCATCTTCTATGCGAGCGTCAACTGTTTGTCCTCTCTCCGTTTTGCTTATCTCCTACATAATGCGCTCACGACTACACAGAAAACTACTTTGATCGCGACTGCCTTTCGGAACATATTGAGGACATGGCACAGCTTCCGCCCGTTGTCAAATATAACAGCGCAATCTCCGAGCTCAGTGTCTGGATTTGTGTTCCAGCGTACATTTCTCGCAGTATTTGCATATATTTGTCCAACCCCTGTATGTGACATGGCTGTACGTGCGATCTTACACAGCCGAGCGAACAATGTGTTTCACAAGCTGCGACACGTGTGTGTGTGTGTGTGTGTGTGTGTGTGTGTGTGTGTGTGTTGTCTCGCTCAGTGCCTCTAAAACTCTGCACTGTGTTGCGTACGATCCTCCTAAGCCCATCGATACCATATTCGCATGACAGTTCTACGATCGATACCAACGGGAACGGGAATAAGGCGGGAACATAAACTACAGATCGATCCGACCGCTATTGAATTCCGCCACGTACTATTAGACTCTTCTCCGCTCTAGCTGCAACCAACATTCAAATGCTATTTCTGAATGAGAGACCCGCCGAGTAATCTATAGATGGAGAGATAAGCAAGAAATATAGGTTAAATGATGGCCTGCCCCCAAGGATCCGTGCTAGCTCCATTACTTTTTAATATATATACATCAGATCTACCAGAGACATCTTCTAAGAAGTTTATCTATGCAGACGATATTACTCTCACATATCAACGTCAAGACTTCCACAATTCCGAAAGAATCATTGAGGAAGACCTTATCAAAATGGATGAATATTTCGAAACATGGAGGCTCAGACCTAATACTTCTAAAACCCAAGTCTCCTGTTTCCCCCTCATCAACAGACAGGCAAACTATGCACCCCACGTAGAGTTCAGAGGCCAGCTGGTTAACTACAATCCCCTCCCAAAAACATCTGGGAATTACATTGGACCGATCTCTGACGTACAGGGAGCACTTATACAAATGCGCAAAACCAGAAATAATGTCCTACACAAACTCACTGGAAGTAGCTGGGGAGCAAGCGCCGCAGTTCTCAGAACATCTGCTCTTGCACTAGTATATTCGGTGGCTGAATACTGCGCTCCGATCTGGCTAAGCAGCACTCATACAGCAACGGTGGACACCCAGCTATACGACACCACAAGGCTCATTCAGGCACTATTAAACCGACGGCTCCCGGTACTGGCTTACATAGCCCCACCTCATCTAAGGCGAAGATCTGCACTGAAAAGGGAATGGCAAAAGTGCGCTAACAACCGTGACCTACCCTTACACGAAGACTGCGAGAATCCCAGCCACAGGCTCAAGTCCCGTAAGCCATCATGGAGATCAGGGCAACAGCTGATCCAGGACAATTATGATATCGACGAAGCCTGGCGTCGGGAATGGGATATGTCTAACCCTGATCACCTTAACTTAGTCTCGGGCCCAACCGTACGACCCGAGGGCTTCGGTCTTCCCAGAAAATCTTGGACAACTTTAAATCGTATCCGAACAGGCTATGGTAGATGTAATTACTGGAAGCACAAATGGGGACAGACTGACTCACCCAACTGCGACTGTGGGAATCCACAAACTCTACATCATATCTCAATGGACTGCCCTACGAGGAGATTCCCTGGCACAATGCAGGCGCTGCACTTCCTGGAGGGAGATGCTTCTGGCTGGCTGAGGGACTTGGACATACAACCATGAGTCTGGGCTACTCTTCTCCTTCTGAAAAACCTATTACTAGATACTATTACTGTAATTTCTATGTATTTTTGTGTATTTTGTGTTTTACTTCCTTTTTTAGATCTAATAATTGTTTGTTGCCTGTAAAATATTGACCATTCATTGTTTTTATACGTTGTTTGTGTTATTACTTACTTACTGCTGTATTCTATTAGCCATACGAAATATATATATATCTATCTATATGTACAAAATGTAGATGAAAATACTCACAGCTTGCCTGTGCGATTGTGTTGGAATCATTTGCATATCTTCCGAACACTTAAACACAACGAAGCTTATAAAAGATGATGCATTTTGCAGAGTTGTTTAATGCCATGTATCACTTAAACTGTGTATTTTCGTAATACCCAGATAGAACTTCGAGAAGCTTCAAAATGGTTCATATGGCTCTAAGCACTGTGGGACTTCACATTTGAAGTCATCAGTCCCCTAGAGTCAGAACTACTTCTGCCTAACTATCCTAAGGACAACACACACATCCATGCCAGAGGCAGGATTCGAACCTGCCACCGCAGCAGCAGCGCGATGAAAAGCCTCAAATAAGACATGTTAGCTTCATAAACTCTTTGAGGAACATGATGGCTGTTTACGTTTTTCCAACAGATTTTTCGTACCACTTGTCATAGCGTATCAAACATTGCAATAAATTTTTATCTCTTTAAAACTGCCGCCAATCTGATTTTCTATAACTTACTAGCGCTATGTACGTTATCATTCAGAAGTAATTATATCTGACCGAAGATGCCTTGTGTACAACACTGTATTTTGCCCCACGTCGTATGTCCCAACAGCGCAGATATAATGCTCTTGTTATCACAACAATGTAAGTATAAATTACTATGATTTTATTTACTGTTATAACTATCAAGAAAAGGTTAAAGTAACGAAACAGGTGTCTAAAGAACCAAGATTACTACACTCACATCAAATTATTGAAATAATACCGGTGTTGCAAAGAAGGTAGCGAAAAGTTTATACTCAAATTTAACTGAGCTATAATACGGAGTGAATACAACTATTAACCAAAAAGTACCTTAGCTCCTGAAGTACAGCAACGTCTGATTCTACTCCACATGATAATAGCTACTTCAGGCTTTTCAATGAACATTTTGACGTAAATAAATTGCCATTCAATACACAGTAGAGAGAGTTCGCTCTTGGCAAGCTATAAATAACTACTAGCACTCTCTGGTACGCCGCACCTTGTACCTGGTTTAGGTACTAGCTGCGGAAATATGAAACCGGATTTGATTGCAATAATTACACGCCTGTTGTTTGTAACTGATGAACAATATTTTATTCAAAATAATCTCCATTGCTATTTATATATTTCTTCCACCTCCCTGGCAGGCTATGAACGCGACGCCAAAAAGCAGTTATCCTTTTGAAGCAAGCCAGTCAGCGAGCCATTTCCGTACATTTTCATACGAATTGAAGCATTGTTCAGGGAGAGTGTGTCCCAGTGATGCAGACAAATGATAATCGGACGGAGCCAAGTCTGGAGAATAAGCCGCGTGCCCTGGTATTTCCCAACTTAAATCCTCGATCGTTTCCCTGATCCGTTTTGCTGTATGTGATGGGGCGTTATCATGGAGCAATGTGACTTTGTGTTGCCTTTTTCCATATTCCAGTCGTTTCTCACGTAATGCTCGTTTTAAATCCATCATTTGCGACCATTGTTAACGGTTTCACCATGTTTTATAAGCTCATAATAGGTGACGTCCTTCTGATCCCACCAAATATAGAGCATTATCTACTTTCCAAAGAGATTTGATCTTGCAGCGGATATCGGTGAATTCACCCATGATTTACGACACTTAGGATTTTAAAAATACATCCATTTTTCATTAACTGTCGCTATTCGATAGGGAAACGACTTTTTTTGTATCTGGTGAGCATCATTTCACAAGTGGTCCTTCGATTTGCTTGCTGTCTTTCATTCAGTTGATGCGGAACCCATTTCCCCACTTTCTGCACCTTTCCCAGAGCTTTCAACCGAAGAGAAACGGCTTTCTGCGTCACATTCAATTGTTACCCGAGTTCCTGTTCAGTCTGAGATTCATCTTCATCCAATAAGGCCTGCAATCTATCTTCGAACTTTTTCGGTGGCTTATCGCGCTCGTCATTTCTCACGCCAAAATCACCAGTTTTGAAGTTTTTGAACCACTCGAAACACAGTGTTTTCCAAAGAGCATATTCGTCGAAAGTATCGACAAGCATTCGATGCGATTCTGCAGCAGTTTTCTTCGAATGATAACAGAGAACCAATGCTGTCCGCGAATCGTATTTCGTAGGCACAAAACTTGACATGTTTACGGGTTTGAAACAGATACCGGTGTATGGAACTTGGGTTACTGTGTGCTGACAATCGCCGTCAGCCGTTACAGGAAGTAGATGGCGCTGCAGACGCGGCCTCACGGGCCCTACACTGACAGCTAGATCTATAGGGAAATTCCGGTTTCATTCTTCTACACCTGGTAATTGTTTCGTACAGTGTTTTTAACTTCAAAACAGGGTGTTGTTTTTGTTTGGGTGGCAGAATTTCCCTAAAACACAGGGATAGTGGCTACGAAGCTTAGTTCATCCGGTAGTCCAACAACATTTATCAGTGTAAAGGAGTGATGTAATGACATTTTTTTAGAAATCGCAGACCATTTGTACTTATATAATTATATCCCAAGTTTTGGCCTCTAGGTATCGGTTATCTACCATCCTTTACGTAAACTTCGATTGCCACCCTGTAATATTATATTGACGGAAAAAATCGCAACATCAAGAAATAATTACTATAGAGAAATTAAATTTTGGAAACACATTTGTCTAAGTAACATATTTCAGTGATTAACATTGTAAGATCGCAGGTAAATCTAAGCATGAGATAAGCAATTGCAAATGTGAAACGATGGTGCATTAAGAGCCGTTGTAATCGCCAGATTGTTAAATTCAAGCAGGCAAACGTGCATGTTCTGGGTTACAGGTACCGGATATCAATTTGTGAGATACCTGCTGCACTTGGTCAGTCAATTCAGAGACGTTTAATGCTGATTTTGGATAAGGCAGGAGTTGTCATCCGATTATGTTCCATACGTGCTCCATTGGAGACGAATCTGGGACCGATCAGACCAGGGCAACATGTGGACACTCTGTAGTGCATGTTGGGTTACAACAGCGGTATGTGGGCGAGCGTTATCCTCTTGGAAACATTCTCTGGAATGCTGTTCATGAATGGAACCACAACAGGTCCAATCACCAGACGGACGTATAGATTTACAGTTAGGATGCGTGGAGTAACCTTGTTTACTCGGGCACTAGAGACATTTTCATAGCAAGTATCAGTTACCTATTACAGTCAACGATGTGGGTGACAAGCATCTATGAATTTTTAAAAGCAGTACTAAAATTGATATTTGCGAACTTTATATTTGGCGGAATATTGCAGTTTGTTAAGGTGCCATCAAATTACGCTTAGCACTGGTAACTTTTAACCGATTTCGAATCCTTTAATTGTTTCATTGTTTAGATTTCCTACGGAAAAGTGGGTAACCCGTGGCATTTGCAGAGAAGAGCTGATCTGAGATGACAAAGAACGACGAACCGCATTACAGGGCACCCACGGTTGTATTTTTAATTAGGCACATCTCATTACAAAGAAAATACAGCCACCTAAATTGCCGGCAGGTAGGCAACAGTGACGCACGAACCGGCGAGGTAGTAGCCGACGGCGAACAATAAAGCGAGCGGGCAATTAATTCTCATCCAATAAATCCAACTTTACCAGTATTTTAATTATAATTTGACGGAAATTCATTTGTACCTGCGACGGTGTGGCTGGTGGGTGAGGGGGGGGGGGTTGTTGGGGGAGGCTGGGGGTACTGCTGTGCGGATTTTATTGTTTGTCGCGTTTCATTGGCTGGCGCCTCATGACTGCACGACAGGTGCGGGCGTATCGCTCAGTGGCCAGCGTGTAGCGTGTAGCGGGTAGTGTGTAGGGGCGGCGGCGATAGTGTCGCGGGTTTGCATTGCACCCGGCCATCGCCGGACCCAGACCACAGGTAATTTACATTCTATAACGAGGCAATTTATATACATGGAACAGTCCGCATCGGGGTGCAGTTATGGAGCATCGTATTCATTTACCCTGGCATAAATAGTTCCCTATACAAGCTTATTTCGCTTTTGCATTTTTTTTTTCTCCGTGGCCGCTCGCGCGGGCACGGCAGCCGACTGATAGATTGTAATTGCAGTACAGTGGTAACCGAATGCCGTAAGCTATGCGCATACACGCCCATTGCGCTCGCGCGCGACGAAAACCTCGCATTCCTGTTTAGCCGACCGATGCGGTACTAATGGGTTCTGCGCCACTGTTTACTCGAATTTATGCGACGTATATGGTCTTGGGAAATGCAGTTGCCTTCGAATGAGCTGCAACACGCTCGTTCCGTCCTCGGTATCACCACCAAGAAATAAGTGTGTATCAACAGCCAGCCTCGATTATTATTTCGTTCCAATTAGACACCGTGATGACTCTTCCTGGCTTGTGGCCCCACCTGTTACCACTAACGTTGCTCATATTGTTTAGTTTGTGTCGACATTCTTTCCATCTACCAATTTTTATTTCCATATTCACCTTGACTATATGATATGCACACAGCTGACGCACGTCCACGTGAATTGTATCACAATCGAATTATTTACTAAAGCTCAATGTTTGGCATCAGTGTATTGCAGTATGTTATTAGAATCACATTAGGGAATTTCCCCAGTGGAAACAATAATCTTTTGCCTAACTTTTGAGTCCAGCTGGATAATAGAGACGTTTGTTAATCGGATTGACACATAGTGATACATGTGACTTGTCTGTTCTTCTTTTCGACATGGAATGACTCAGTTGTTACAAAGACATTACGCTCTTAATTTTATTTTTATCGTAATATCCTTTATCGCCTCATTTTCTTGTAACGGCTTCAGGAAAAATGTGAAGAAATCTAAAAAGAAATGATATTCGTAAGGACCGACTCAGCATGTAGAAAAGTCAAAGTAATCTTTGGTGAAATTAAAAACAAGAGCGGCAACATTAGAAGCGCAATGGGAATTGCACTGCTGAACGCAGAGGAAGAGCGGATGGGTGGAAACAGTACGTTGAAGACATTCATGAGCGGAAGGACTCTTCCGATGACGAGAGAGAAGAAGAAATCGCGGGTGATATGGAGGAGACAAGGGATCCAGTATTAGAATCAGAATGTAAGAGCTGTGAAAGACGTGATCAAGTAAGGGAGAAGCGATAGATAAGATCCCTCCGGAATTTCTAAAATAACTGGTTGAAGTGGCAACCAAATGATTAATCATATTTAGGCGTATAATCTCTGTAACTGGCAACATACCATCTGACTTTTGGAAAGATATCATCCACACAATTTCGAAGACAGAAAGGGCAGACAGGTGCGAGTTCTACTCATAGTCAGCTTAATATCTCATGGACCCCAACTGCTCACAAGAATAATATACAGAAGAATGGAAAAAAAAGTTGAGTATCTGTTAGATGACCACACGACGATCAGTCTACCTGCAAGAAAAATAAAGGCACCAAAGAGGTAGTTCTGTCTTTGCCCTTGATAATGGAAGTAGACAGAAGAAAAATTAAGAAACGTTCATAGCGCTTGTCGATATGGAAAAAGGGTTGGACAGTGTAAAACGATGCAAGATGATCGAAATTTTTATAAAAACAGGACTAACTTATAGAGAAAGATTGGTAATATGCAATATGTACAAGACTGGACGTATAAGACAGGAAGACCAAAATCGAAGTGCTCGGATTAAAAAAGGAGTAAGGCAAGGATCAAGCCTATCGCTTCTACTGTTCAGTCTACATATCAAAGAAGCACTGACGGAAATAAAGAGTGTATTAACGTCAGGGTTAAAGGATGAAAATGATAAAATGTTTTGATGACGTTGCTGTTCTCAGTGAAGGTGAAGAAGAATTAAGGAATCTGTGGAATGAAATGATCTGTAGAGGGTAGAATGCAGATTGAGAGTAAACGATAGAAAGACGAAAGACCTACAGGAAAGATGAACGCACCAGAGGGATAGTTCGTCTTTTGAGCTTGATAATAGAGGCAAGACAGAAGAAAAATAAAGACACCATCGTAGCGTTTATCGACATGGAAGTAGCAAAAGTGAGAATAGCGAGAAGCTTAATATCATAATTAGTGATCACGGAGCATACGAATTTGAGGAACTCTAATGCATTGGAAGAAAAATAACACAGGATGGACGAAACAAGGAAGACATAAAAAGAAAACTAGCATAGGCAAAGTGGGTAATGTTAGCCAAGAGAAATCTACTGGTATCGAACATAGCCCTTAATTTTAGGAAGAAATTTATGAGAATGTAAGTTTGAATCACAGTTTTGTATGGCAGTAAATCGTGGGCAGTGGGAAACCGTGAGCAGAAGAGAATCTAAGCGTTTGAAATGTGATGCTACAGAAGAATGTTGAAAATTAGGTGCACCGATAAGTTAAATAATGAAAACGAAGAAAAGAACACATGGAGAACATTGAAGAAGAAGGAACAGTATCATTGGGCATGTGTCAGTAAGGTAGTGAATAACGTGCATGGTACTAGGTGAGCTGTAGAGGGTAAAAACTGTGAACGTTTGGTGGCAGAGACGCCCCGTCATGAAGACTTTGGCATAGGGAGGAATTCTTGGGAAGTTGCATCAAATTACTCAGATGACTGGTGCCTCAATTTTTTTTTTTAAATTTTTCACTTCTGAATCTACTTTTGCAACGTAACTGTAGAAATAAAATCTGCAGAATTTCGCATACAAGCGAAAATAGTTCGAGTCTGGAATTTAGAATATTAAGAAAAGTCATGATTTAGGTTTTAACGATCCAGGTGTTCTACATGGTCTCCCCTTACTCGATTATAACGCGTACAACGTCCATGCAACCATATGAAAAAAAACCTGTTCTTTGGTGTGTACTTCAACTAGTGTACCACGTTGGCTTCAATGTCGGCTGTGTCGTCAAACCGTGGCCCCTTCATGTCAATTTCTGCACTTGTTAGTTTTGTGGTAGGTATGTATTGATAAAACCACGTCTCTTTACCTTTGATTTTTTTCTAGTAGAGAGTTGTCCGCGTTTTGAATTTTAGTAAAGTCGCGGCAGGTGTTCACGCGTCGTAGTTTTTATTTGTGCGGTGCAAGGGGAAGATATGCGGGACAAACATAACATAAACTTTCCTGTACTTCAAAACATTCTGGAGAATGTTTTGGTCAATTAGTTTTGAGATAATGCTCCACTTTCATCTCTGATAAAATAAGGGCGCTACTATGGTCGCACTATTTAAAAGAAAAAGGAAGATTAGGTTTTAACGTCCCGTCGACATCGAGGACATTGAGAGAGGGAGACAGTTTCGGAGCGTGCAAGGATAGGGAAGGAAATATGGCCGTGCCTTTTCGAAGGAAACATACCGGCATTCATATGTATGTGCAGTGTCTGTCCGAAATAACAGACACCATGCAGAATTTGCTGCTGTGAAACATTGTATGTAAGTCTACGTGATTACTCTGCTATCCAGTGCCTGGCAGAGGGTTCAATGAACCACCTTCAAGCTATCTCTCTACCGTTCCACTCCCTATGTAGTTTGGTGCCAACAGAATGTTTTCGCAACCGGGGTAGCAAACGGGCGATTGAAATTTCATGAGAACATCCCGTCGCAAGGAAAAACGCCTTTGTTTCAATGATTGCCACTCCAATTCACGTATCATGTATGTGACACCATCTCCGCTTCTTCGCGATAATACAAAACGAGCCGCTATTCTTTGAACTTTTTCAATATCATCCCACCTCATACAGATCCCACACCGCACAGCAGTACTACAGAATAGGGAGGACAAGTGTGGTGTAAGCAATCTCTTTAGCAGATCTGTTTAGCATATCTGTTGCACCTTCTAAATGTTCTGCCAATGATCCGCAGTCTTTGGTTTGCTCTACCTACAACATTATCTATGTGATCGTTCCAACTGAGGCTATCTGTAATTGTATTCCCTAAGTATTTAGTTGAATTTACAGCCTTCAGATTTGTGTCACTTATTGCGTAATCGAAATTTAGCGGATTTCTTTTAGTACTCATGTGAATAACGTCGCACTTTTCTTTATTCAAGGTCAATTGCCACATTTCGCACCAAACAGATATCTTAACTAAATAATTTTGCAAGTCGTTGTGATCATCTGATGACTTCACAAGACGGTAAATGACAGTATCATCTACAAATAATTTAAGAGGGCTACTCAGATTGTCTCCTATGTCGTTAATATAGATCAGGAACAATAGAGGGCCTATAACACTTCCTTGGGGAATGCCGGATATTAATTCTGTTTTACTCGATGACTTTCCGTCTATTAGTACGAACTGTGACCTTTCTGACAGGAAATCACGAATCCAGTCGCACAACTGAGGCGATATTTCATAGGCACACAGTTTGGTTAGAAGACGCTTGTGAGGAACGGTGTCGAAAGCTTTCTGGAAATATAAAAATATGGAGTCAGTCTGACATCCCCTGTCGATAGCACTTATTACTTCATGAGTATAAAGAGCTAGTTGTGTTCCGCAAGAACGACATTTTCTGAATCCGTGGTGAGTACGTGTCAATAAATCGTTTTCTTCGAGGTAGTTCATAATGTTCGAATACAGTATATGTTCCAAAACCCTACTGCAAATCGACGTTAGTGACATGGGCCTGTAAGTCAGCGAATTATTCCTATTTCCATTTGTGGGTATTGGTATGACTTGAGCAGCTTTCCAGTCTTTAGGTACGGAACTTTCTGTGAGTGATCGGTTGTATTTAATTGATAAATATGGAGCTATTGCATCTACATACTCTGAAAGGAACCTGACTGGTATACCATCTGGACCGGAAGCCTTGCCTTCATTAAGTGATTTAAGCTGCTTTGCTACACCAACAATATCTACTTCTATTTTTCTCATCTTCGCAGTTATTCTTGATTGGAATTCGGGAATATTTACTTCGTCTTCTTTGGTAAAGGAGTTTCGGAAAACCGTGTTTAATAATTCTGTTTTGGTGGCACTGTCTTCAGTGACTTCACCGTTGTTATCGAGCAGTGAATTGATTGCGTCTTGCCACTGGTGTGCTTTATATATGACCATAATCTCTTTGGGTTTTTGACCACATTCCGAGACAGAGTTTCGTTGTGGAAATTATTAAAAGCATTTTGAAAGAAGCACGAGCTATATTTCGAACTACTGCAAACTTTGCCAATCTTCGGGATTTAGCGTTCTTTTAAATTGGCATTCTTTTTTCGTTGCTTCTGCAACAGCGATCTGACCCGTTTTGTGTACCATGGGGTATCAGTACCATCACTTATTAATTTAATCGTATATATCTCTCAATTACTGTCGATACTATCTCTTTGAAATTATTCCACATCTTTTCTACGCTTACGTGATCAGATCGGAAGAAGCGGAGACCGTCTCTTGGAAAGGCGTTAAGATAATTTTTATCAGCTTTTTTAAATAAATGTATTTTACGTTTCTTTTTGATGGTTGTGGGTGTTACAGTATTCAGCCAAGCAGCAACTGCCTTGTGGTCACTAATCGCTGTATTCGTCAGGATACTCTCTATTTGTCCAGGATTATTTGTTACTAAGAGGTGAAGTATGCTTTCGCAACCCTTTACGCTTCGAGTAGGCTCAAGAACTAATTGTTCAAAATAATTTTCCGAGAAAGCATTCAGTACAATTTCGGATGACGTTTTACGCCTGCCGCCGGCTTTAAACGCATAATTTTTGCAGCATATCGAGGGTAGATTGAAGTCTTCACCGACTATAATTGTATGAGTTGGGCACCTGTTTGAAATGAGACTCAAGTTTTCTTTGAACTTTTCAGCAACTATATCTTCCGAGTCGGGTGGTCGGTAAAACGAACCAGTAGTTTAGTCCGATTGTCAATTATAACCTCTACCCATACTATGTCACAGGAAATATCTGCTTCAATTTCATTACTAGGCAAACTACTTCTGACAGCAATAAATACGCCACCACCAACTGTATTTAATCTATCAGTTCTGAACACTGTTAGATCGTTTGAAAAAATTTCGGCTGGACTTACTTCCGGCTTTAGCCAGCTTTCTGTACCTATAACCAGCTGAGCTTAAGTGTTTTCTATTACGGCTTGAGTCTGGTTCTTTCCCAACACAGCTACGTCAATTTACAAATACAATACCAGTCGTTTCTACAACTACCTTACTGTGTTTTAGCTGCCCCCTATTAGACGGATGCCCTTTCTGTTCACTGCTGTCAGCTGCAACGTGGCGTTAAGCGCAATCAGTGTCGATGAATGACTGTAGGGGTCTCGCCTTTAATTTACACGTAACTTTTTGCACCTGCAGATTCTGCGTGGTGTCTGTTCTTTCGGACAGATGCCGCACATTCATATAATTGATAGCCAAGCTGTGCAGTGGACACCTTTGTTTAAGTGCGAATGCACAAATGGCGTCCGACGCCTTGTGAGAATCTACGAGTAGCGAACAGGAGTATAGTGGACAGGGTCTGCGGACAGGTGGTGCTCGGCGGGAGTGTGAATCGGTCGTGAGGCGTGCCGGGATAGTCCGTGCAGTTGCTATAACGCTTTGTCCCGGATGGCGCAGTGGTTACCATACCTGCCTGGCAAGCAGTGTATCACTGTTGGAATTCCGGTCTGGTATACATTTTCGCTCGTCGCCGCTGATTCCACTTTATGTTTCTTTGTAGCTGACAGCAGTGATTCCCCTTTAATTTACATACAATATTCTGGTATTTGCCTGAAGCGAGTTAGGTAAGTTAAGGAAAACCTAAATCAGGATGGCCGGACCCTTGTTTGAACAGTCGACCTTCAGAATTCTAATCCAGTATTCTAGCCACTGTCCTTTATTTGACACTGCCTGATCACTACTGAGTAGTTCAGTGTGGAGGTACGGTATATGTTATTTTTATTCCCGTCAAAATATCAGCGGATTTTTGCTACAAATCAGTTTTGAAAGATTTGAAATATCGCATTACTTTTAATGTACTCAAACGCAGTATGAGGGGATTTCTGAAATGATTCCTTCGAAGAGAATAAGATTAAAGCATAGTTTAACTGCTCATAGGTTATATAACTACCAAACGCTACATAACCAGTTTTAAAGTTGTAAAAAATTTCTTGCCATAAAACTGTGCAACAGAAGAACTGACAGTATATTCAAAATAGCTTTAATATATTATTCAGTACATAAACAAGTAGAACTCGAAATATTTACAAATGAGCCAAATAACAGGTCCGTTGCAGGTTACGTTCAATGTGATGTAAGGATGGACTAATTGATTTATTGTACATATTGCAGAATATGAGTGACATACAAGCATCAGCAATGGTAGGCCCAATAAATGATTTGAGTGTTCAGACTAACTTTAGGTTGAAGATTGTATTAAAAAGAAAAAATTATGTAAAAAAGATGTTCAAAAATTAAAAAGCTGTAGTAACCTTCATATAGCTGCAAAAGTGAATATTACTTCATGACAAAGCATACCCTTCAGATTAAACGTTGAATTATGTTTACGCTTCTTAAGTTTGGTTAAGTCGTTTACGATGTGTGTCTTCCACTTAAAAACAAAAAATTGTGAAAATTACGCAATCCGTACATTTATACTGAATTTGCTTGTATTTGTCGTTGTAATAATCATCATGAAAGCATATTCTAATTAATCTGTCTGTAATGTGTAGGAAAAATTAATATCTTGGAACTCAGTTTCCCTAGCTTGGTAGATGCATTATCGATGCGCAAGTATTATTTTTTTGCGAATGATTATAACGCAATGTCGACAACAAAATGCTATTACATATATTTTGTTAAAGCTAATATAAATTATGATTTAATAATTTGTCGGTTTTCATTCATATTGGGTAACACTTTTCTTAGAAAAGAAGTTTCATATTAAGACATTTAAATTTCGGATCACGTTATTTAGTAATCTAAAATCGATGGACCGTTGTAGCACAGCGAGAGGAAATGTTTAAATTTGCCAACGAGCAACTATCTTAAATTAATGGCAATGAACTGATACGCAGTTGTTCCACAACATCCTGAGAACGGAGATTTCTCTTGAGGATCCGAAACGATGTTGTTGGGCTCCGTAGATAATAGGCTTTGCCGTTGGCGCTGAAGAAGTTGCGCCAGAGTCGGGTGAGATAACAGAGGGGAGAGGGGTCGGTGTATTTTCTCTCCCCTCCACCTGGCGACTATCTGCGAGTGTGCAGCGATTTCAGAGGGCGGTAATGGACTGGGCCAGAGATAAACTCCAGAGAATTCAACAAGTAATGGCAGTACAGGTGCTGCGCAAAACAGGTCCTAAAGGGGATCTACCGTTGCGCAAACACCTCTGCTTGGATTTTAAAAATGAAACTTCAGTATCTTTTGTCTTTGCCCTTTATTTACCTCAAATTATCAAAATGAATACTGCGAAGCTTAGACGAATACACTCATGTTCCGGAAAATAAAGAACACTTTGAACGACTGGAAAACGTTCATATTCACAGGACATCTACATTAAGAAAAGATTAGCATTTTAGTCACCTCGTTTCAGTATGTGTTACCTAGTAGGTACAGGGTCCACCATGGGACCTGATAACTTGTTCCATGCGTGATGACAATCTCTAGATTGTCGCACAGATGACAAAATGGTAGATATCGAAATAGACGACAGAGGGATGGAGAAACAATTAAAATCGCTCAAAAGAGGAAAGGCCGCTGGACCTGATGGGATACCAGGTCGATTTTACACGAGTACGGAAAGGAACCTGCCCCCTTCTTGCAGCGGTGTACCGTATGTCTCTAGAAGAGCGTAGCGTTCCTAAGGATTGGAAAAGGGCACAGGTCATCCCCGTTTTCAAGATGGGACGTGGAACAGATGTGCAGAACTATAGACCTATATCTCTAACGTCTATCAGTTGTAGTTTTGGAACACGTATTATGTTCGAGTATAATGACTTTTCTGGAGACTAGAAATCTACTCTGTAGGAATCAGCATGGGTTACGAAAAAGATGGTCGTGTGAAACCCAGCTCGCGCTATTCGTCCACGAGACTCAGAGGGCCATAGACACGGGTTCACAGGTAGATGCCGTCTTTCTTGACTTCCGCAAGGCGTTCTACACAGACCCCCACAGTCATTTAATGAACAAAGTAAGAGCATATGGACTATCAGTCCAATTCTGTGATTGGATTGAAGAGTTCCTAGATAACAGAACGCAGCATGTCATTCTCAATGGAGAGAAGTCTTCCGAAGTAAAAGCGATTTCAGGTATGCCGCAATGGAGTGTCGTAGGACCGTTGCTATTCACAATATACATAAATGACCTTGTGGATGACATCGGAAGTTCACTAAGGCTTTTTGCGGATGATGCTGTGGTATATCGAGAGGTTGTAACAATGGAAAATTCTACTGAAATGCAGGAGGATTTGCAGCGAATTGACGCATGGTGCAGGGAATGAAAATTGAATCTCAATGTAGACAAGTGTAATGTGCTGCGAATACATAGAAAGAAAGATCCCTTATCATTTAGCTACAATATAGCAGCAGGTCAGCAACTGGAAGCAGTTAATTCCATAAATTATCTGGGAGTACGCATTAGAAGTGATTTAAAATGGAATGATCATATAAAGTTGATCGTCGGTAAAACAGATGCCAGACTGAGATTCATTGGAAGAATCCTAAGGAAATGCAATCCGAAAACAAAGGAAGTAGGTTACAGTACGTTTGTTCGCCCACTGCTTGAATACTGCTCAGCAGTGTGGGATCCGTACCAGATAGGGTTGATAGAAGAGATAGAGAAGATCCAACGGAGAGCAGCGCGCTTCGTTACAGGATCATTTAGTAATCGCGAAAACGTTACGGAGATGATAGATAAACTCCAGTGGAAGACTCTGCAGGAGAGACGCTCAGTAGCTTGACCGAGGAGTCAAGCAGTATATTGCTCCCCCCCTACGTATATCTCGCGAAGAGACCATGAGGATAAAATCAGAGAGATTAGAGCCCACACAGAAGCATACCGACAATCCTTCTTTCCACGAACAATACGAGACTGGAATAGAAGGTAGAACCGATAGAGGTACTCAACGTACCCTGCGCCACACACCGTCCGGTGGCTTGCGAAGTATGGATGTAGATGTAGATGTAGACGCTTGTAAGGCGCGAATGGCGTCCTATGGTACAGCCGTCCATGCCTCATTCACCTTGTTCCAAAGCTCAACTGTGGTGGTGGGCTATGGGTCACAGCGGTGCACCCCTCATTTCACACTGCCTCGCACATTTTCCATTGGCAACAAGTCTAGAGATCTGGCGGGCCAGGGTAAGAGGCTGACATCCTGTGGCACCACGTGGTCGTGCATTATCTTGCTGAAAAATGGCAACGGGGGTGTTTCGCAGGAAGGTTATGGGTACAGGTCGCGGATTGTCTTTCACGCAGGTCACACTGGTCGCAGTGCCACGGGCACACACCAACTATGATTTCTGGTTGTACCAAATAGCACACTACCCCATATGGCCTTGATTTGGAGCTGAATTTCTTGTGCAAATCCAGCCACTGTGATGCTGGTCCCCCTGTTTGCAGCGAACCAAAGTGCGGCTGTCATTTTCAAACAAACAGAAACTGGATTCGTCCGAAAACATTATCTGATGGCATTCCAGTTCCCAGTGACACCGTTCCGTACGTCACTCCCGTCTAGCATGTATCTGCACCTTCGTGAAAGGTGGGCGGAGTAGTGAACAACGCACACGTAATAAACGGCGACAGACTGTCGTCTCTGATAGTTTACGATGTGTTACCCTGTTCCACTGTTGTTCCAGACTCGAGGAGGACGCAGATCTGTCCTTCAGTGTCATTGGATGAGGTATCGACCTTCTCGAGGGATGGTCTGGGTGGTGCTACCTGACCCATCTCGTCGTATTCTACGCCCTTCCGTGAACCATTCTGCACACACCCGTTGCTCTGACGAAACACCTCATCCCACACGAGCAGCAATTTCCCAAATGGATGCGTCACATTCTCTTATGCCAACAAAGCGCCCTCTTTCATACTCACTGATTTGACGACACGGTTCGCGGATACATCTGCAAGGCATCCTGGTGGTCTGATCGAGTCACACTGCTCCGTTACCATAGGTCTGTGGCGACAACGGGAGCTGCAGACATATTTTACTGGGAGGTTTTGATGCGCCGCGATATCAATGTTGACCTTGAACCCGTGCGTCGATATCGTTCAATTGCTAATTATTTCTGCAGAACATGCTAATGTAACACATCCTGTGAATATGAACATCCTGTCTGTAGTCGTTCAGGGTGTTCTGTTTTTTTGTAAACCCTCGAGGCCAGTTTTGTAAAGGCCTCGCCGCTTCTGCTGTGGAGGTCGAGTTGTCACTGTTGTTACGGTAGGTCGAGTCTGTGAGTTCGTGAAACGGCTTCTGGTGCAGTACACCGCTGAGACAATTCCTCCCTCCCACTATTACACAGATATTCCCCAGGGTCAGGTAATAGGACAGGAGAACGGAGGTTCTACAACACTCCAACAAGTTCAAATGTTCAAATGTGTGTGAAATCTCATTGGACTTAACTGCTAAGGTCATCAGTCCCTAAGCTTACACACAACTTAACCTAAATTATCCTAGGGACAAACACACACACCCGTGCCCGAGGGAGTACTCGAACCTCCGCCGGGACCAGCCGCACAGTTCCAACAAGTTAGTGACAAAATCACACAAATGAGTTAAAAAGGTTTATTTATCTTTGTGACTTGTTGAATAATGAAGTTCTCAACACTGCATGGAATATAACTCAAAAAAGGCGCTCAATGACTAAGTGCAAATAATCGTAGGTAAACTTCACAGTACATCGCAAATGCAATTTACAACTCTCTGTTCACTTCTAAGAGTTCACTAAACGACATTCCCTGTCTGAGTCAGCCGTGGACGGTGATCTATATAACAAAATGGGCGAGATATGCTCTTCTATCTTCCGAGTAGGCTTCTGTCCGTTGTCGTTCGGCCATTGGTGGATTGCAATCGGCCGGCAACTGGCCGAGGCGAAGTCGATATCTTCATCCTCAGCGCCGCCCGTGGTGCTGGTGAAACACGTGCGAGTGGCGAGCTTCCATGCCACTGGCATCAACTCGCATCTTTGCGCCTGTGGCACTTTTGCCCTGGCTGTGTCTTGCTCGGACGACACAACGTTTTTTTCTGAACATGAATGTACTTTGTCACACGGACAGACTAGCCCAAATGTGCGGTAATACTGACACGCAACAATTTCGAAGGACCTTACATGTTTTGCTTAACAACATGCTTACTAAGTTACTTATTTCCTGAGTCTAGTTGTACGTAAAGACCCAGTGATGTGGAACACTACAGTACTGTTATTCAGCAACATCTGCAGCGGAGTGAGTGGTGTGAGGTACGGAGGAATTGAGGAAGAGACAGCTCTGTACTCAGAGATTAATATAAGTGCAGTCTGACTCCCAGTATATAGAGTTCCAAAAGCCAACTGTGCTGTCGGATGAGTGAGCAGAGGATTGCAGAGTTTGGTCCAGAGCGGGTACCCTTTCCACATGTGCAGAAAGAAATGGTAAATACCCATACAACTATTTCGTTAGACGTACTTGGAATGGACCTCGCTGTATAAGACACAGACTTAAAATTTCCTGTTGCCCGAATCTCCATCATAGCAACATCTCGAGCCCATGGACTGTGAGTGACGAGTGCGAAAGTAAGGAACGAAAAGGAATGATAAAACCATAAGTGATAAAACCATAAGATAGGTCCGAAAGCTCTACAGCAAGGCAAATCAGAACATTTCTTATGTGGGATGGATAAAAACAAACTGGAGGTACATGGTAGGAATGTCATAAGGAGGTGTGGGATCGCGAAGTAGAAAGGTGGAGATTATTGGTTTTACAACTCAGGGCACGAGAGTACTGGTAGTAATGGAGTCGAAATACTAACTGACTGAAAGGGAAAGTTATGAAAGTAAGATAGGTGAATGACAGACTGATGATGATAACATATTACCTGTTGGTATTTGTCGCTGGATCTTCGGCCGATGCTTGCTTAACATTGTTTTTGTGTGACTGGCGTTGTCAAAGGTTCACACTCGCCTGCCGCTGGCAACAGCAATGGAGGGTGAATCTTTGATATTGAGATACGTCAGAAATCGTACAACGAAATTCAGCCGAAGATTTCGAGACTAAAGCCGACAGTCAATAACTCAGCAAGGGCCGCAAAAGCCTCAGTAATTTTAAGGATTATGATTCTCAAAGGACCAATAAGTGGCGTAGTACATACCCAAGAGAGAAAAAATAATGGAAGTGGAGAGGTGCGTTGGAGATGCAAATGAGGTAGTCATCGAGGGGAGAGAGGACGGTCTGTTGGGAAGTATTGTCTTGGAAGAAAATACGAGGGAGGTTAGGTCATAGTAAACGTGTTTCAAAGGAGTAATCTTACTGTAGAAAACTTTCTGTGCACCACCAAGGAGATACCCTGAATAGAGACTGCTTGGTCATCATGAAATTGCCAATTTATTAACACAAAAAAAATATGAACAAAGATTACTCATGCGCCGTTGTCTGCTCAAATCTCAATCTAGACAGTGAGAATTATTTATTAGAAACAAACAGAATGAAAAGAGGAATAGTGAACTCAGAAACGTTAAAGATAGAGGGAAAATGTAGGGAAGTAGAGGTGTATTTTGTATGAAGATTCAGAGCGAGTAAGCCAGTTAACAACAAAGAAATACAAGAAATCTTTACAAAATGACTAAATAAAAGCAGTTAAATATCTAGAAATAAAGAATGGAGAGACAATAAGGAAACTGTAGAGAATGTACAAAATCATTAATAGATATGGAAAAAAGGAAGTGAAAAAAGTAAAACATATGTAGAAGTAGAGAGAGTGTGCAAGAGTTTAAATAATAAATAAGATGGGGAACATTTAGAGCTAGACAGACTTGGTTAGGGTGGAGAGATGCATTAACTTTGAACGGTTAGAGAAAGAGGGCTTAATGCATAAAGAAATTGCCATTGAATTGGGGGACGATGAAATGGTGAACTATCCATGTGAAATAATCAACTGGAAAGAATACGTCAAGTTGTTATACCAAGAGGGAAGAAGGCAAGATAGAGTAATACTTGAGCTGGAGGAAATAGCATAATGACTGAAAGGCTTCAAAATTCTAAAGAGTGAATTGGTGAGTGACTCGTAACAATATAAAAATGGGAAGACCACGGGGACTGATGAGCTGCCAAAAAAATATAAAAAACCTTAGATGGAAAGCGAAAGAAAGAATTATTTCGAATACGCAGGGGAATATATTCAGAGTGGTAGTGACGTAATAGTTTCTTGGAATCGGTCTTGCTATCCTTTCAAAGAAAAACAAGTAAATGTGAGGAACGTAGAACTTTAAGCCTGAATCCTTCACAAGACTGTATCTTCTACATGAATAAGGATAGAAACTTGAAGTTCAGTTTATGCTTCGGATATGAAATAATGCTATGTTGTCAGCTGCCGATCGATGTGATTGCCCGTGTAGATCTCATGGTACATTTACCCTCCTCCCCCACTTACTCGCTCACTTGTCTACTAGCCAATGTGTGTCGAGTCGGGACGGCGACAACAACAGAAAGCGACCTGGTTCTCCGTTTCAACAGATCCAATTAAGTTATAACTTTGGAGCGTAAACTACGTCGAGATTAGGGCACTGCACCCCCTGAAGCGTATGGAGCTTAATTGTCTCGCATTAAATCATTCACTTCCAAGTTTAACTGATTTCCGCGCGCACGCGCACGCGCGTGTGCGTATGTGTGTGTGTATGTGTGTGGGGAGGGGCGGTTCTCCTTCCAGCAACTCTGGGCGAACCGGAACGCTGTAAGCAACTGCAATTGATGCAGTGACAGCGGACATCCTCGTAAAAGTACGGAACGTTGTCCTGCAACCGGTGGACAGCACTTTGAACATTCGTGAAAGGGAAATGAGAACTTTAATCTTAAAGGAAATTTTTTACAAAGGACCCAGAGATTCTTGTATACGCATGTAAAAGAGATTTTAAAAACCATTTAATCTGATGTGTAAGATTTACTATGTTATTATCTTTGTACGTGTAGAAACACATCCTTGTGAATTCTAATGAATCTCTTTGAACTATCAAGTGTTATTTCTGATCAATGCTACAGACTAGTGTACGGGAAAGGTAAGATTAGACAATTAAAGGACTGTATGCATAAGGTGAATTACTACATGTCTGATGATGTTCGTCGCTGATCTTCCCAATCTCATATCACTTCGTTACCCAACACGTCCACCTCGCTCTCTGATAATCATCGCTGGCTGATTAACTTCAGCCATTTTCTGGCTGATGCTGCCAAGATCCACGGACGTGTACTATATTGAGATTCTTAGTAGCGTGTGACATCTGCTTGATACATTTAAAAATCAACGTTCTACAGTCCGGCTGACCCCAAGGATACTGTAGAAAATAGTAACTGGCCGCACAATAAAAGACGATTCTCCCTTTTCACCAGAAACGACACCCACATTTTCGATCAACATTTGTACAAATGTAACTGCACTCAGCGGACCGTATGGCGTAATCTGATTCATCATCATCATCATCATTTAAGACTGATTATGCCTTTCAGCGTTCAGTCTGGAGCATAGCCCCCCTTATAAAATTCCTCCATGATCCCCTATTCAGTGCTAACATTGGTGTCTCTTCTGATGTTAAACCTATTACTTCAAAATCATTCTTAACCGAATCCAGGTACCTTCTCCTTGGTCTGCCCCGACTCCTCCTACCCTCTACTGCTGAACCCATGAGTCTCTTGGGTAACCTTGCTTCTCCCATGCGTGTAACATGACCCCACCATCTAAGCCTGTTCGCCCTGACTGCTACATCTATAGAGTTCATTCCCAGTTTTTCTTTGATTTCCTCATTGTGGACACCCTCCTGCCATTGTTCCCATCTACTAGTACCTGCAATCATCCTAGCTACTTTCATATCCGTAACCTCAACCTTGTTGATAAGGTAACCTGAATCCACCCAGCTTTCGCTCCCATACAACAAAGTTGGTCGAAAGATTGAACAGTGCACAGATAACTTAGTCTTGGTACTGACTTCCTTCTTGCAGAAGAGAGTAGATCGTAGCTGAGCGCTCACTGCATTAGCCTTACTACACCTCGCTTCCAGTTCTTTCACTATGTTGCCATCCTGTGAGAATATGCATCCTAAGTACTTGAAACCGTCCACCTGTTCTAACTTTGTTCCTCCTATTTGGCATTCAATCCGTTTATATTTCTTTCCCACTGACATTACTTTCGTTTTGGAGATGCTAATCTTCATACCATAGTCCTTACATTTCTGATCTAGCTCTGAAATATTACTCTGCAAACTTTCAATCGAATCTGCCATCACAACTAAGTCATCTGCATATGCAAGACTGCTTATTTTGTGTTCACATATCTTAATCTCACCCAGCCAGTCTATTGTTTTCAACATATGATCCATAAATAATATGAACAACAGTGGAGACAGGTTGCAGCCTTGTCTTACCCCTGAAACTACTCTGAACAATGAACTCAATTTACCGTCAACTCTAACTGCTGCCTGACTATCCATGTAAAGACCTTTAATTGCCTGCAAAAGTTTGCCTCCTATTCCATAATCTCGTAGAACAGACAATAACTTCCTCCTAGGAACCCGGTTATATGCCTTTTCTAGATCTATAAAGCATAGATACAATTCCCTGTTCCACTCATAACACTTCTCCATCTGGTCCTGACAACCTCTAAGAGGCCTAAACCCATACTGATTTTCATCCAATTGCTCCTCAACTAATACTCGCACTTTCCTTTCAACAATACCTGAGAAGATTTTACCCACAACGCTGATTAAAGAGATACCTCTGTAGTTGTTACAATCTTTTCTGTTTCCATGTTTAAAGATTGGTGTGATTACTGCTTTTGTCCAGTCTGATGGAACCTGTCCCGACTCCCAGGCCATTTCAATTATCCTGTGTAGCCATTTAAGACCTGACATTCCACTGTACTTCATGAGTTCCGACTTAATTTCATCCACCCCAGCTGCTTTATTGCACTGCAATCTATTGACCATTTTCTCCACTTCCTCAAACGTGATCCTATTTCCATCATCATTCCTATCCCATTCTACCTCGAAATCTGAAACATTACTGATCGTATTTTCACCTACATTGAGCAACTCTTCAAAATATTCCCTCCATCTGCCCAAGGCATCCACAGGATTCACCAGCAGTTTTCCTGACCTGTCCAAAATACTTGTCATTTCCTTCTTACCTCCCTTACGAAGACTGCTAATTACACTCCAGAATGGTTTTCCAGCAGCTTGACCCAATGTCTCCAACCTGTTTCCAAAGTCTTCCCAAGATTTCTTCTTGGACGCTGCAATTATCTGTTTGGTTTTGTTTCTTTCTTCAACATAACTCTCTCTGTCTACCTGAGTTCTAGTATGTAGCCATTTTTTATACGCCTTCTTTTTCCTTTTACAGGCTGCCTTGACTGTGTCATTCCACCAAGCTGTTTGCTTCCTCCTACTTTTACACACTACTGTTCCAAGACATTCTTTAGCCACTTCTAGTACTGTGTCCCTGTACCTTGTCCATTCCTTTTCCAATGACTGTAATTGACTACATTGAACTAACTGGTACCTTTCTGAGATCGCTGATATGTACTTGTGCCCGATTTCCTTATCAAGTTTCTACACTCTTATCCTCCTACATATGGACCTGACCTCCTGCACTTTCGGCCTCGCAATCCCAATTTCACTGCAGATTAAATAATGATCAGTGTCATCAAAGAATCCCCTGATTACACGTGTGTCCCTCACAGCCTTCCTGAATTCCTGATCTGTTATTATATAATCAATGACAGATCTGGTTCCCCTGCTTTCCCAAGTATACCGGTGAATGTTCTTATGTTTAAAAAAGGAGTTTGTGATTACTAATCCCATATTGGCACAGAAATCCAAGAGTTGCTGCCCGTTCCTGTTGGCCTCCATATCCTCTCCAAATTTACCCATAACCTTTTCATACCCTTCTGTTCGATTTCCAATCCTGGCGTTAAAATCACCCATGAGCAGAACACTGTCCTTGTCCTTTACTCTAACAACTACATCACTGAGTGCCTCATAAAAACTATCCATCTTATCTTGATCAGTCCCTTCACAATGCGAATATACTGACACAATCCTAATTTTCTTGCTAGACACTGTCAAATCTATCCACATCAGTCGTTCGTTTACATACCTTATTGCAACTACGCTGGGTTCCATTTCTTTCCTGATGTAAAGCCCTACACCCCACTGTGCTATTCCTGCTTTGACTCCTGACAAGTAGACCTTGTATTCTCCCACTTCTTCTTCTTTCTCACCCCTTACCCGAATGTCACTAACAGCTAAAACGTCCAGCCCCATCTTACTTGCAGCCTCTGCCAGCTCTACCTTCTTCCAAGAGTAGCCTCCATTGATATTAATAGCTCCCCATCTCATTGTCATTTGTTTGCCAAGTCGTATCTTAGGAGTCCCTGGTTTGTCAGTTAGAGGTGGAACTCCGTCACCACCAAAGGTCCGAGGCATTTTGCTCTGATTGTTGCCAGCATCATATTTAAAGTACCAGGGAAGCAGGTTGCTAGCCTTACTTGCCCCGAGTCCCATTGGGTTTTACCCCTAACGGCTGAGGGGCTAACCGGTGGATTTGGTAGTCTTTGCTGTATGAGCACAAAGGTGACCACGACTCAGAATATGTCCGAGATGCCCAGCATTATTCCAAAGTAACTGGTATCCCGACTGTCGGGACCACTTACTTGGCCACTCATACGTTGCCCGTGGTTCATGAACTAGGACATGACTACAGGAACCCACACCATGAACCACGCGTAATCTGATTGTAAATACAAATTAATAACAGACATTTTTATGTAGAACCACCGAAAAGGTGCAAATGACTTTACTTTGCTACAACTAGTTGTAACAGATGATGATTTAGTGGACTTCAGAATGTAAATGGAGTTTACCAAATACAATACACCATTTTAAAATTCGGAAGTCTGTAGATGACGAAGTACTGTTGAAACTAGTTACAAACAATAAAGAATCTAGAAGCTTTGTGGTGATGCTTATACATAAAAAATGTCCTTAGCAAAAGCTGTGGAGCATTAAAGACGATTTGCAAATTAATTAAGCTTTTTTGTTTTTTAAAAGTACCGGTATACGGATCGCTATTAGGCGCTTTCTGTACCTGTTATGGGTTCCCGATCCTGACATTGCGTGCAATAATCCAGAAAAACGACAAACAAACTTCTATCATAGTTTTAACAAAAATTACTACTAAATTACTTACATCATGATCTGCAGTACCTTTCTTTACTCAATTTAAATGTTTTATTGGTTTTTTGGCTTAATTTTGTCCTCCATGTGTATCCAGTTCTACTTTAGATATAAAATGATCCCTTGACTCTTGGTGTGCTAGCCTAGTTATTTGTTTGGCATGGTTACGTTTTTGCTTATACTCCTTCTGGCTTCTGGTTTTTCATTCTGCAGGAGTTTCTGTGGGCTCTATTTTTTTCTTCGACGGCCTTTGCGTTATTTTCACTCCAAACCGTTAATCCTTTCTTTTTCTTTACCTACTTCTTTTTTTTCCCAGTGCTTCATATGCTGCACTTCCTATATATTGCCATTCGTTCTCTACGTCCTGTACAATTAGAGTGTCTATCAAATGTTTATATAGTCAGCTTTGATAGATGTTCCTAATCTTTTCTTGTTCCACAAGGTACGCCTTAAGGACATTCTTCTGTCTGTCTTCTTGGCCTAAGTTTCTTCCACTTAGCTATTATTGTAACTACTGCGATGGCTAGTAGAGCAGAGAAACGTACTGAAGAACTGAATATAACTAGCGAATAATTGTGGAAATAATTTTACAACAAATTGTGGCCAATAGTTCAAAAGTTGAAGGAGGCTTAGAAGACATTACATAATGATACTATGGATTCAATCGCAATAAAACTGCAAAAAGTAAAAATTGACGGAGTGTCATCAAGTGGAACAGAAATAATATCTGGTGTTCCCCAAGGAAGTGTTACAGGCCCTCTGTTATTCCCGTCCGCAGCTCGTGGTCTAGTGGTTAACGTTGCTGTCTCTGGATCACGGGGTCCAGGGTTTGATTCCCGGCCAGGTTGGTGATTTTCTCTGCCAGGTCCTGGGTGTTTGTGTTATCCTCATCATTTCATCATCATCATCATCATCATTCGTGGCAGTGGGAAGACTGAACTGTGTAAAAATTGTACTATGTAAAAATTTGGACTTTGTACAGGTGCTGACAAGCGCGCAGTTGAGCGCCCCACAAACAAAGCATCATCAACATCATCATCATCATCAACATCATCATCATCATCAACATCATCATCATCATCATCATCATCATCAACATCATCATCATCATCATCATCATCATCAACATCATCATCATCATCTGTTGTTTCCAGTCTGCTTACATGGCATTGGAGACAATCTGAGCAGTCCTCTTAGATTGTCTGCTGACAATGCTGTCATTTACCGTCTTGTAAAGTCATCAGATGATCAAACCGAAATGCTAAATGATTCAGACAAGGTCTCTGTATGGTGCAAAAAGTGGCAATTGAATCTAAATCATGAAAAGTGTGAAGTAATCCACATGACCACTAAAAGGAATCCGCTAAATTTCAGTTACACAATAGATCACGCAAATGTAAAGACTGTAAACTCAACGAAATTCCTAGGGACTACAGTTATGAATAAATTAAAGTGGAACGATCACGTAGATCATGTTGTGGGGAAAGCAAACCAAAGGTAGCGACTTATTGGCGGAACACATAGAAAATGTAACATGTGCTCCATTTTCTTCTGGAATATTGTTGTGCGGTGTGGGATACACAACAGATAGGATTGACGGTGGACATTGAAAAACTTCAAAAAAAGGGCTGCTCGTTTTGTATTATCTCGAAACAGGGGAGAGAGCGCCACCGATATGATACACGAATTGGGGTGGAAGTCATAAAACAAAGACCTTTTTCGCTGCAGCAGGACCTTCTCATGAAATTTCAGTCACAAACTTTCTCCTCAGAGTGAAATTTTTTGGTGCCCGTTTTTATACGGAAACAAGATCATCATAATGAAACAAGAGAAATTACAGCTTGCACGGAAAGATTTCAATGTTCGTTTTTCCCTCTCGCTGTTCGAAAGTGGAACGATAGAGAAGTAGCTAAAAGGTGGTTCGATGAACCGTGTGCCAGCCACTTAATTGTGTATTGCAGAGTAATCATGTAGTCGTAGGTATAAATGTATCGATTAAGAACTGGAGACATGTATGCAGATGGTGAAACAATTTTGGAAGAAAGTGAAGATTAGCTACAAAAACAAGTGTAGAAACTGCATCAGTTGTGGAAAATAGAATATAATCTTCGAATATCAACAAATAAAACAAAAATCATAGCTCATCATGATAAATATTACACCTGCTCAAAAATAGTAACAGGCAGTACACCACTTCAGCAGTTTCCAGCTTAAATTTTTTTGTGATGCAACGTAAGCTACGATATGAACAGGAAAATAGAAAATAAGATTATCAAATATCAATCAATACGTGGAACGATAGACAAAACATTTCAGAACAAAATACAGAAGGAAACAAAATAAAAAATTTAGACAGTAGTCGATACACCTGTATTACTACGTGGAAGTGAGGCATGTCTTCTTAAAAAAGCAATGAAAGTAAACTACAAGCAGCAGAAATTATATTTCCCAGAAATGTGAGAGGTGTTACTAGGGGAGACCTTCTAAAAAGTTAAGATATTAGATATTTATAATATTAATGAAAGGTTCAAATGGCTCTGAGCACTATGGGACTTAACTGCTGAAATCATCAGTCCCCTAGAACTTAGAATTCCTTAAACCAAACTAACCTAAGGACATCACACACATCCATGCCTGAGGCAGGATTCGAACCTGCGACCGTAGTGGTCGCGCGGTTCCAGACTGTAGCGCCTAGAACCGCTCGGCCACCCCGGCCGACTTAATGATAGGTTTAAAGAAAATAACATATTGTAGAAATATCACTTAAAAAGAATGAGCGTGGAGAGAATTCCACGGCATGCTATGCTGTACAAGCCAAGAGGAAGAAGGAATGTAGGAAGAACTAGACAGGCGACAGTGAGAAGTTGAAGTCGGAACAGGCACAACTGCCTACGCCTTGAAGTGCAGAAGAAGAAGAAAACACATATAAAGAGTGTTTAAGTGTACGTAGGATGCGTGTTTCTGCATATTTTATTATGTTTTCACTGATGAAACTCTCATACTGTTTACCCACATCTTCATTAATTTTTTTCATTACCCCGACTCTCAGTTTGTGTCTCTTCATCCTCATGTTTGTCGTTCCTTATAGCTAAATATATTTCCCTCGTCTCTCCTCTCGACGGTTGAGCCTAGCGGATGCGGTAAGACTCGCAGGATTAATCACTCCAGCAAAGTGTGGAGGCGGGATGAGGAAAGCCTGCGCCGACAGCGACAAGACCCCGCCATTAGCTGCCGGCGATCCCAGGGCACCGCACAGCGTACCACTCGGTTGCCTAACTTACGCCGCATCAGGCGCTCGCCGCGCAACCGAACTGCGATCCACTGAATGGAAGAACACTGTGGGACAAAAGGCGAATTTTAAAGCGTCCCTATTCATTTTCAAAGGCAACGTATTGAACCAGTGCCATAAGTTCTTCAATACCTTATTCTTAACAGGATGAAATTGACAAAAGTAAAGGAGTAGCCCAATGGGTGTTATAAGGCTGTTAGAGGTTGCAGTGTATATAACAAGGGGATTAAGTCGGAAACTATATGAGGCTTTTCGTAAAATATACTGTTGTCTACAGGAATGATGCAACGCCAAACGATTGTAGTGAAATGCAAAAAAAAAAAATGGAGAAGATGGATGACCTCCGCAAGGGCTGGCAATCCCCCCAAAATACAAATAAATGTAAAATACTTCTCACAAGCAGGCGAAGAGACACATTACTGTTCGATTACATTATTGGCGAAAAACGACGGAAACAGTAATAACCATAAAATACTTAGGAGTAACCGTCTGGAACGACCTGAAGTCGAATGTCACATAAAGCAAATTTTAGGAAAATCAGAAACCAGGCTTTCTCTGCAAAAATCTTAAAGAAATATGCAGGAGGAGTGGCTCACAAAATACTTGTTCGATGGATGTTTTTGTATTTCTTATGTGTCAGGGACCCTTGCCAAGTAGCGTTGCGGGCCGGAATGGCCGAGCGGTTCTACGCGCTACAGTACTCAGAGCCATTTGAACTATTTTGAACCAAGTAGTGTTAACAGAATAGAGAGAGAGAGAGGGAGAGAGAGAGAGAGAGAGAGAGAGAGAATATACAACGATGAGCGGCACGTTCCGTCACAGATTCGTTTACCGATCACGTGAGTGTCACGGAAATACCCAAATTCCAGTGGAAATCACTACAAGAGAGACGTAGTGTGTAACGGAGACGATCTGCATCACTACTGAAATTCCAAGAGCTTTAGTTCTAAGAAGAGTTGTTACTTTCTCCCACATATGCCTCGCGAAGCCACCGCGACGAAAATAGTCAAATGCACCATTCGCGAATGGAACAGAGACGGGTGAAAATGACAAGATACCCTTCACCACACACCGTAAGGTGGTTTGCGGAGTTATGTTAATGTTAGAGGAGTCTTTTGTATTATCGAATGTACAGAGAGACAGGGAAACTAATAAAATAAGCACGTTTTTGAGAATCATCAGTGGTGCAGAGCGTAGTCTGTGTTGATAACATCTTACAAATTATCGACGAATATATACAGGTATGTTATGTATTCTCACATCGCCTAAGGTCTTTATACGTAACCTTGCTGTCGATTGATAGAGTTACGAGCATTCAGAGTATCTCGTCAAATATGAGGACAAGATGAGAAGTTCTCTCCTCGGAATAAAATTAATATTGCTGTCAGTATAATTAAATATTTGTGTTGGTACATTTTGCACAATGATGTGCGTCAATTGTAAACTTTGTGTGCAATATAATTTTATTAATGCGAATTTTAACAACGTTATAAATAGATAAATCTCTCAGAGGGCGAATACAATTCAAGATGTTGTTGCCTTGCTTGATATTGTCATGTATCAGTTTGTTCTTCTCGACTTCACCTAGTACGATGTGGTACGCTGTAAACAGTTACCGATTACATACTGTATACCATTATTATCAGTCATCTGATATTTCCTGCTAGATAAAGGCCTCCTCTAGACTTTAAGGGATTCAATAATACGCATCCATACTGCTCTGGCACATATCCTTAAATGAAACTGATTACCTCTCCAGTCTACTTCACATCCATAACGTAAATACCACTCACGTATTAGGCCTTCTGGCAGTTCCAGCTGGTTGAGTTTTTCCTCCAAGGCAGTACGAATAGCCAACTTCATCGTTGGATGTATGATCAGTACATCGCTTATGCCTCCATCCGTTATTGCCATTAGATGAATACGTCGGCGGTCTTCACTTTCATTACGGACATATTAGGCTTGTGCATAAGTTCGTAGCTTCTTCTTGTAAGTTTGATAAACACAAGATACACATAACAGAGACTTTGGTCATCAATAGTATATTCTCCACTATTTACAACAGTCTGGAACACTGGGTTATGTTTTATATCCCTTGACCGGAGAAATCAAGTGGTTTTCAGGCGAAGAACTCGTCGAACCATGTTCCGAGTGCATTCTCTGGCGGAAAGAAAGTTCCTTGAAGGTTGTTCGATAGAGAATGGAAAAGGCGAAAATCAGAGAGAGCATGATCGGTTGAATAAGATGAGCGTGGAAAGATTTCCCAGCCTAACTCCTATTTAGTGTCTTTTGTCAGTCCAGCAGAATGCAGATGGGCGTTACCGCGTAGTACCATTACTTCACGCAGCCTTCCTTGTCGTTGTTCTCGGATTGCGTCTGCAAGACGTCTTACCTGTTGACAATAAATGTCAGAAGTGCTAGTTAAACTTTACGGTCTCGAAAAGTGACATACGGCCGGGAGAGCACTGTGCTGACCACGTGCCCCTCCATATCCGCATCCAGTGACGTCTATGAACTGAGAATGACACGGCGGCCGGTCAGTACCGCTGGGCCTTCATGGCCTGTTCGGGAGGGGTTTAGTTTTTTGTTTTTTTTAGATAGTTAAACTTCAGGGAAGCAATTCATAATACACTGCACCGTCACGATTCCACCATATGCTTAACATTATCTTTTGTGGATGCACGCATGTCTTTGTAGGGGGAGTTGCTGCTTTGTTTGGGCTCAACCATTCCTTATGTTGGCATAAAGACGGTATTTCTCGTCACCTGTAACGATACAGGATAGGAACGATCAGCGTTGCTCACGAACCAATTGATGACGAGCAAGCAGAGATGCACAAAAGCCACCGGATGATTTTTGTGATTTATCTTAGAAGTCACTAAAGTCAAAATATGATCCTCTTTAAAACGAGAAATCATTTCTTGCAATGCTATGTCCAGTGGAATTATCTCCATACGAGGAGAAAATGTTTCTAGCTGCCTCTATTGCTGTCATCCCTCTATGGAACACAAACAGAAAAATATATCGGAAGTGTTCTGGTTTCTCCACTTGTCACTCCATTTTCTAGTGTCCACACCTCCACTCACTATCTCCAAATGACTCAGATAGCAGCAGTAAACTATACAACCGATAAATTAACCATTGCAACTGGCATACCAACAAGCAAAATAAAAACGCTAAGAACTCTTGCACCAATCAAATAATTACTCCAGTTTCTTTCGATTATGATACGAAAGGAGCTGAACGTATATGAGATTAAAAAACTTAACATTTTAGTACTAGGTTTATTTGACTTACAGGTCCTTAGTAATTTTATACTTCGAAGCACTTTCCTCCATATTCACATACTTCTTTAATTTGTGTTACCACCTCGACAGGGAGTCAGGAAAAGTTTTTTTCGAAATGTCTATTAGCTCCTGTGACGTTTTACAGGAACTGTCACTTGTTCTGCTACAACTGTGGTCTCTTATCGATACACATTAACTGACACACTTGCCGCATAAAATGAAATATAATATAATATAATATAATATAATATAAAACGGAGATCGCCACATAGTCATCGGATCGAGACTGCCGTGTCTGTCGTGTTTGGTTTGGTCGTAGAGATTTTTTTCTCGTCATTACTGGGCTCCCTTAATGTTTTCGCTGGAAACTTTGGCTCAAATGGTTCAAATGGCTCTGAGCACTATGGGACTCAACTGCTGAGGTCATAAGTCCCCTAGAACTTAGAACTACTTAAACCTAACTAACCTAAGGACAACACACACATCCAAGCCCGAGGCAGGATTCGAACCTGCGACCGTAGCGGTCGCGCGGTTCCAGACTGTAGCGCCAGAACCGCTCGGCCACCAGCGGCCGGCCTGGAAACTTTACAGACGTCTTCCGTTACGATCATTTGCTTGAATTTTTCGGCATCGTCAGCTTTTTTAAGCATTTCTTGCGAAACATTCAACATCTGTTACGTCTGTTCTTGGGCAATCAAACAAAGATGCAACTTTTGGCATCAATCTCAAGACGGTAAGCACTCGACAGTAGGACGACTCCTGTGGTGTCTCACATAGATAGAAAACTGTTTAACCCACCAGATCCCCACTTTTCTTGATGCGAGAGCTACCGTTAGGAAGTTCACGAGGGAACGAATCCAAACAGGTAACCAAATTTCTATACAGCGCCTCTGTTTTTCAAATACAACAGCTCATCAGTTAGCCAAACATCTACCACGTATTTCGGAAGGTACTCCGTAAGACGCACTGAATTAAATCATTCGAGACTGTAATTGCCGATTAACAGAAGAGGGTGATGAAACTTCCCGACAGATTAGTACTGTGTACCGGACAGAGACTCGAACTCAGGATCTTTGCCTTTCGCGGGCAAGTGCTCTACCATCTGAGCTACCCAAGCATGACTCATGCTCCGTCCTCACAGCTTCACTTCCGCCAGTACCTCGTCTCCTACCTTCTCAGGAGAGCTTCTGTGAAGATTGGAAGGTAGGAGACGAGGTACTGCCGGAAGTGAAGCTGTGAGGACGGAGCATGAGTCATGCTTGGGTAGCTCAGATGGTAGAGCACTTGCCCGCGAAAGGCAAAGATCCTGAGTTCGAGTCTCTGTCCGGCACACAGTTTTAATCTGCCAGCTAGTTTCATATCAGCGTCCACTCCGCTGCTGACTGAAAATTTCATTCTAGAAGAGGGTAATGTTAATCAGTAAAGGATGCATTATTGTAAATAGTGATTAAAGACCTTACAAAAAAAAATATAGCTTGCTAACTAGCTGCCCAGACGACATCCTCATGAAAGTCTGGGTATGGCAGGAACAGATAATTGACAGACATAATCTAGGATTGGTGATGCCTGTAAACAAGAGAGGAGTCCTCATAAACGGAGAGACAGTATAGACGATGTCATTTACATGATGAAAAGTGACATACAATAATTTTCTATCAATAGACGAATTAAAAGAAACAACAGATGTAGTCTGCGCTCCGTAAGCGTACTGGAAAGTTTCGAAAATGGGAGTAGGAACTGTAGATCACATTTAGAAATCTTGAGTAAGTAAACGACGGAACACCAAGGAAAGGAACATTTATATGGTTGATAAAGAAGCAAGTACCAGGGAAATATGTACACGTCGTAGACAACATGCTTGAAAATGCGATAACACCGGTCAGAAGCAGTGAACGTTAGACAGAATGACTTCGCTTGCATCGGAAATATGCTCTCAGCCATTACAACTTTGATTTAGTTATTGAATTATTGTCAGCCGGAATTAGTTAATGCTGTGCCCATGTTTGTCGTTCGTCGATTAATCTGTATTGTTTGTTTGTCTGTGACTGTTACTGGGTACGATTTATAGACGGCATAGAAGAGATTGAAAGAAGAACGGAGCGTTTCGTTTCGGGATTGCTTACTAAACGCAAGAGCACTAAGCAGATGCACATCCCACTCTGGTGCCAGACGCTGTTTGAGGCGTTGTGCGTAAGGAAAAAGTTGAGAGCATACTACTGTCTCTCAAATAAATCTCGCGAATCATCCACGGCGGTGTAATATGATTAATTAAAGCACATGCAGACTTTCCTCTCACGCACTATCCACGAGTGTGATAGAAGAAGGTAGCGCAATGAGAGATTTCAGTCGTGACTATATGTAATGAAAAGAAATGAGTCGTATTGCAAGAAGGCTGATGAGGATAGCAGGAGATGTCTTCATGGAAAATTAAAGACCAAAGTAAAAGTCGATCGATTGCCTACGAGACGACCATAGCGCCAAAATCTTACACAATTTGACACGCATAAGCACGGCTTAAATTGAAGAAACCTGATAAATTGTCGCCAAGAAAAGGCGCAGCAGAGGAAATCAACAGTTTGGTTCAGGATATTTATGGATACTGCATGTCATTTAGTACCCATAATTCGCGAGGTGAGCATTTCGCATAACTGATTCTTCAGAGATTCGAAATCCGTACAGATTTCGGGTTAGAAAGCTTGCTCTTTGTAGTTATTTCAGTGTACTCCATCTCAGAACGCGATAAACATACAAGCAAAGGATAGCTGTTAAGATTATCAATATATGATGCTGCACATCTCTTCTTTCCTGTTTATCTCTGAAGACTCGAATGAATATTGTATTGAAAAAAGATAGTAAGATTGATAACATAAGTAAAACAAGGGTAATGGAGTGTAGCAGACTTAAATCAGGTAGTAATGAAGGAACTTGATTAGGAAATTAGGCACAAACAGTAACAGACATGTTTTGCTATTTGGGCAGCAAAATGACTAACGATGGCCGAACTAAAGAGGATATAAAATGTAGACTGGCAATTCAGCGAATGGATCTGGAAAGGAAATACATGTTAATATCTCCAATAAAGTTGGTTCTTGTGGCATGAACGGCTGGGAGATCTCGAAGGGCAAATTTCGCTGCCTAACTGAAAGGTTTTTCCTATCCCTCGAGCCTCTAGGCGCCTTTCCTCCACGAAGTATGGCAGCAGTGTAAATAAGCGTATCTGTTAAGTGTAGATGACTGTAATGTGTTGAGTGTAGTGTCATGGCCGTGTTGGCGTTGCTGACATAATAGTACCAAGGTGACCGCTGAGCTTAACGTCCCCATCCGACGGGCAGACAACCTTTAACAGCGTCATGAAATGCCGAGAAGAGATTTTGAATTTAATGAAGGCCACTGGCGCAAAGACTGGTGAAACAACGGGAAAACTGTGAACAGCAGGCAGGGTAAGCGGACCGTCAGCGGTCCAAGTACTGGCCGCACTCGAGTGTGCTTAATGTCGGCGACTTGACGAGAACCGGTGTATCCAACTCGGCACAGCCGTGACTTTACCTCCAATACTTGCAGTTGCACGAGGAATTTGTCCATATCCGCTAAAAGTGGATTCGCAATATTTTAATATGTCCAGCATACGTAAACGTCGTGCCATTGTGTACCGTAAGTGTACGATGCAACAAGCAACTGTGAGCTGTATGTATACAGCCTCTTGCACAAGCTGCTTTATGTTTTAAATTATTTCAGCGACGAGAAACCTTTTATAGGGAGCTGTTTTTATCGACTTGGTATCTTGTGCGTGAGGGTAGCCTGAAATGAACATGGTTTACAGCATAAAGATTTTAAGACCTTCAGATGACATCAAGGTCTGTTGAAACCGGTTGTCATAAATGAAGAAATATGTCATGCGAACTTGGCTGCATTCTGTACTGTATCATTCTGTATGTTGCTTCTCTTTTTCAAAGTTAAAGGCTACTTTTCCATAACAACAGTACTGGCCATTAAAATTGTTACACCAACAAGAAATGCAGATGATAAACGGGCATTCATTGCACAAATTTATTACACGAGAACTGACGTGTGATTACATTTTCACGCAATTTGGGTGCATAGATCGTGAGAAATCAGTACCCAGAACAACCACCTCTGGACGTAATAACGGCCTTGATACGCCTGGGCATTAAGTCAGAGTTTGGATGGCGTGCGCAGGTACAGCTACCCATGCAACTTCAACACCACACCACAGTTCATCAAGAGTAGTGACTGGTGTATTGTGACGAGCCAGTTGCTCGGCCACCATTGACCAGACGTTTTCAATTGGTGAGAGATCTGGAGTATGTGCTGGCCAAGGCAGCAGTCGAACATTTTCTGTATCCAGAAACGCCCGTACAGGACCTGCAACATGCGGTCGTGCATTATCCTGTTGAAATGCAGGGTATGGCAGCGATCGAATGAAGGGTAGAGCCACGGGTCGCCAAACACGGATTCGATCATCATGATGCTGTAAACAGAACCTGGATTCATCCGAAAAAATGACGTTTTGCCATTCGTGCACCCACGTTCGTCCTTGAGTACACCATCGCAGGCGCTCCTGTCTGTAATGCAGCCTCCAGGGTACCGCAGCCATGGTCGCGGAGCTCGTAGTCCATGCTGCTGCAAACGTCGTCCAACTGTTCGTGCAGATGGCTGTTGTCTTGCGAACGTCCCCATCTGTTGACTCAGGGATCAAGATGTGGCTGCACGATCCGTGACAGCCATGCGGATAAGATGCTTGTCATCTCGACTGCTAGTGACACGAGGCCGTTGGGATCCAGAACGGCGTTCCGTATTACACTACTGAAGCCACCGATTCCATATTCTGCTAAGAGTCATTGGATCTCGACCAACGCGAGCAGTAATGTCGCGATACGATAAACCGCAATGGCGATAGGCTACAATCCAACCTTTATCAAAGTCGGAAACGAGATGGTACGCATTTCTCCTCCATACACGAGACATCACAACAACGTTTCACCAGGCAACGCCGGTCAACTGCTGTTTGTGTATGAGAAATAGGTTGGAAACTTTGCTCATGTGAGCACGTTCTATGTGTCGCCATCGGCGCCAGCCTTGTGTGAATGCTCTGAAAAGCTAATCATTTGCATATCACAGCATCTTCTTCCTGTCGGTTAAATTTCGCGTCTGTAGCACGTCATCTTCGTGGTGTAGCAATTTTAATGGCCAGTAGTGTAATTTGTAAACAGCCTTGCGTAAGCGCAGCAGATACGACAGCGGCCGCAAGTGGGCAAATTAGCGACTGTGACAAAGAGCACATTGTTATGGCCTTGTGCACGGGAACGAGAAACTTGGAAATGGCAAAGATTATCGGATGTTCACGCGTCACTGTCGTTAGCATCAATGGGACGTGGTTGAAGGTCGCTGAAACCACCGTTAGGTGACAAGCCCTTGGACGTCCACGTCCTATCACAGAACGTGGTTGTTAGAGGCTTTTCGCTCCGTAAAACAAGATACGTGTCGATCTGTGGCAGACCTGACGACGGGGTACAACATTGTTGCAGGCACAAACGTTTCAGAGCATACTGACATCGCATATCGTTGAATATTGGGCTACGTAGCAGACCACACCTACATGTTCTCCTGTTAACCGAATGACAGGAGTAATCGTAATTGGGCCGTATTATGTGGCCAGGTGAATCACATTCCTTGTCATTCAGGCAAACGGCTGCTCGAAACATGCATCGCACAACGGGCGAAGCACCACGGACGAAGGCCAGTGGGTGAGTATTACGCTATGGGGGACATTTACCTGGGCTTCTCTGGGATGTGCGCTGGTAATCGAAGGAACCTTGACAGCGGTGGAGTACATGAACTTCATTGCGGACCATCTGAATCCCCTAATGATGTCTCCCCTACGGTGATGGTACCCTCCAGTAGAGTACCTGTCTGTGTCACAAGACAAGAATCGTGCTACAGTGGTTTCAGGTGGATGATAGTAAGTTCTCATTGATGTCTTGGTCGCCAAATTCGCCTGATTGTAACCCGACAAAACACTCCTAGGACACTATCTGGCACAAGATCCATGTAATGTATGGAAAAAGTGAGACGTATTCCCCTTATCAAGGATTTTCGATTACATATCACGAATAATTGACGGTGCATTGCATTCCAAGGGTGGACTAGTGCCCTATTAAGCAGGTGGGAACAGTGCTTCTCCATCAGTGTAGTTCATACTCATCAGACGTTTTGCAGAGGAGTGCTTTCATTACACTGGTCAATTACAGCTGGTGTGTGGTGATTTATATTGATCGTATTGTATAATTCTGATTCGATCATATCAGAGAGATTGTACAACTGCTCATGACGCTGTCAGTTAATCTACTTGGTTAAAGAAAATCTAATAGTGGTAAAAGGTTATTTGTTAGTTAACAGTGAAGTAATAGGGCCACTTTACTTCACTCACATTTACAGAGTAAAAGAAACAACCCATACACACTAAAAGCAAGCGACATTCATCAATATTACACAGTTTTACATTTTAGTGATGTTTAAGTGATTTTTATTTTTAAATGTCTCCCATGTTGCTTTTGTTTTCAAACTAAGTGTTCTAAATAATTATGAATAGTAATTTCAAACCAATTGAACTGGCTTTTATTTTTCAGCATTGTCTCAAGCCTGCCTTTATAATCGTAAAAGGTGACTAGACAATATTGTCCGAAATAGAATCACATCAGAAGGAAACACATTTACTACGCTTTCTACGAACTAGAAGTGTGTCTGCTTAGTTATGATCTTGACAATTTCAAGTTGACAACAAGTTAGCCAAGACGGCATGTGTTGCAAGTGTGATGGTTATTTGTTTGTCTACATTATTAAGTGAGAATATTCCTTTAAAGCAATATACTGACATCCAAAAATCTTTGATCTGGGTATCAAGCAGGAAGCAAAGTTTTTTCAGGCATTGTGAAGACAGACATTGCTGCCAGAGATGTTCAGATATTTGCGTAAAAAGAAATTTGGTAATGGTCAAGAAACGCACCCCAGACGTTATAGTTATTTTTCCAAATACGATAATCTGAAAGAAGCATGACTTTTGCCCTTACATATTGCACAAGGTGATTCGGCTTTGTTCCCAGCTGGCTTGGATCAGTTGGAGCAAGTGTGCAGTAGAGCGCTCGCAGCCGGATCGCTCTCTGGCTTGCCCCCTGCGCACTCCTGGGAGGCGCGCCCTGTCAGAATCGCTAATTACTCGCCGCGCCCACCGGCCCTGGAGCAGACAGTTCTGACCACTGCGGACTGCTGCAGTGACGTCACGAGACGGCTGAGGTAACGCGAGGTCTGCCCGTGTTGCAGGCGGCCGGGCGCTGCCACTGGAGCGGACGGCGATGACGTTGATGTTGATGTCGATGGGCCGCGGGTCGCTGCTGACGCTGCTGGCTCTGCTGACGGGTGAGTACCTGCTGCAGGCGGCTGACAGCCTGCCAACCAGCCCGCTGTCTGCCTCTCGTACACATTTACCCAGCCATTTTCCTTAGCTCACAACGTAAATCTGTGTATAACGCCATTTGTATCTGTTGCTACTTTGTGTCATAACAATGATTCATATTGTTAAATCTTCAAGAATTTTTATAAATCCACATTATTTCGCAATACAAGGACTGCAGCTTTCCATGTAAACAACAAACTACGGAAAAAAATTTTCAGATGAAGGAGCGTGACGGCTGTCAATATCCAAAACTATTGAATAGCCGCTCCAGTTGCCTAATATGTTCTCTATTTTAGTCCACAACTGGATTCGGCTTTATATTGAACCCATTTTCTAAGAGGATAGATAACTGTTATTGTAAATGTGCGATATAATGGCTATTTACTTTACATCACATAAAATGAAAAAAATTTTTTACTTGTAAGTAATAGATTTCAACTATCAGTCGTCCTTTTGACATTTTATTGGCAGATCTAGATTTCAGCTAGAAACTAGCCATTCTTAGTGCTAAGAATACAACAGGTACATGGTTAGATGATGTCATAAAAAGTTGCAATTAATGGCTTAACTCTTACGGTTTGTGTATTACATACCACTATCATTTTTGATCAATGCATCTGACTGATGTTTGGCACCATCCATGAGTTATTTAGTAAATATGACGAACAATATACTTATTATATTTTAATAAAGGGACATATAATATAAAAATAAATACATTTAAGCCATATCAGCTAATAGATGTATACAGCACGTGTCTTCTAGTGTTTTGTAAAAAAAGTTTTTAAAAATTAAAATAGTTTTACCCACCTCATGTAATTTAAATGTTTTAATAATAATAACGGATTCACAAGGAGTGAACATGGAAATTGTATTATAAATATGAAATAAGTTGGACGACAATGTAAGAATTTTACTTATGTTCCATATGTAATTAAATGTGAAGTGGTTTACTTCCCTTGAGGTTTATACATAGCTCACATAGATGGAGCCATATGACCAACCGATGTGTTCTCCACACAGCCCGCCTTCCGCAAACATTAGTATTCAATGAACTGTGGATGAAGCCCGACCAAGAGGCATAACATGCAATGATCGGAAATGATAATCGTATGTAATATACAAAGCATATGAGTTAAGCCATTAATTGCAACTTTTTTATGACATCATCTAACTATGGCCCTGTTGTATTCTTAGCATTGAGAATGCCTAGTTTCTAGCTGAAATCTAGATCTGCCAATAAAATTTCAAAAGGACGACTGATAGCTGAAATCTATTATTAACAAGTCAATATAACACTCGCTGCGTGCAGCAGCCTTCTGAATGGAAGGTAACCTGATGAAAAAGGTTTGTTTGTCTATCTTTCTGAATTGAGGTTTGAGGGACTCCACCGTTCACTTATGTCATAAAATGGAACACCTACAGCCGTCCTTAAGATGTTAATTATTATTTGGCTACCAGTTTCAGTGCTTCAGTACACAACCACGAGTTGGTAGTTGATGGTTGGTGACACAACATCGTTTTTACTAGTAGTCTGCGAAAACCAGTTCACAGACGGTGGCTACTGATGAATCGCGTATACAATTAGGGGTAACCACCTCAGCGTCAATTAACGCCTGAAGATGGTGTACTGAAGTACGGAAACTGGTAGCCCTCGGGCATGGATGTGTGCGATGTCCTTAGGTTAGTTAGGTTTAATTAGTTCTAAGTTCTAGGCGACTGATGACCTTAGAAGTTAAGTCGCATAGTGCTCAGAGCCTTTTGAACTGGTAGCCATATAATAAACAACATCGTAAGGATGGCTGTAGGTGTTCCATTTTATTATATGCAAAATTTTTGATTAACGCTTGTGCAGTACAGAAAAAGAAAGAACAGAAAAATTTATTTTACAGTGAGCTGGGGCGTAATGTCATATGACTGCGAAAGTACAAGTCGGGTACATTTAAAATTATGTGCCCAATAATATCCTAGGAAAATGGACGTGTCATGACTATAAAAAAACTGTACATTATGGTACAATGAAATTATTGGCATGCATTAGCTTTAAAAAGAGCTATATTTTAAGATATTCGAAATTTTTAAAATGCGTGCTTTACCGATCAAAAGCTGTAAGTAACTGTTTGGATTTAACTAAATTCTAAATTTGTTGAAATGGACGGTGTGTCCAGACCAAAATGCATGCTTTACCGATCAAAAGCTGTAAGTAACTGATTGGATTTAACTAAATTCTAAAACTGTTGAAATGGACGGTGTGTTCAGACCAAGTATAAAATTACATCCTCTAGCGTGACCGGGCAAAAGCTGGAACACAGAGAACTGTAGAGGATGATAGCGCGTCCTGGACGCAATGTGGACTACTTGCAAGAACATATTTAATACAATCTGAACGCAGCTACGAAATTGCGGAGTGCGTTTAGCAATCGATATCTTGCCTGCATTTGTCCAGGAAAGTGATGTTTCTTAGTGTGCACTGATTGCTGAGCGTCTTTTCCATGATTTTGTTCAGGCGGGTATGAATTTCTATTTCTTCATAAACGTCCATAAAGTATCCCTTCTTCACTGTATGAAGAATGACGAAATATTTTTCGTTACTGTGCACCGAGGTATTATAGTGCACGCGGTGTACTCCGCAGGTGGATCTGTTTCCTATATTTTCCCTTTTTAATTATGTGTGTTCCTTGTGTCGCATGTTACAAATTCTTCCTGCATGTCTGATTCAGCTAGCTTTACAGTCAGAACAGTAAATTTGGCATATGCTACCATTTTAGTATAAGTCGTGCTTAGGGTCAATGTCGTGTATTTAAATGCGTAGCACTGAAGATTGCAATCTATACGCGACGTGTACATTACGCTTAAAAGAAATAAATAAAATAAAAGGAAAAAAAAAGGTTGCAAGATTGCTGAGTTTATACGAAACCTAGCAGTAGAAACGAAGCGACACAATTGTTTTTCATGTAGCTCTTTTTTGTTGCTATTAATTTCTTGTAGACATCATGACATTATAAATTACGCCCTTATTCTAGGTTATAGTTCCTTTTCTACTTCAGCGGAATATAGCGACAATTTAAGGAGTCTGCTACTGATCGAAAGAATGTCTTTTTATAATGAGCAGGGTGACATCGCCTCGCCACAGCTCTATGTAAGTTCCTTTTTTTCTCTTGTTTCCTTTATTTGTCTTTACGTATACTGTACATGTCTACACTTAAATTTTTCAACTCCTGTAAGGTAAAAAAATTAAATATGGATTACATCCTGCACCTGCAATGTAGTTTCAGACCCACTATAAAATGGCTTCAATGCAAAACCGAAACCTGTCTGTCGTTGTCTAACATAAGGCAGAAACTAATAATATCTCAAATATCTCGCGAGGCCCCACAACGAAAATTCCAGGAAGCCCTTATCCTCCTGCATACACAGCGGAAACATGTTACAAGCATGTAGTTCACCATTTCGCTGAGCAACCCTCAGATTTTTAATAATTTTCGCTTCCATCTCGATCAGTCACAACATATGATCCCATGCAAGAAATGGAACACAATGCAAAGTATTGATCTGAGGACTACAGAGTAATAACGTTGAAACCAGTGACATAAGAATATAGAGTGTTCGGCATTCGAATTACACCACTAAAGAGAGCGAATAACGAAATTTTACTTATCGTGCATATACAATATGGTATGAAGAGTGCATTATTTAATCTGTAGGTGATTCTGGGCCCTGTACAAGCAGCAATGGCTATAACTTGGGTGGGAATAGACCGGACCTGTGTTAGGCTGATAGACATAGCTACGTCTCTCTGTTATACTTCAACTCTACCCCTAATTTCCTCAATCGTGAGTAGTGGAATGCTAGTCTCTCTGCAGTCCTAGGCAAGGTAGTTTACCGAGCGAGGTGGTGCAGTGGTTAGCACACTGGACTCGGGAGGATGACAGTTCAGTCCCTCGTCCAGCCATCCTGATTTAGATTTGCCGTGATTTCCCTAAATCACTCCAGGCAAATGCCGGGATGGTTCCTTTGAAAGGGCACGGTTGACTTCCTTCCCCGTCCTTCACTAATTCGATGAGACTGATGACCTCACTGTCTGGTCTTCTCCCCCAAACAACCCAACCCCAACAAGGTGGTTGGTGGATAAGAGATAGGTAAAGCAAATGGTCGACTTCTGTTCATTGGAAGAATTTTGGGAAAGTGTAGTTCATTTGTAAACGAGACTGCACGTCGGACGCTGGTGCGACCTATTCTTTAGTATTGCTCGAGTGTTTGGGATACGCAGCGGGTCGGTTTAAAGGAAGAAACAGAAGTAATTCAAAGACGGGCTGCTTGATTTGTAGCCGGCAGTTCTGAACAACACGCAAGTATTACGGAGATGCTTCGGGAAGTCAGATGGGAATCCCTGGAGGGAAAGCGAATTTCTTTTCGAGGACATTGTTGAGAAACTATAGAGAATCATAATTTTTAAGCTGGTTGGAAAACGATTCTACATTTCGTGTAAGGACCAAGAACATAAGTTCCGAGAAATTAATGCTCTTACGGAGGCATATAGACAGTTGTTTTTCTCTTGCTCTGTGTGCCAGTGGAGCAGGAAAGGAAATGAGTAGTGGTACAGGGTACACTACGCCACGTACTATGTGGTAGCTTGCGGAGTGTGTATGTAGATGTAGATGTAGACCTTGTAGCGTGCAGTAGATTGCGGTATTTTACAAATCGTGGACATGACTACAACAAAACCAAATACTTATTATTAGCGTAACATGAGGTTTCATTTAGCCGCTGCCTCTCCCGGCTAAAGGTAGTTATTCTGCTAAAGAAATCTCCACCTGGGAACGTGTAGCAATGTTGTCTCTCAAGCCGTGCAAATGGCACTAAGTTCATGCACAAGAGTGATCTCATAAAATTTACCGCTACTGTTATTCAAGGTAGTAACACTTTTCCTTAAGCAAAATGAACAGTTTTTACACACAATGCCACACTTACATAACACTAACCTATTCCCTCCTGTCAAAAATATTTCATGAAAGGCTTTATACATTAGCAAAGAACAATTTTTTATCACGTAAGATGCTATTTGTACTATTTTTAAAGATTTTTCACAATCTACATGGAATTTCTTACCTTTTAGTGGGTTTTGGGCCACCAATATACAATTATTATCGCAATAACTGACCTCCAAGATTTATGTCTGTTTAAAAATTGAATTTAAAACTGCCGCTGAAATATTTCACTAAGATGGCGGCTAACATAAGACGATCACTTATCTAATCTTGTTCAGGCATTGTTTTACTATAAACAGATAATATATATTAAATCTTTTCGGTACCTTTACCATATCCATTAACATTTAGAAGTAATTTTCAATGTTAATCATTTATTATTCAGCATTTTACCAATAACCCGCGCTGTAGATCAATAGCCGCTAATGGCTGCGCTCCATTGTAGCAGAACAAAAATACTTAACATTTATATAGGACGAAAATAATATAAAATAAAATTTCAAACATACGTATTGATTTCCATGACACAGAAACTCTATTTTCAAATATTATTTAACAACATATTACATTTTTTCAGACCTCAGTGCTACGAGACATCAATCACGTCTGATCAGTACAACAGTTCGAACAAGAAGAAGGATTATTCTAGAAGAATCATAGACAACAAAAGATTGAGATGTTCATTATCTTTTGCCAAACGTATTGACTGAGATACAGGTTTTCACAGAATATTGAATTATGTCACTGACAATAATTATTTATTATTTTAGTAACGATGAAGTACTTTTTTTATTAATACCACGAGAATGTTCACTCAGATTCCACACACAATGATGTCGTATTTTCTGAATAAGTATATGCGTGGATATTACAACCAGGAGAACATGTTGGTCGGGACAACAGTCAAACGCCCCCTGCATTGAAGAAGGACAGGACAGCAAGGGAAAATTCGGTTCTTGAGTGATAACGTCATGGAGAACTCAAAGATGGGGATACAGCCACCAAATTCAGTAAAATAGTGACTGCTGACCAGATCACAGATGATGTGAACAAGAGGTGAGCGTATTATGCGACACGTACAATCAGGCAACGTTCGCTTTCCTTGGGCCATCTACATACGACTCCGTCCGTCGTGTTGTACGCAGCACCGGAAGTCTCCCAAAATCTCCAAAGGCGATGTGGTGGCACCCACGGGTCCGTTGTCGCTAGGCGTACTCCCTTCTGCCACATTCACAGTTCGTGACGCTCCAAACGTCGTCTTACAACCTGTGTCGCTACTTGTCTTAGTGTAGACGAGCCCATTTCTTGACTCACGGTATTGACTTCGCTGTACAACTATGCACAACCCAATTAACAGTGTGTGTTCTCGGGTTCTAGTTGTCTGGTACCCTTGAGATCCTGCATGGAGTAGAGTATGGCACTCCTAAACCCATCGACTCCACAGAATTTTGTCACGCGGGGAGCTACAGCCGTTAAACTTCATAGTGATGAAAGTAAAACGAACGGCGAGACAACTGTAATTGATTTCTTTATTGTCGATTCCATTTTCGCTTCACGGTCGTGAGCAGCAATAACGCAGAGGCTTAAACAACATTCTAGTTAGGCCACCATCTTTCCACTAACGGATTCCTGCACCATCCCCTAACGCGAGGCATAACACATACTCCATAAGGCACTTGACAGTGTGTGGTAGAGGATACTTCTGACATCACTCAGCCCCGCTTCCCTTTGCTTCCCTTTTCCACCCGCGAATAGCGTTGTGGCGGGGCGGCTTGTTCTCTCACTATCCCTTAAACAATCAGTCCAACTACCTGTATCGGTTCCAGGTCGTCTGCTCCTTCATTCTTCGAGGGTAGACACTGGCTTAGCCGACAAAAGCAGCGTTTGTCAACTGCATACCTACCTCGCAAAGACCGCATGACTGAAAGTTGGTTAAACTACCGTGCGTTAAGGCCGTCTCACACGGAGCAAGGTTCGCCGCAAGTTTGCGAGATGGCGTGCATGCCTGCCGGCTTGCAGGGAAAGGAGCCGGCTATCGTCCATGCCGAAGCTCTCCCACGGTGAAAGATCGGCAACATGTTGTATCGAACGAAGATGGCTGCTTCAGGTACAGATGTTCAGAGCAAACTGGCGTTATTAACTGTTTTGCTGCTAAACGATGCAGAAATGCATGTTAATGAGAGAAGAAGAAAGAAAGAATGGACCAAAAAACTGGATTAAGAGGAGAAACGCTGGAAAAGGTATGCTCATGCTTCATAAAGAGTTGAGGTTAGTTCGCATAACACATACTTTTGTGTGCTTTCAAGAATCGGGTGAATATTCATTGTGATATATCTAGGAAATAATCTTAAATGTGGCCGATTTTTGCAAGTAGTAGGTTTCTACATTCAACACAAAATTCATAGTTTTGTACTTACGTCGTTCATCCCAGCGCCACTGCTTTTCGATGATTTTACTTTGGCGTACTCCACTTTAAACTGAGTACGTAAATTGTGCATTTTGCTATAGCACTCCTTGCTCGTCGTATATGCTCGAACAAGACACACGGCACTTGCAACTCTTTCGAGTGCTTCTGCACGCAAGTGTTTATTATAATAGTTTGCGCTTTTCACGACGTACAGACACTGTTCTTCCCTATAAGTACATATCAATGCTTCAGTCACATCCTTGGACCACTGCGGTGCCATTATTTAATAATTATAAGAACTTCCTACCGCACCTCACAACAGCGGAAAAGCGACTATCAACAAAGGGTTCCCGCCCAAGCTTCCCGCGTCTGACGTCACAAACGAAACGCCTCATGATTGGCCAACGCAGGTAGCACGCAGGGAAGCTTGCAAGAAAAATAGCACCGGACCTATCCCGGAAATCTTACAAGGTTCCCAGCAAGGTAGCCCGCTAGCAGACGACGGAGCCCGGAAGGTAGCCGTCGCGCGAGCCAGCAGGGAAACTTACAGCGAATCTTGCTCCGTGTGAGACGGGCTTTAGGGATTCTTGCATGACTCGTTTGAAAAAATGTCTAAAATTACCTTTAAGTTGGTTTATTGTCTTTAAAACACGGAATACGGCTATCAAGTTCGTATTGAATGTCTCGACATCTTGTAACGTCGCGAATCAATCCGCAGTAGTGTTTTAATGCAATACGGACTCGTAGCTTTGGAGCCGGTGGCGGTGACAGCCGCTTGTATCTCGGCGTGGTTCACTCGCACCTGTCGCTAGCACGGCCGAGGGAAGAGCTACTTGTGTCAGTTTCAGCGACAGAATATTCCAGCCTATAAGAATGTAAATAAACGATACGAAATATTATTCAATTTTGATAAAACGTAATATGTAGCCTTTATTAAAAAGAAGCTGGTTGCAAAATCTCAGCTTTCTGGCCAGAACATAATTAGAGAAAATTATCTAAACTAGCAAAAACCGACACTCAGGGAATTAAATTCAGTTAGGGACTTAGGGATTATAATAGTTTATCTTTCGCTATTATTTGAAAACATAAACAGAACTCTCAGTGTGCAGATTAATTAACTGAGATTTTCATATTGAAACTTTAATTTTCATTTTCGTAATACAGAATTCAGACAACTTTTTTATTTGTGTCTTATGACGTTGTGTTATTAAATGAAAGTGAGTAAGAGTGTGTATGTGGGACATACGTTAAATTGCAAGATTAATTTTATGTAATGCATTACTCAATCATAGCGCGGGAAAGATGTTTGTAAACGCATTGCTAATGATGTCCACGCATACTTGTTTTTTTTTAAGAAGGCAGCCAGAATAGTTATTTGTAGAATAAAGTTTTCCTAAAGTTATCTGAAGATTTATTTTCGTTTAGTTTCAATTAACAAACATTATAGTAATAATTTGCTTGTCGAAGTGACGCCAATGAATCTGATGTAGTCACTGGCTCAGTACAGTTTAGGCGCCAATATGATCTTGAAAGATTGGTCTGATTGGATGTTCTTTTGATCAACCAATCAGAGTGAAGTCTTTCCCGCGCTCTATCAAGTAGTATATGTGCTGTGAGCAACGGCATTGAGAGAGTCGTGGAGTAGCTTTTGAGACGTGAAGGTCATGTAAATGTGTCCATCCGTGAAATGTGTAAGATGAAGAAATGTTCGGTCCTTCGCGTTCAGATGGATTTGTAATGGTAGCTTTTGTCGCTACGAACATTTTGTAAAAGTTTGAGAGTCGTGAGTTATTTTGTTCGGGAGATATACGCGTGTGACTTGTTGGACTTAGAAAATTCCGCGTGGTGATGTTCTGTTTTCTACTACAGAATATATTTAGCGAGCAATCTTTGTGAAAGAAATCCACTGAATGACTTCTATAAGAAATCAACGTTATCTATAGAAAGTGACTGTATATTCGAGTGATTATTCTGGGAATGGACTTAGGAGGATTCTGGCTGCTTTACATGCGACATAAACTGGGAACTTATAATAGCGGTTTTGCATACTGAATGTGAGCTGATGACACATGTTTAAGCAAAGAAAATAAAACCTACTTTTACCAGATTTACGAACTGTCAGTGAAGATCAGGACTCCGTTTTCCACCCGAAAATTTATTATGAATATTTACAGGAACAATCATAACGAAATTTACGCGGCCTCAGTAATTGTAGATATTAAGTGCTGTTTTCATCAACGCTTCTTTTTCATCACCTTGGAAGTATCTACGTTGCAGAGTGAAGGGACACTGAGCAGACGCCGATCGGAGGTAGGTGAATATCAATTTGCAGCTTGCTTCAGTGACAGTGAAATTCAGAGACAGTCCCGTCGCAATTTATTATGTTATGTTACCTACTGTCTCTGTTGGTTCCCGAAAACAGCCAGAAGATACTTAGTCCGACCCGATATTCTGAACGTCCTAAACAAAAAAAATGGTTCAAATGGCTCTGAGCACTATGGGACTCAACTGCTGAGGTCATAAGTCCCCTAGGACTTAGAACTACTTAAACCTAACTAACCTAAGGACAACACACACATCCATGCCCGAGGCAGAATTCGAACCTGCGACCGTAGCGGTCGCGCGGTTCCAGACTGTAGCGCCAGAACCGCTCGGCCACCAGCGGCCGGCGTCCTAAACAGTCACCACCATATGACCAATTGCGAGTTAATACATTCAGTCATTCAGTAGGCTTCTTGTAAATAATTACTCGCCACAATGTCTCGTAATCTGCACGAAACACGCTACACGGATTTTATGTACATCAAATGTTCACACGCGATTCTTTCCTAAAATCAACCACTCATCATGCTCAAACTGTCAATATTGTAATTGCTTATCGTCAACAACACGAGAACCAATAAAACTCACGACTTTCTTCATTTTGGTGCAAATCTGTTAAACATAGCTGTTTACCAGAACACGGCTCCCGAGAGACTATCTCGACTTATAGAGCTCAGGCACAACGCCCTATTCAAACGCTAGGAAAATGTTGAATTCCTATTGATTAGTTTGTTAAGCAGCCAATCAAATTATCTAGAGCACTTCTATACTTGCGGTATGTCAGCCAATCAGATTACCACAAGTAACTTAAACCAGTAATCTCGTAATTCCGAACTAAATAAAATTTAAAGAAAACAGAATACGATTCTTTTCCACGAACTAAATTACTAATCAATTCAATACTCAACGCCGGTTCTGGCTGCCTTTTAGAAAATCAAGCACACTCGAGCATAGGTCACAAATTCCCCTATTGCGCAACAACTTTCTCACCCACACATCTACATAGTTTTGATAAAATAACACTTTCTCACTTTACGTATGTCCTCCATTCACTCTTTCATTCACCACAAAACACTCAAACAACCAAAACACGATGAAATTACAATTTTTCAAAGTACTTTTAATTACACCACAAATCTGTGATAATGAAACTGAAGAAAATTCCAGAAAGTTAGATTGTATGCACCTATCCTCTTGGTTGTAGTTTCAGTTGTTATTATAGATGAATACATTATAGTCTCTAGCTCAGTTTCACAATATCCGCACGGTTATTATGAGTTCTAGGTAAAAATTTGTATCTCCGAAAATACTGAAGTTATTGATTTGAAATTGTTGTGTTATCCATAGTAGTATGAAAAAGATCGATTAATCATTTAATAGTACTTCTTCAGATTCACAGAGAGTGCGTGTAACGTAGTCTAGTACAAGATTCGAAGTGCAGGGTTCGCTCGGCCCAGTAGCCAGCGTATGTTGTGGCAGAGTGAGAATCAAAATCTGCCCTCTTCCCAGCTCCACAGCAAGCTACGCGCAAGATGACAACTCGTAATAATTTACTAAATTGCAACGCATGTGAAGAATGATTGTTGATAAGCTTCTGTGCTAACTCTAATTTCTCGAATTTTTTCGGTGTGATCATTTCATGAGATGTATGTCTAGGAAAAGCACTATGCCGTCCGACTCTTCTTGGAAAGTAAACCTCTCGATGACGCACAACGATACTCTGACAAAAACACAATATTCAAATGAGAATTTTCGACTTTCCGTGTCTACACAATGTAGATAGTGTCACTGGTACCAATTTTTTGCCGTCTGGAAAAAACGCTAACAATTTGCTTATCCAAGCATATAGTACAAATCGTGCCAATTTGACGTTTGTTACTGGACGTTTTTGCACGCAATTTTAACAGCCTAAGTGTTAATGTCACTGGGGCTACAAGTAGAAATAATGGTGTGTAATGCTGTCATTTACAGTTTCTTCACTTAGTAAAGACGATAGAGTACGTTTATGTCTCGCTACATCCTGCCCACAAAACACCAGAATTTTACTCTTCATGCATCCATATCAGTGAGCAGCGTTATCCTTGACCGTGCTATTTTTACGGAAACGCGAAATGTTACGTCGGACTCTTTGTCAGTATTCGATGGATAGCGTAAGACTTACTTCACAAGAGTTTAGAGTCCCCACCCACAAGGAAAGATGGATTCAGACTACGCCATTAAATGAAAATGTTCGTAAATTTTACGATTGATTTTGTAATTTAATTTATTCTTAGCGGCAGTTATTTGAAGCCACAGTATTAATGACGTCACGTAACCTTTAAGGTACATAACGATTATCTGAGGACTGAAACCGGTTATAAGAAAGGCGCTATTTATCATCAGGTCTTGGAGATTGAAATATAATGCTTTTCAAACTACGGAGGATATCCAATAGGAATGTCGCAGTGGGAAGTAAACTACGAGCGACTGCAATCATTGAGTATGTAATAGGTCCTGGACACTTCAAGAGCCTCGTGTTTTCCAGTGAGAGAGACTGCCGGGAGGCATACATTGCGCACTTCCTGCCGGCTTCATGGGAAATGACATACAGATCTACACTACTGGCCATTAAAATTGCTTCACTAAGAAGAAATGCAGATGATAAACGGCTATTCGTTGGACAAATATATTATACTAGAACTTACATGTGATTACATTTTCACGCAATTTGGGTGCATAGATCCTGAGATATCAGTACCCAGAACAACCACATCTGGCCGTAATAACGGCCTTGATACAACTGGGCATTGAGTCAAACATAGCTTGGATGGTGTGTACAGGTACAGCTGCCCATGCACCTTCGACACGATACCACAGTTCATCAAGAGTAGTGACTGGCGTATTGTGACGAGCCAGTTGCTCGGCCACCATTGACCAGACGTCTTCAGTTGGTGAGAGATCTGGAGAATGTGCTGGTCAGGGCAGCAGTCGTACATTTTCTGTATCCAGAAAGGCCCGTACAGGACCTGCAACATGCGGTCGTGCATTATCCTGCTGACATGTAGGGTTTCGCAGGGATCGAATGAAGGGTAGAGCCAGTGGTCGTAACACTTCTGAAATATAAAGTCCACTGTTCAAAGTGCCGTCAATTCAAACAAGAGGTGACCGAGACGTGTAACCAATGGCACCCCATACCATCACACCGGGTGATATGTCATTATGGCGACGCTTCCAATGTGCGTTCACCGTGATATCGCCAAACACGGATGCGACCATCATGATGCTGTAAACAGAACCTGGATTCATTCGAAAAAATGACGTTTCGCCATTCGTGCACCCACGTTCGTCGGTGAGTACACCATCGCAGGCGCTCCTGTCTGTGATGCAGCGTCAAGGGTAACCGCAGCCATGGACTCCGAGCTGATAGTCCATGCTGCTGCAAAAGTCGTCGAACTGTTCGTGCAGATGGTTGTCCCATCTGTTGACTCAGGGATCGAGACGTGGCTGCACGATCCGTTACAGCCATGCTGATAAGATGCCTGTCATCTCGACTGCTATTGATATGAGGCCGTTGGGATCCAGTACGACGTTCCGTATTACCCTCCTGAAACTACCGATTCCATATTCTGCTTGCAGTCATTGGATCTCGACCAACGTGAGCAGCAATGTCGCGATACGATAAACCGCAATCGCAATAGCCTGCAATCCGACCTCAAAGTCGGAAACGTGATGGTACGCATTTCTGCTCCTTACACGAAGCACCACAACAACGTTTCACCAGGCAACGCCGGTCAACTGCTGTTTGTGTATGACAAATAGGTTGGAAACTTTCCTCATGTCAGCACATTGTAGGTGTCGCCACCGGCGCCAACCTTGTGTGAATGCTCTGAAAAGCTAACAATTTGCATATCACAGCATCTTCCTCCTGTCGGTTAAATTTCGCGTCTGTAGCACGTCATCTTCGTGGTGTAGCAATTTGAATGGCCAGTAGTGTATTATGAGCAGTGTAAGGAACGCATGCAGACGTGTATGGACTGAAACTGGATCCAACGTTCTAGGTGATCACCGTTTCAATATGCAGTAGGTGCTGGATGTACAAATTTGTATCGTGACGATCATTCTTATTGTATCAAACACAGTACACGCACGACTTTTTCTTACACAGAGATAGGACTGGTAAGTGCTAACCTGTTCGCCAATTGCCACTCAGTTTACATATTTAGATGAAGTTCTCCACAGTTCAGGGTTGAACATCAGTCGTGAAATAATACACTGTTACAAACAGTACCTCGGTATCATACTGAAGCAGTCAAGATAAAAGTTTTTCTGAGTAACATACCTTGGAGCGAACGAGTATTTCTTTAGTGTTATGAAATTTACAAATACTAAATAGCTGCACAAGTACTGCATTTATCGACTTATGTTTCAATACAAACCTTTTATCAACAGCCAGACGTGAAACGACGCATAATTAAAGAGTCTTTATACATGGGCGTCATAGTACAATTGTTTCGTAGCTGTCTTCCACCGAAAAAAAATAGTCAATATGAACGTGCGTACGTTAATAAATTCGTACCGTAGAATATGACCAAGAAAGAAGTGTTCGAATCAGAAAAGGAATAAGGCAGAAGTGTATTCTTCCACCACTATTGTTTAATCCACATGTTGAAGAAGGAATGACGAAACTAAAAGAAAGGTTCCAGAGTGGGTGAAAGGACACCAATGATAAGATTCGACGACGACGTTGCTACCCTCAGTGAAAGTGGGTAAGAACTGCGACACCTATAGAATGATATGTAAGGTTTAATGAACACACACTTGCGATTGAAAGTAAGCCGGAGAAAGACAAAAGTAAGGAGTAGTAGCCGAAATAAAACTAGAGATAGAGTTAACTTCAGAATTTGGTAAAGATGAGTGGATAAAGTGCAGGAATACTGTTACTTTGGAAGTAAAATAACACATGACTGACAAGACAAGGAGGACATAAAAAGTAGACTAGCACAAGCAAAGACAGCATCCCTAGCCAAAACGTGTCAAATATCGATCATAATTTGAGGAAGACATTTCTGAGAATGTAGTTTAGAGCACAGTATTCTCTGGAAATGAATCATAATCTGTGGGAAATTGGAGCAGAAGGGAATAGAAGCGGTTTAAGCATATGTGGTACTTTAGAATGATTTTGAAATTTGGTGGACTGGCAATAAATGAGATTCTCCGCAGATCTGCTAGGAATGAAACATGATTAGATTAGATTAGATTAATACTAGTTCCATGGATCATGAATACGACATTTCGTAATGATGTGGAATGAGTCGAATTTTCTAATACATGACATAATTAGGTTAATTTAACAACATACTTAAGTTAATATAACAACTTTATTTTTTGTGTTTTTTGTTTTTCTTTTTTATTTTTATTTTTTTTATTTTTTAAATATTTTTTTTCTTAATTTATATCTGAAAATTCCTCTATGGAGTAGAAGGAGTTGTCATTCAGAAATTCTTTTAATTTCTTCTTAAATACTTGTTGGTTATCTGTCAGACTTTTGATACTATTTGGTAAGTGACTAAAGACTTTAGTGCCAGTATAATTCACCCCTTTCCGTGCCAAAGTTAGATTTAATCTTGAATAGTGAAGATCATCCTTTCTCCTAGTATTGTAGTTTTGCACACTGCTATTACTTTTGAATTGGGTTTGGTTGTTAATAACAAATTTCATAAGAGAGTATATATACTGAGAAGCTACTGTGAATATCCCTAGATCCTTAAATAAATGTCTGCAGGATGATCTTGGGTGGACTCCAGCTATTATTCTGATTACACGCTTTTGTGCAATAAATACTTTATTCCTCAGTGATGAATTCCCCCAAAATATGATGCCATATGAAAGCAATGAGTGAAAATAGGTGTAGTAAGCTAATTTACTAAGATGTTTATCACCAAAATTTGCAATGACCCTTATTGCATAAGTAGCTGAACTCAAACGTTGCAGCAGATCATCAATGCGTTTCTTCCAATTTAATCTCTCATCAATGAACACACCTAAAAATTTGGAATATTCTACCTTAGCTATATGCTTCTGATTAAGGTCTATATTTATTAATGGCGTCATACCATTCCCTGTATGGAACTGTATGTACTGTGTCTTATCAAAATTCAGTGAGAGTCCGTTTACAAGGAACCACTTAGTAATTTTCTGAAAGACAGTATTGACAATTTCATCAGTTAATTCTTGTTTATCAGGTGTGATTACTATAATTGTATCATCAGCAAAGAGAACTAACTTTGCCTCTTCATGAATATAGAATGGCAAGTCATTAATATATAATAAGAACAACAAAGGACCCAAGACTGACCCTTGTGGAACCCCATGCTTGATAGTTCCCCAGTTTGAGGAATGTGCTGATCTTTGCATGTCACGAGAATTACTTATTTCAACTTTCTGCACTCTTCCAGTTAGGTACGAATTAAACCATTTGTGCAGTGTCCAACTCATGCCACAATACTTGAGCTTGTCTAGCAGAATTTCATGATTTACACAATCAAAAGCCTTTGAGAGATCACAAAAAATCCCAATGGGTGGTGTTCGGTTATTCAGATCATTCAAAATTTGACTGGTGAAAGCATATATGGCATTTTCTGTTGAAAAACCTTTCTGGAAAACAAACTGACATTTTGTTAATACTTCATTTTTACAGATATGTGAAGCTACTCTTGAATACATTACTTTCTCAAAACTTTTGGATAAACATTGACCAGCAGAAGGGATGGGATGGTAGGACATGTTTTCAAACAGCAGGGAGTAACTTGCGTAATACATTAGGGATGGTGAAACTTGTGGGAGAAGACAAAAATTGGAATATGTCAAAGAAATAATTGAGCACGTTTGGTGCAAGTGCTCCTCCGAGATGAAGAGTCAAGGAAGAGGTATTCGTGGGAGGCCGCGTCAAACGTGTCAGAAAACTGATAACTCATCCCCCCCTCCCCCCCCCCTCAAGAAAAAACGGTGCAGTTAAGTACTTGGAAAATTTTCTGTATACAGTATAATGGGTACGACTTATTTGCAACATTGCGTCTGCACATACACACTGTTAATTTTTGCACCTTTTCACGTGTAACTATCGATAATGGAATCATCTCGAAACATTTTCAGGAACTGATAAATAAAATAATGGTGCAGCTGTATGATATTTGTGAAGATGATGTCAAGAAAGTTCTAACCGTATCAATAGTTGGACTGCTCCACGGTATGTGCTGTTTGGATACTGGCGTTTCTCTTATCGGTTACGTCATAAGATCTGCTTTAGGGGACACTCGCATCTGCGGTAAACTGGAGTCTGTTTCTGCAAGTGAGCATCGAATTATGAGGTGCTAGTGTAAAGGAAAGTAACTGTCTTGTTAGGGAGAGCAGTACTGTGCGATGTCGTAAAGCCCGGTTCTGGCTTTCTGAAAGATATAGTCCCGCACAAGATGTAGTAGACGAACTGGATACAGTTAAGACTCGCAGCGGAGCTGTTCGAGAGCAGCCGCATGTATATAAAAGCAGGGAGTCTAAAGCCGAGGATTTCCGACCGAGTCACGACTTCGACTAGAAGGGAAGAACGGGCGATGTCGGATCTGCTGCAAAGTGTCTGGACGCACCGAGAGGGGTCACAGGGCGTCGTAATGGGATCACGCGGGAAGGCTTTTACTCCACAGCAGCACTCAGGAAGTCCATTTCTGCTTCAGCTTCCTCTCTTACGCAATTCTTCATGTGTTGTTTCTGTTTCTTCAGTAGCAGTCGTAAGTCGTTTGTCACAAGGAAAGTTACAAAATAGCGTTGTCCAGTCCACACAAACAAGTCGCGTGCCGCTTACATGTCTCTGCTGTCGCGATTCTAAAGACTTTAGAGTATCTTTGGGTAGACTCCCACGCAGCTTGTGTTGTCCACATTCCCCTCACTGGAATCGTACCTTTACATGTTAAGGTGCAGACACACAGATCTGTGTGTAAGACACGAGGGTGCACTTACTAATTCGTTGGATACGTAGTTTTCTATATGTGCTCCAGTTCTCAATATGCGAGATATTGTTTCGACTTAGGGGTACGGGCCTTTTCGGACACACTGTACACATCTGCAACTACACTGTGTGATCAAATGTATCAAGACACCTAGCTGAAAACGACTTACAAGTTCGTGGCGCCCTCCATCATTAATGCAGCAATTCAGTATGGTGTTGGCAAACCCTTAGCCTTGAACAAAGCTTCCACTCTCGCAGGCATACGTTCAGTCAGGTGCTGGAACGTTTTTTGGGGAATTGCAGCCCATTCTTCACGGAGTGCTGCACAGAGGAGAGGTATCGATGTCTGCCGGTGAGACCTGACATGAAGTCGGTGTTCCAAAATATCACGAAGGTGTTCTATAGGATCCAGGTCAAAACTCTGTGCAGGCCAGTCCATTACATGGGTGTTATTGTCGTGTAACAACTCTGCCACAGGCCGCGCATTATGAACAGGTGCTCGATCGTGTTGAAGAAGCAATCGCCTTCCCCGAATTGCTCTTCAACGGTGGGAAGAATGAAAGTGCTTAAAACATCGATGTAGGCCTGTGCTGTGATAGTGCCATGCAAAACAACAGAGGTGCAAGCCCTCTCCATGAAAAACACGACCACAACGCAACACCACCGCCTCCGAATTTTACTGTTGACACTACACAAGCTGGCAGATGACGTTTACCGGACATTCGTCATACCCACACCCTGCCAACGGATCACCATTGTTGTGGCGTAACAAGACAACCACGCCACTCGGAAGTAGCCGAAAGGCACGCGTTAAGCTCGCGCAGATTAGAGATAGGCCTGAAATAGGATACGTAATGAATGCTATAAAGAAAAGTACGTAGCTTCTGGAATACTTAACTTTAATCCATCATTTGTATACATCGTTCTTGATGAGACATGCTTCATACGATAACTATCAATTGGTATGGCACCTTGCTAGGTCGTAGCCATTGACTTAGCTGAAGGCTATTCTAACTATCTGCTCTGCAAATGAGCGAGGCTTCGTCAGTGTGCATCGCTAGCTACGTCGTCCGTACAACTGGGGCGAGTGCTAGTAAGTCTCTCGAGACCTGCCGTGTGGTGGCGCTCGGTCTGCGATCACTGACAGTGGCGACACGCGGGTCCGACATGTACTAATGGACCGCGGCCGATTTAAAGCTGCCACCTAGCAAGTGTGGTGTCTGGCGGTGACACCACAACCACATTGTCCACCGTGATTCGTCAGTCCACACAACGTTTTTCCACTGTTCGATCGTCCAGCGTTTACGCTCCTTGCACCAAGCGAGGCATCGTTTGGCATTTACCGGCGTGATGTGTGGCTTATAATCGGCCGCTCGACCATGAAATACAAGTTTTATCGCCTCCCACCTAACTGTCACAGTACTTGCAGTGGATCCTGGTGCAGTTTGGAATGCCTGTGTGTTGGTCTGCAGATGTCTGCCTATTACACATAACGACCCTCTTCAACTGTCGGCGGTCTCTGTCAGTGAACAGAGGAGGTCGGTCTGTACGCTTTTGTGCTGTACGTGTCCCTTCAGATGTATGACACAAATGACACCCAATCACCAGACCACATTCGAAGTCCGTGAGTTCCGGGGAGCGTCACATTCTGCTCTCTCACGATGTCTCATGACTACTGAGGTCGCTGATATTGTGTATCTGGCAATAGGTGGCAGCAAAATGCACCTAATATGAAAAACGTGTGTTTTTGTGGTGTCCGGATACTTTTAATCGCATAGTGTACATCTACTATACTCCACAAGCCGATTATGCTGTGTGGCAGAAGGCATTATTGTCACCACTATCGCTACCCTTTCGCATATGGGGTATGGGAAGAACGACAGGCCATAAACCTCCACATGGGTTCTAATTCCTGGAATTATTAATCTTGGTCATTTCGCGAGACGCACGCAGTAGGAAGTAATGTGTTGCTCAACTCTTCTCGGAACTGAACATCTCGCTTAGGCAATGGTCAGTAGCATGTACAAATTTTAAAAAATGCGTAACACTGTGCTATCTGTAATAAAGGTACTTTTTATTTTGCTACCGGTTTCGGTTCTGAACCATCGTCAATTTTCCTGTCGTTGAACAGTTCAGAACCTAAACCGGTAACAAAATAAAAAATAAAAAGAATAACAATATTATAGACAGCACAGTGCTGTAAAAATTAAACTCCTCCCGAACAGGCCATGAAGGCCCAACTTTACCGACCGGCCGCCGTGTCATCCTCAGGCCATAGGCGTCACGGGATGCGGATATGGAGGGGCATGTGGTCAGCACACCGCTCTCCCGGCCGATGTCAGTTTCCGAGACCGGAGGCGCTACTTCTCAATCAAGTAGCTCCTCAGTTTGCCTCATAAGCGCTGAGTGCACCCAGCTTGCCAAAAGCTCCCGGCAGACGGGATGGTCACCCATCCAAGTGCTAGCTCAGCACGACAGCGCTTTACTTCGGTGATCTGAAGCGAACCGGTGTTACCACTGCGGCAAGGCCGTTGTCAGCACAGTGCTATGCATTTTTTTTTAAATCTGCTCGAAAAGTACGCCCTAAGAATTTCAACAGTCAACCTCCCCATGATATGGCATGCCTCCCTTGCGGCGTTGAACGATGGGCTTCATTGACCAGCACTTAACGCGGTCCTCTGACGAAACGTGCCGCTCTTCGTTCAATATTAGCTATTTTTTCAAATAATCCACTCTCGTAAGGATCTCAGACAAACGTGCAATGCACAAGAAGCGACCGAAGGGAAGTTTAATAAGCCATCTACTCCGTGGATGAAGATGCTGCAATGAACAGCATCCTGGCATCAACTATTCCTGAAATTAATTTTATGTGGATGAAAATTTTGCAATGAGTAGCACATCTGCTATTCCTGTCCTTAATTTTATGTGATAATTCCACTTAAAATCGCTCCGGATTTTACGTTTGTAATTGTTCTCTATAATTTATTGCCAGCAGTGTACAAGAAGAGTACTGGATCTCTTCGCCTATTTATGCACCATAGGTTACATTTATTTTCATCTGATGTCACATTCGTGGATACTCGGCACGTATTCCCGAATTCCAGTACAGTGGTCTAGCGTTGTGATCTTGCTGTAACACAGTAGCCTCGTCCGTGTATAGTCCCACTTTCTCGTTTACTCTACATTATAAGCAGTGACGGCTGTTAAATAATTCCTTGCGGAACACCCGAGATTATTTTTACATATATTTCGGCCCGTTAAAAACTACGAATTGAGTTCTACTTGCTATGAAGTCCAGAGCAGGTATCGGCATGATTGGAAAAAGTAGCGGTCACTTTTGCTTAATAACAAAAAGGGTTTATTAACGGATGCACAGAAATAATTCTAGCGTTATCAATAAAGCACATATTTTTGTTGTTGTGACCGGTACCGACAAAATTGGACCATTTTCATTCCTAATATTTAGAGAGGATAAAATAAGACCTTCACGTATTCTTTGCCGCCTAAGATCGCGGTATGGGCAAGACGTTTCTGGGAGGTTACTGTCTCTTTCCACCTAATGCCGAAGTGTCGGCGTAGCTTTATTTTTTTATTGTTGGTTCAATTCCTCATGAAGGCACATTCTGGCAACGGATAAAACTTCTCTTCAGCCAAAGATTTTATATAAGTTTTAAGCCCCAGTGCGTCACAGTCCGTCTCCTTACACAGGATGTTACACATTGATGATGTAACACATTTTCAGTGATGCTGGAGGTGGGTAAATGTAAGAATTTGAGGTAAGGAAACCTAGACGTGGAAAGGTACCGGGTGGTTAAAATTTAAGTTCAACACTCACAGAGGTCCAGTGTGGGCTGCAATTATAGTTTGATATTAAAACTTGTCAGATATTCTAAAGCATTAATGAGGAACCGATTTACGCTGAAAAAAAATTAGTTACAATTTGGGCGTCATGAATGCAAGAAGCACAGAAATTTATCCATGTCTAATGAATATGAACGGGACGTGGGCAGAATAGGTCAAACAAGTGAGAAAGGCATAATGTTGATTTTATTATTAACTGCCGCTTACACAATTTGTTCAATATGAGTACCGGAGACGTCGACGAGATGCTGTACAGCGCCAGATTTGCACCTGGTGACCAAAATTTGAACTATTTTTTTCCTGTAAAATCTGTTTCTTGTTAACGCATTGGAATATCCACCGAGTTTCGCTGCCCACTGGACGTCCTTGAGAAGCTGCGCTTTAATTGTAACCACCCAGTACAAGCGAAATTTACTCATATTCCGCCTAAGCCTCACGCGGCGATTAAACTGAGGGCCCCAACTTCCGAAACCTGATCATGGCGAACAGAATTGCCGCTGAATACTATGTAATACCCTCAGATAATTTCCCCTGTTGATGGGCTAGCAACTTGACGTCAGAGGGAACGGAAGTCTTAAGTCTACGATGCAGTAATAATGAATTCCATTCACCTGCACAAGTTTCAGAAGTTGCTACATTTACAATAGCTGTTTAGAATGGTGCCCCCCCCCCCCCCCACCCCAGCGTCAATGCTGACATGGCATCGTCGCACGAAGTTCTGCCGTGCCCGGTCTGATACTCCGAGGTCGTCTGAACAGTGTTGCAGGCACCGGGAAGACATGCCAGGAGATTCTCTTCAGTCTCTGCAGGTGCTTCGTGCGCAAGACTTTTCACATGCTCCCACAAGATGAAATTATGTTCGGTGATATCAGGTGAACGTGCTGTCTACGAAATCGGTCCTGTTCACTTTTGAAGGAATGTCTGATCCAGGTGTTCACGAACCCACAGTTGAAAGTTAGGTGGGCTCCGTCATGCTGGAGCCACATCCATTCACGAATAACAAGTGAGGTATGTTCCAGCAATCTGTGCAGTATATCTCTGATAAACACTGCGACGTTAGTGCATTTAAGTGAGAAGAAGAAGAACTGCGCCTAGTACGTAATCATTGACTATGTCTCTCCACACGTTGATAAATGAAATGAAATGTCGTGTGGCTAGGTCCTCCCGTCGGGTAGACCGTTCGCCTGGTGCAGGTCTTTCGAGTTGACGCCACGTAGGAGACCTGCGCGTCGATGGGGATGAAATGATGATGATTAGGACAACAAAACACCCAGTCCCTGAGCGGAGAAAAATCTCCAACCCAGCCGGGAATCGAATCCGGGACCTTAGGATTGACATTCCGTCACGCTGACCACTCAGCTACCGGGGCCGAACCACATGTTGATAATCTGTGTTGACGCTCTTCTCAACTGTAGCGTGGGGATTCTCATCGACCTAAACATAACTGATGGGAATTTTTAGCGATCCCTCTCTAGTGAAACAAACTTCCTCCCTGAAAAGTAGATACGCATGAAAGCGAGGCTTGACTGGCTGACAATGACACGACGATCGAAGCCAACATAATTCAAAGTGTGCACTATGGACATAGCCGCATTTTTCGTAACACTCGCCACACACTACCCTACGAAACATACATTTCAAGTGCAAGTAACCGATTCCTAATTGGTGGCGCCTGGTATACTCGAGTATGCACTGCATCAGCCGGCCGAGGTGGCCGAGCGTTTCTAGGCACTACACTCTGGAACCGTGCGACCGCTACGGTCACAGGTTCGAATCCTGCCTCGGGTATGGATGTGTGTGATGTCCTTAGGTTAGTTAGGTTTAAGTAGTTTTAAGTTCTAGGCGACTGATGACCTCAGAAGTTAAGTCCCATAGTGCTCAGAGCCATGCACTGCATCATCTAGGTCGGTAGTCCGTGGAGCACGTCGTCGTCCTCCTCCGTTTTTGTACTTAATGGTTGGAACAATCTTGGAAACATGGTGTAAGCCGGATGTCTTCTACACGTGTATTCAGTTCCGTACAAACTTAACGCTTTAGCTTCCATTTGCTAGTCCATAGATGAAAATCATGTCTGCAAGTTCGGTCATCGGGGACAAATTCCTTAGGTTAGGGCTGATAGACGATAGTACTTCAACTTTAAAACACAGACTGCAGTCTACTAGAGTACAGATGTTTTACACCAGAACTGTTCACTTCAGTATGCAGTAGACCATCTGCATTGCATTAGTTGAGTTATTACCTCTATCTCTGCACCAAAGTGCTCGTCAGAATTGCCTCACCCTATAATCTTAGCAACAACAATACCGTTAAATGTATTCCAGTGTCCGTCCCCGGTAGCTCAGTGGTCAGCACGACAGACTGTCAATCCTAAGGGCCCGGGTTCGATTCCCGGCTGGGTCGGAGATTTTCTGCGCTCCGGGACTGGGTGTTATGTTGTCCTCATCATTTCATCCCCATCGACGCGCAAGTCGCCGAAGTGGCGTCAAATCGAAAGACTTCACCACGTGAGCGGTATACCCGACGGGAGGCCCTAGTCACACGACATTTTATATTCCAGTGACAAAAGGTATCAGAGCGATTTTCACTTATAACTTTCGACTCGGTCTTCTCCAGACCAAGCTCCCCTACCTCAAGTTTAATACAGTTACCCTTCTCCGTTAATCGGAAAGTTTTTTACGTCATCTATAGGTTTCGACTGCGAGCACTGAAATCTCGCAATGGCTCCTCCAAAACAGTTTAACAGCGGCCGTTGAGAGGTTTAAATTCCCGTCGCCGATACCTATACAGGGCGGTCAGAAACAGTCTGAAAAATTTGTAAGGATGTTGTAGGGTGGGTTGTGCTGAGAAATGATAGTTAAGAAAAAAAATTCTATACGTTGCGCCGTTTCCCAGTTTATTATCATTGAAGTTAGCCTACCAAGCCGTTGCGCGCGCATATTCAAGCGGCCCGCCAGTGACGATAACGCCAAACGTATTCGTACACCCAAACCTCCAAATGTGACACTCAGATCGGTACCAGTCGTTGTATGTCGGTAGACTATCAACCAAAACTTCGTTTGGTTCGTGCTATGTGCTGTCGTCCAACAGAACGGGCGTAAACGTTAGTTAAAAGTAAGAGCATAACTACAGAGCGCAGGAAAATAAAAATGTGAGAAGTTAGTACGTATAGCTTTAGTGGGGAAGTTGGTAGAGTGTTCGATGCTCGTACTAAGTGTCCTGAGTTCGAACCCCAATGACAACAATTTTCTTATTGTATTATGCGTGGAGGTGTTGTGTGGGACAACGAGTTTATGACACGTAAAAGAGATGTTTCGAGTTTACAGCACTTTTCTCTGGGAAGCCTGCTTTCGCTAGTTTCTTTGAAAGTAGTAAACCTATAGACCACATTTGTATTTTCACAGAATACGCAAACAGAACAAAAAGACAACGAAACAATGGAATCACACAGGCGGAAATAATAATAATAATAATTATTATTATTATTATAATAAAACTAATAGTAGTAATAATAAACAATATATTACGATCAATAATACGTGCATAATGTTCAAAAATCAGTGCAAACACGACCACACACACACACACACACACACACACACAGTGTCACTGATTCAGGATCAAAGGCTTCACAATAATGGTTGCATACGAAGAAATGTGTGAAGCAAATTATATGTAACAGTTTCACGCGTAAATAGTTTTAAAAAAATTGTCACCAGTGGAGGTTGAACGCGGAACCTTTGGTAGGACGACCTCACTCTGCACCGACTCACCAACACGAGATCTACAAAAAATTGCTCAGACAAACGCTTTTCCTGTTACTTTTTAATGACTGTTAACGCGCGTTCTGCTGGACGACAACATGTAGCACGAACTAAATCGTAGTTTTGGTTGACACCCTATCGACATGCAACGTTTGGTACCGATCTGAGTGTCTGACGTTGCAGGTTTGGGTGTGAGCTCCAAAAACAGTAGTTTATAACTCAAGAGTAGGGGCACGAGCAGCAGATGGCCATAGAACAGCAATGCTTGACAGTTACAACCTGCAGCTCCGACATTCCAGTCATTTCAGGACTGATGTATGGGGTATCAACGAGCATCGACTACATCGTTTCGCCACTGTTACTATATACAAAAATGATCTTCAGAAATCGTTTATTTTCCTTTATTTTTGTCGTCTGTGAACATCGTGTGTCTTCTTAGAAAACTACATCCCCTTTACGATCGCGATAAGTTAGCAGTCTACAGGATCTGTCAAGAACTTTCAAAGTATTATGGTCTTTAAGAGTATTACAGTCGCAAAAAGCACATTCTGTTTTCACAGTAGAATTCTACTATCAAACATTCAATCCGAATCGTATAGTATCCGTGGAAACCACCTTAAAAGTTTCAGTTGTCGTTGCAGTTGTGTGTGTAGAAATGGCCAATACAAACCAATTATGCTGATTGCCTAATCAAGGACTACGTTACTCCTAGCGCATTTGACAAGGAAATGTGAAAGTTTTCATAATCTTTGCGACCGAACCGCCGAGTCTTTCCTTCAGTAAATGGTGTATGTTCTCAACTGACTCGGTTGTTTTAACCCCTCCACTGACGGAATGACCCGCTTCCTACTTCCGTATGTATAAAGCCAATACGGACTTGTAGCTGTCACGCCTTTGCGCTTACTGCTACGTATTTTAACCGTAAATAGCTCAGCCCTAATGGTAAGAGGTAGTAGTGAATTCACGTTATTAATCTTTGGAGACAGCACAGCTGCCACAAGCTCAGCTCACTTTTACTCCACTCCTACCCTCGCCATTGCACCACATTAACTAGGTGCTACATGGACCTTGCTAAATTCACTTGCGTATACATTTTTGACCGTTACTCGCCAGTATTTACCTAATGATTAGTACACTCCCAACCGGACTATTTCCCAAAGAGCTGTGATGATTGAACGGGTTCGATCCACGGCCTACAGTGCCCTACAGTTCACACGGTAACACTGCCTACCTGACCCACTTAACTTGGTAGTGAGCTTATGTATCCAATCACCATTGCTAGCAGCAGTGGGTAATCCTATCAGCACGACGAGAGCAGCAGACTTACCGTCGAATCCTCCTGAAAATACTTATAACTACGGTCGCCAGCTCTGAAGGAGCAAAAGAATAAATCAGTTTTTTGGCTCGTTTCAAAAGTGAAACGGCTTGAGTTGAATTTAAACTTAATTCTGAATATTACTATTTCTGATCATTCTAGGTGATTCTACAAAGCAAATACTCTCTCAATTTCTGTGAGTTGGCTTGGTAATTACCACCAAGACAACTTATGCAACTTAGGTTAACAAAATTCTATCCTTCAACTTATTTAATGATTTTGGATATTACTCTTTGGACAATTGATATAGAATTAGTTAAGTGACTTTATTTGAAAGGTTACTCTGAAAAATTTAAGTAACTATAAATAGGCGACTCATTCTGGTGGGACCATTGCTCTTTTCAACATTCTTATACGCTAAAGTATTCTACACCCAAAAGAATTGAAAGAGGCGATGACGGCCTCAGTCTGATTTCACTACACTATGTTTCAGGTTACTACACTTTACAATGAACAACATGCGTCGTAATTTTACTCATTAGTATATTCTGTCCTCTGCACTTGCATAAAAGAAAACTGGTATTCTCCTTTTACATGTATATAAAGTTCGACTTAACAATTGCAAGCAGTCTTGCCTTGGGTAGACGTGTCGGTGCTGGTGGTGAGATGCATGTGGCTAACGCAGCTCTTCACGCCTCATGCCCTTAATGGCGGCTGGAACTACGAGTTGTAGCACTCGTATAAGCTACTGCACGTCCGCCATAAAATATGGGCGCAGGAACTCTTACAATCAGCACCAGTGGCATAGAGACGGCTTCGACAACCATTCGTCGCGTTCCACTCCACAAACGGCGACGATATTCTCCTCTTCGCTGTTGCACAATCACTTTTGCGTGAGCACAGTTACGCACGTCCGGTCACGTCAACACTCCCCAGGCCATTTCATTGTTCAGCCCCTGTGTCTCCAGCTACCTCTAGCTACGCTCGTATCACCAAGAGTGGGGGCGTTCCCCTACCACCTTTTCACCGAAATCATTTAGTATTTAAGAATATTTATATTTATTACCCTGGAGTTCATACCAGTCATAATAATTTACTACTAGCGCTTTATAACATTAAATCATACAGTAATAACTTATAATTACCAAGAAAAAGAATACATTTGACTCCGAGAGCTTAGTGCATTGTCTCAGAGGCAGCGCTAATTCCCAGTTTCGCCAATAGATGGCATCAGGGTGCACTCCCTGGCAGTCTCACACCAGCGCGCCCGTTTCCGACGCGCGGGCTCCAAATTACTGTCAGCCCACCATCATTTCAGTTCCGTTACATCTTCTTAGGACCAAGCTGTCAGACTTGCGAAAAATTTAGAATTTTGACTAGAGACTGAAAGCAGACCCCAAAGCATCCGCATTGAACACTGCCGCAGGAGACACTCGACTGGGTCGGTTGGCGAGGGAGCAGGCTACAGTCAGAGACAGCAATCGTAAGCAACAGGGATTTTGGAAGTATGCGCTCACGGAACGAAATAGACAAACAGCTGCTCCACACTGTTGATCAGATTCCGAATCTTCCTCAAGCGATTCTTGCCACAGTTGCGCGTAGTGTACTCACTACGCACCGCTACCGTGGTGTCCCGTGTGTTTCGTATGGCACCCACTCTGTCAGCCCGAAGTAGTTCGAAATAGTTTCCTTCGTGAGAAGCGAGATCACTAGGGTGGCTCTTAAACGGCATTTCTTAAAATTATTGATAATTTTCCGTGGGTTAGCCCCTAATTTCTTTCCGTCTAAGTCAAAATGGAAACGAAAAGGAATTAATGGCATTAGCTACTTGTGGGCTTTGATTTGTATCAATGGAGAAGCTGAAAATTTGTACTGGACTGAGTTTTGAACCCGGGCCTCCTGCTTACTACTCAGATGCGGTGACCACTACTTCATCCGGACACAGTGGTCATTACAACCACACGGACAACCCTAGTAGCCCTCTTGTCAGACCCAAATTGTTATTTTATAACACACACACCCGATACAGTTCCCCTGATTGTTACCATCATTACTCGTGGCATCTCGCAGATTCCCTTAGGGATTCGAGCGTGATGTGCATCGGCAGCGAAGGGATAACTGACTAACTGTCTTCGCCTTAATTATATATATATATATATACACTGCTGGCCACCGTAAATGCAACACCCTGAAGGAAGCATCCGAATCAAGTGAAATTTACACCATGGGTTTGCAGCGATGAGATATGCAACTGATTAGAATTTCAGCGCAGACGCACATCACGCGCGCCTGTGGCGCCACCTCATAGCGCCATTTAAGGCTTGGCGATTTCGACAAGTGTACGTTCGGCACGTGTGTTTACCTTGTGGTTGTTTCACAAGACGATCAGTTATGCCTCGTAGACAACAGCGAACATCATTTGATCAAGTATCCGAGTTCGACAGAGGAAGGATAGTGGCTTACCGAGATTGTGGATTATCATACAGAGAAATCGCTAGTCGTGTTGGACGAAACCAAACAACTGTAATGCGGATATGTGACCGTTGGATGCAGGAGGGTACGACGGACCGACGTGGTCGATCGCATTCACCTCGGTGCACCACTGCACGTGCTGATAGGCAAATTGTGCGCATGGCAGAGACGGATCGCTCAGTGACATCCCGAACCATAGCACAGCACATTGCGTTTGTAACGCATCATCCAGTGTCTGCGCGTACCATTCGACCCCGTTTACAGCAGAGTGGTCTGTCCGCAAGACGTCCATTGCTTCGTCTACCATTGACGCAGAACCACAGACGTCTCCGTCGCCAATGGTGTGATGACAGACGGATGTGGGTGGCAGAATGGAATGACGTTGTCTTTACTGACGAGGCACGCGTCTGTCTGCAGCACCACGATGGTCGGATTCGAGTGTGGAGACACCGTGGAGAGAGGATGCTGGACAGCTGCATTATGCACCGCCACATTGGTCTTGCACCGGGTATTATGGTATGGGGCGGTATTGGATATTACTCTCGCACGCCTCTAGTACGCATTGCCGGTACTTTAAATAGCCGGCGCTACATATCCGAGGTGCTAGAGCCAGTTGTCCTTCCTTACCTACAGGGCTCGGCCACAGCCGTATTTCAACAGGATAATGCGCGACCACACGTGGCATGCATTGTCCAAAGGTTCTTCGTCAATAACCAGGTTGAATTGCTTCCCTGGCTGGCTCGCTCTCCGGATCTTTTGCCGATAGAAAACATGTGGTCCATGGTTGCTCAACGAGTGGCCGAGATTACATCCCCAGCTGCCACACCAGATGATCTTTGGCAACGTGTGGAAGCTGCTTGGGCTGCTGTACCCCAGAAACACCTCCAACGTCTCTTTGACTCAATGCCGAGACGTGTGGCAGTGGTGACCTCCAACAATGGCGGCTACTCTGGCTACTGATTCTGGCAGGAACCACATGTCATAGATGTCTGTAAACGTAATCATTTGATACTTGGGCAACATGTTATCTACAAAATAAATCTTGTTGTGCTACCTCTTGTCTTTCTTGGTGTTGCATTTACGGTGGCCAGCAGTGTATGTTGCGTCTACAGGAGACCTGGGCTCGAATCCCGATCGGGCACAAATATTAAACTTGCGTCATTGATATAAATTGAATCCAATAGCAGCTAATATCTTTAATTCCCTTACGTGCCGTGCGTCGTGTTTCATGTTTCATAGTGGCATACTTTCGGGCATGTCCGGAAAACACACACACACACACACACACACACACACACACACACACATATATATATATATATATATATATATATATATATATATATATATATATATATAGAGTGTTTCAAAAATGACCGGTATATTTGAAACGGCAATAAAAACTAAACGAGCAGCGATAGAAATACACCGTTTGTTGCAATACGCTTGGGACAACAGTACATTTTCAGGCGGACAAACTTTCGAAATTACAGTAGTTACAATTTTCAACAACAGATGGCGCTGCAAGTGATGTGAAAGATATAGAAGACAACGCAGTCTGTGGGTGCGCCATTCTGTACGTCGTCTTTCCGCTGTAAGCGTGTGCTGTTCACAACGTGCAAGTGTGCTGTAGACAACATGGTTTATTCCTTAGAACAGAGGATTTTTCTGGTGTTGGAATTCCACCGCCTAGAACACAGTGTTGTTGCAACAAGACGAAGTTTTCAACGGAGGTTTAATGTAACAAAAGGACCGAAAAGCGATACAATAAAGGATCTGTTTGAAAAATTTCAACGGACTGGGAACGTGACGGATGAACGTGCTGGAAAGGTAGGGCGACCGCGTACGGCAACCACAGAGGGCAACGCGCAGCTAGTGCAGCAGGTGATCCAACAGCGGCCTCGGGTTTCCGTTCGCCGTGTTGCAGCTGCGGTCCAAATGACGCCAACGTCCACGTATCGTCTCATGCGCCAGAGTTTACACCTCTATCCATACAAAATTCAAAAGCGGCAACCCCTCAGCGCCGCTACCATTGCTGCACGAGAGACATTCGCTAACGATATGGTGCACAGGATTGATGACGGCGATATGCATGTGGGCAGCATTTGGTTTACTGACGAAGCTTATTTTTACCTGGACGGCTTCGTCAATAAACAGAACTGGCGCATATGGGGAACCGAAAAGCCCCATGTTGCAGTCCCATCGTCCCTGCATCCTCAAAAAGTACTGGTCTGGGCCGCCATTTCTTCCAAAGGAATCATTGGCCCATTTTTCAGATCCGAAACGATTACTGCATCACGCTATCTGGACATTCTTCGTGAATTTGTGGCGGTACAAACTGCCTTAGACGACACTGCGAACACCTCGTGGTTTATGCAAGATGGTGCCCGGCCACATCGCACGGCCGACGTCTTTAATTTCCTGAATGAATATTTCGATGATCGTGTGATGCTTTGGGCTATCCGAAACATACAGGAGGCGGCGTGGATTGGCCTCCCTATTCGCCAGACATGAACCCCTGTGACTTCTTCCTGTGGGGACACTTGAAAGACCAGGTGTACCGCCAGAATCCAGAAACAATTGAACAGCTGAAGCAGTACATTTCATCTGCATGTGTAGCCATTCCGCCAGACACGTTGTCAAAGGTTTCGGGTAATTTCATTCAGAGACTACGCCATATTATTGCTACGCATGGTGGATATGTGGAAAATATCGTACTATAGAGTTTCCCAGATCGCAGCGCCATCTGTTGTTGAAAAAATGTACTGTTGTCCCAAGCATATTGCAACAAACGGTGTATTTCTATCGCTGCTCGTTTAGTTTTTATTGCCGTTTCAAATATACCGGTCATTTTTGAAACACCCTGTATATGAACTGTGTGAAATATGGGTTGAATAGGAAAAGAGGGAAGGATGTCTCTGTGCATTCAAAATAATATAATACAGAATATAAAAAGGAACCTATATGATTTCCAATATACTGTAGGTAGGTTGTTCACGTTGTCTCCTGAAGCGAAAGCGTTCCCTTTAAGAGGTCCCGTATGTCGGGTCTCGTGATGAGTCCGTGACGTCAAGCCGAGTAGAAAGACAGCAGAATCAGAACCCCTGTCTACGAGCAAACGTACAGCACGTCAGCCTTGTTTCACTTCATCTTCAGGTCATTTACGGGAGGCCGGCCAGAGTGGCCGTGCGGTTCTAGGCGCTACAGCCTGGAGCCGAGCGACCGCTACGGTCGCAGGTTCGAATCCTGGATTGGGCATGGATGTGTGTGATTTCCTTAGGTTAGTTAGCTTTAATTAGTTCTAAGTTCTAGGCGACTGATGACCTGAGAAGTTAAGTCGCATAGTGTTCAGAGCCATTTGAGCCATTTTTTTTTTTTGTCATTTACGGGAGAAAGAAGTCGAAGGAAACTGTCATTTGCCACTGGTTTAATTTTACTATTTGACTCTACTTCAAAGAGCACACTCACTGTAAGGAAACATATGTTTTATGGGGACGAATTATATATCGTGTGACTAGGGCCTTTCGTCGGGTAGACCATTCGCCGGGTGCAAGTCTTCCGATTTGACGCCACTTCGGTGACTTGCGCGTCGATGGGGATGAATTGATGATGATTAGAACAACACCACACACAGTCCCAGAGCGGAGAAAAATCTCCGACCCAGCCGGGAATCGAACCCGGGCCCTTAGGATTGACCACTTAGCTATCTGGGGCGGACTTTTATTGGGGTGAAGCTTGAATTCCGAGACATGAGCTAAGAAATGAGAAGCTGTTTGTTAACAATCGATGATGATGTTTGGTTTGTGGGGCGCTCAACTGCATGGTCAGTGCCCGGACAAAGTCCCAAATTTTACACAGTTCGAGTTTTATACAATCCAATCCAGCCACTGCCGCAAATGATGGTGACGATGATGATGGAATGATGAAGAAAACAGAAACACCCAGTTCCCGGGCGTAGAAAATCCCCAACCCCGCCGGGAATCGAACCCGGTAACCCCTGATCCAGAGGCAGCAACGCTAGCCACTTTTTTTTATGGCAGACGCTCTATCCATCTTTTTTTTTTCTTCAATGTCAGGCTTACCACCTTTGCTGACATACATTTTGTTGTACTACCGCATATATAGTGTCTACAATGTCCATATGTTGCCAAGTAGTGCCTAATTAGAAAATTAATGAATTAAGGAAATGAATAAAACTGAAAATGCCCAAATGAAAGACATGAGGACTTTGCGGATAGTACAAATGCAAAAGAAACATGCTCCTGTAGCAATGAAATGAAATTCGTGTCGGGGGTGACACCTGCTCACGACCCGACGTTCGATAGAGCAAGAGAGCCATCTATCGACTCGTTCTCCAGACGTTGGTGTAAGACTGGGTCGTCTTCTCGAAATTAAGTAAGGGTCCGTAAGCGTGATCGATGTCTATTTCGGCTTCTTCGTCTATCTCATCTCTCACCCGTCACACCCCATCTGGCCGGCGGGTCGGTAAATGCAAGTCGCAAGTAATTAACGAAGTCTTGCCCATATTTCTTATGCTGTTGCAGCTTCGTGTGTCCGTCCAGGAGAAAATGCCAAAAATCAATTTTGTCCTTTTCTGATTCGTTATACACGTAGCCCACCACCATTCCCCGTACCCATGTCACTGCATTGGTTTTTTAAACCGGAAAATAAGATTCTTGGGGGAAAAAAAAGTGTGTCTGATGAAATTGCGTGAGGGCCGGAGCGTAACAGGAACGCCAATATCTGTTGTGCCAAGTTCCACACTGGAGCCGTCCCACTACATGCTAAACGATGTTCATCAGTGTCCACTGTTTCGCAGTCTAAACATAGTGGAGTGTCTGCCAAATGAATCGCGTGCCGCCGTTGATTCGTTGCGAACTTCCTATTTACCACCACATACCATAGCCACTAGACCGCGAGCTGCGGACCCAATAGTTGAGGCGGCTAGAGGAATTTGGTGGAAGATAAAATGAGGTTTGTAAATCAATGTAAACAGGCACTGGATGAAATATATGTCGTAGTGGTAGTCAGTGCTTTGTGTGTCGTTAAATGTTGAAGAAGATAAGCAGCCTCTGATCTTTTTTTTTTTTTTTTTTTTTTTTTTTTTTTTTTTTTTTTTTTCATAGCAGTCTGCGTAACTGGTATCGTCAAATTCAAGTAATGGGACTGGGACTTATTGGACGTCGATTTTTAACAGTGTCTCACAAGTTTAATTTCTGCACACAGTAACATTAAGCGTTAATGACTGCTAAGCTTGCTGCAGCCGCGGGAGGGTGGACGACGCTAACACGTGGTGGACGCGGTAGCCAGTGAGCTGGAGCGACTGGAACCAGCAGCATCTCCTGAGGTAGTCGACGCCGCCGCGTTGGCAGCTGTGAACAAGACTGCGGCGCGTCGCCTGGGACGCGTTTAGCACGGCCAAGACGTCTGTAATGGCGGACTGGGCCTGAAGTTGTCGGACGTGGCCAGTTGCTGGAGTGACACGAAGGAGCGAGATTTTGGCGGAGCCAAGTCCAAGGACCTCGAGAAGCTGATATGCGCAGTGGTGTCCGGATGAGGCAGCCGTCAGCAGTGGAAGGGATGGCACGTGGTCAACAACCTGGTGAAGTGGTTGATGTCTTCACCGGCCAGATGCTCAGTGACGGGGAAGGAACAGCTTCCGTGTGTCATATTGTAACAACAACAACGCTGTACTATTACACAAATAATATTTTATTTTTATTTTTCGATAAATTAGTGTAATCGATGTTCCGATTTCATTTCTTTTTTTTTTTTTGTTTCATGCCATTATGTTAAAGAAACTGTAAACAATTTTCAATGTGAATATTAATGTTTATGTCAAATTTCAAGCAATATTGTAATAGAATTGAAGTGTAACAATGTTGAAACTGTTGTAAGATGTTAAAGTTGTAATTGTGCGTCTGGTCCATACGTAGGCAATGTATTAGGATATGTAGAATGCAAAACCTCTGGTGAATACCCTGTCTGTAAGGGAGAGGTAAAAGGTGGATGGCAGGCGAGCGCGGGAAAATGCACACGGGCGCTGCACGGCATAACGGGCTCAGCAGTAGTAGTCGGAGTTGGGCATTGGTCTGAGCAACACGTTCTGGATCGAGGAGGCTCTCCTGGAAGACGTAGTTTCATTGAGCCTCGGATATGCCGTTCCGACGCCTATACAGCATGGCAAAATTCCATAGGCACTAAATGGAAAAATACTGCGACGCTAAGAAGAAGTAAAGTGCCGATACGTGAAGAGCCATTGCTGTGGTTGTATGTGTGCTCTGTGCCTCGCCATCTCGCCGCCCGCCAACCGCCACATCGATACAAACAGGTTGAAACTTTTAGTACTGTATTCGTGTGGACCAGTGTTACTTTTGTTCCATACTGTTCAATAACAACTTAAATTTTACCAGAACTGTCCTATCATTTAATTATCCTCACAACTAACCTAGACAGGGTCCTTTCCAAATGTTGTGCAATCCGAGTATCCGAAATGAAGAATTAAAGTTTATGTTAATAATAATTACCTGCAGACCTAGCTATGTTAGAATGATGTTTAAAGAACTTTTTTGTTAATGAACCAATAGACGAATAACAAGGTCTGACAAAGTTGGAAGATAATTTTGATATTGATTTAGTAATGAAGCTTAATTATTTCGAGACAGATATAATGGTATTTAAATGAGCAGGAAATAAGACAAAAAGAGTAGTAAATCGTACATTGGAAATCTTGAGGGCATAATGATTTCAGTAATTAATTGTTTTAATACAGTGATCATAACAGTTTCAGGGTCCCCCCCCCCCTCTTTTTTATTCATTTGAATTCTGAAGTGTTCTAAACTGATTTGACCAGCAAAGTTAAAGTCAAAATAAAAACCAAAATTTATCAGTGTTTTACCTTTATCAAAATTGACATTGTGTGTGTGTTTCGAAAGTACTATTTCTAGGGTAACCTATGCCCGATTTTAATCAGATCAATAGACAATACGAAGTTTTGTAGTAAACATTATAGTGTGGTGTCATGTATCTATGGTTTATCCATATTAGTACAGAAAGTGAAATTATCAGTTTAGTAGATTTTCTGGTTCTAAAATTTACCATATTATGCAGTGTTATTACGTGTTGTTTTGCATGCACGCACACCAACTTGTACAGGAAAGAAACTCAGTTAATGCCTAATTAGGCTGGCGACCGTATTATTAACAAATTGGTAACATCTTCTGTGTTGTTTCTTGTCCGTCCTGACGTGTAGTTTCATTTCGGACTTGCTTGACGTATCATTGTTATTACATTGTGGGTGTAAGTCTGATTTTGCCTCCATTCAGGTACACGCGGTCAACATATATCCGAAAATCCTTTCTCATAAGGTGAAGCCCGTCAACTTACCATAGTACAGGCTTTAAAGAGTATCGTGTGCCCCAAAGCGCAGCGTTACAATATGCAGCACTACCTAAGTGCTTTTGCAGCTAATGGCGTTATCAGGGTGGCATTATGATCAAGGCGGTGCACCCTGAACTGTGCATCGAGTGTAGCCACGTGCAAAGTATTTCCTGCAAGGTATTCTGTGGGTGACGAGTAACTAGTTGTTTGTCATTTATGGCACACGGGGTGTGCAACTGTGTCTGCTGTGGGGCGAACAGGCACAATTGAGTTACTACGCACTGTGCACATGATTAATTGTATTAAGCAGAAAATGATTCTTTACCGCTGTGAGCATAAATCAGTTGGTTACACCAGTGATTTTGAAAGTATAGTTTTCTATTTTTTTTTTTTTTTTTTTTTTTTCTTTTGTAGCGATTATATGATACTAAGCCTGTCTCACACTCTCGTTGCATTAAAATTTTGTTATTCCTTTTATATGAACGAGCTGTTACTATGTTGTTGTATAAGAACTTATTCAGACCTAAATGTGGCTAGTCTGGTGGTGTTGAGGGTAGCTGGTGATCGCAGTATTAGTAGATTAATAGACCAAAGTGTAGGTAGAGGTTATATTTACTGATCCTTGATATGATTAAGAATTAGTCGGCTTCGTAAGTCTTACAATTATTATTTCCGGTAATGGCTGACTAACAGACATTGTAAAGTGTTATGTTGCTCCCCGGTTGCCGATTGTAGGGCCTGACAAAATTTGCTAATTTGTTTAATTATTGTTTTGTTGGTTAATTTGGCCAGAGGTAAAGTTGTTTCGGCCACGGAAGCATATCTATTATTTCATTGTAAGATGTTTTCTATTCTCTTGTTCGAATTTTAGAAACTCAATATGATAATTGTTAAATTGAGCAGCAAGTCTGTACAAGCCCCAGCCCTAAATCCATTCCACCGAAATCCCACGAAACAATTTAAATATAACAAACTGGAGGCTGCTACCGCGTGAAGCGTTGGAGATGTAGCGTTACAAAACGACGCTGAAGCGAAGTGGAGTGATAAAATAAAAAGTGAGGACTCGTAAGTTTAAAATCGTCAACATCTCAAACGTGCGATATAGCCTTGAGACAGAGATATTAAGGATTCAAGCAAGAATCGATCAAATCCCAGAAATTATCAATAGCGGCATTCAATAGTTTGCTTCTAATCAATACAAACAATTTTTATCAGACGTTATTTTAAGGACGAATTCGTTTTGATACTTTCTTCGCAGTGACAAAATAAATAAAAAAATAAAAAAACAAAACATAAAGATTTTGTCAGTGTTCTACCTCTAGTTAGTATATTGAATGATCGGACTAGGAGAGGCAGTAAATTCATGGAACATTTCAATATTAAAAAAAAAAAAAATCGTAAAGACGAACAGTTTGCATTTCAGTTGTACCTGATTATAGCTGTAACTTTCTGGAACATAAAAAAACATTCTCATCATATTTGACTCTTACGCGTTATACATGCTATTGTTGTAGACTATACAGTTAAAGATAAGACCGTAGTACGAATATTTAAATTAGTTATAGGATGTTCAATAACTTCTTTTGCTTGTATTTAGAGATACAAAAATATTTTTTTATCAGATATAGAGGCCAATAGACACCATCTCCTCTTTTTCTATTGAGCACAAATTGCACACAAATAATGTTTGCGTGCAAGAGAACCAAGCTGGGCAAAGGGGAGGGGGGCAATTAACACAAAGAAAAGGATTGAACTGTAAACATAAGAGTGGACCTAGTGATACCATTGAAGTGTTTTTCCATTACTCGACTTCAGTTGCTGAAGCCTTTATGTATTCGCGTAACGCTTATAGTCATCGACGGCTTCTGTTCATCAGCGTGCAGTATGACGAGTAAACAGCACAGGGGCCGCCCACCCACAGTAGTTAAGCGCTGGTCAGCCGCGCGTTACCCTGCGGTCATTAACCTGTTTCGCTGCCGTCCAACGGCGGCCCCGCTCGCGGGGCAGTAATCATTGTGTTAGGCTGGATCCGGCTGCTTACGTGGCGTGACGGCACTGCTGACGCCGGCTCGGTGGGTGGTGGGATGACGGCAGCTGTTGGCCTATCGGAGATCCCCTAATATTGCGGCCGCCATCGGCATCAGCGTTCCCTGTGACAGGGATCGGCGCTGCAGCCATTAGGCCGATCGGCGCCGGCCTCGGTGTGTGTCGCTTTGCCATCGCGGCCTCTGACGGCTCATCGTATACTCTCCTGCAGCATCCCCCAGGGCAGCTATCGATCAGTGGCGCGCAATATCACCAATGTTGTCCAATATTTGCGTAGCAACAGATTCAGTCTTAAAATAATTTAATGAGAAAACAGTAACAAGTGAGAGCCACAACAGCAACTCAACCCTACGACACTGTATACGATTTGTGAAACAAAATATAATTACTCAGACATGAAAAATAATTTGAGTATTCAACCGGTAGCAATTCAGTTTAAATGATTATTCTGAAAAAATGAAGCTAGGTAATCAATTTTTTGTTCGTTTGCAGTCATTGAAATCGCCACGCCACAGTACCGCATCACCCCATTAGAGCCACCAAATAACATGGCGTAACCCATCCGCAGTGGGCTGCGTCATTTTATTGTGGCGTCTCTAGCGGCACGTTGCGGTACTGTGGCGCGACGATATCAGTGACTGCAAACAAATAAAAAATTCATTATTTACACTTATTTTATCGAGAGAGAATTAAAACTTGTTGACAAATTTCGCACTGCAAGTAAGGATACATAAACCTCAGGTAACAGATGCCACAATATAAGGTCAGATGCGAAACTGAAAACAGTACCTGAAAAATAATACAGAATTTACAAAGAATCATACACTGGAAAAATCTTCCAAGGCGATAGTGAGATATTACACAACTTCAATGAAAGAATCTGCATTCTATATACATTTTTACATCAGTTTATAAATTTTAGATCAACTTAATGCATAATTTAAAATTCAAATAAATGTGTAATGAATTTCAGTTCATAAATATACATCCAATTTCAATGTAATTATGTAAACTTGTCAAGAAAACAATCATTTGAAACGAATAGTTCTTCTATAATTTATTATTCAAATCCATAAAATTGCATCACCTGTTTCTTCCGTTACTCAAACAATTCGTTCTAAATATCTTAGTGCAAACGTCATTATCTTGTAATTTGCTTTGTATCCATATTTTATGCAGATGTCTTTCTCCTTTCATTCATGCTATATTTATTTTGCACAAAGCTGAACATGATATAGCAATATATTTAAAAATTTATGGACTCATTTATTTCCAGTTATCACTGTCAGTTGTTTCGGGTATGCATGAACAGAAGAAAAATAAAGGAAATTTTAGAAAAAACTGGTTATTGATTTTTTTTTTGAATGATACGTCAAAAATTAGAATACAATACATTAGGTACATTTTTGTATAAGAATAATGTAATTTGGTTACTAGCAATGTAAAATACGGCAAAGTGATTTGTAAAACAGAAGGTTCAATAGTTCTGAATGTACATACTGACAAATAAATTAGAAATGAAATGATGCTGATTCAACGTTATAACTATTTGTTGTCCTGTCATCCTCAGTCATGTGTAATGTGATGTTGACAATTATTTCCTGAGATCCGTCTTCACAACCAAATAAAACAAATTTTTCTTGCTGTACGAGTTTCGCCTTTATTATTTGCAAAACATCTTTAGTGGCCTGGAATATATACGTATTTATGTTTAAACTACTTTGCTTTGGCTTTTGGACATTATATATTGATGTTTTAAACAGTTCTGTTACTTTCTGCTTTTCTATGCTCTAGTGAAAGTATGAATTTGTACTCACAAATTTCGGAGGTGCTGTTCTACATGTGTACTTTTTCCTGTTTTACAGCTATTGTTCTGCTTTTTGCCGTACCATATTTCCTTTTCACAGTACTAGGTAATGAACCTTTGTTTACCTGATGTTACGTTATGGATGTGTTGCCAACTGTTTGATGTTATTACTAGCTGTCGAATGCGAGTTTGTGATATCAGTGATCTCTCTCTTTCTTTCTCTTTCTATTTCTCTCTCTCTCGTGTGTATATGTGTGTGTGTGTGTGTGTGTGTGTGTGTGTGTGTGTGTTTTGATTTATTGATTGTATTACATATTTAAGATAAGTAAAATTTCTCTCAGAATTAAAATTTCAGAAGATGGAAGTGTTTCCATTAACTATTTTCATATAACAAAACATGTCATCGCAATTTTACTCTTAAATAAACAGTATGTGTTTCACATAACCGTACAATTGTGATACCAACAGACAGCTTTTGATGAAAGAAACTTTCTGTATCTGCGCTAAGGTGATATTTCTTCTTAGTTCTTAGATCACTTTACTGAATTTTATTCATAATGACTGGCAATTCCTACTGGATTCTATGTAGACGTTTAGATTTTTCTAATAGTTTTCGTAGCCTATCACTTAATTTACTAATCTTTCCACTTCATACACCTATGTAAACTTCATCCCATGTAGTTATGTTTGAGACCTCATGCAACTGACACTCAGTTACTCAGTAATTAACGGTAACTGCGTACTTGTATTTTGTGCTGTGCTTAGCTCTAGAGATATGTGTATTAAAAGTAACCTGCCAGTCTTGCCACTATAGTGCCGTTTATTTGTTTGTGTTGCGTGTTCTCGGAGGATAACATACCATGTAAAGATGAAACGTGCGCCAAAAGTAATCAATGCTGAACCAGTAAACCCTTTAGTGTGTATATTAATGTATAGTCCACGTAACATTTTTACATGTGTAAAAGTTACAGCAAATAAAAACGTAGCTGATGCTCAGTTATCATTTGGAACTGGCAAAGGTTGAAGTAGTTATTAGATTCTTCTGTCATTGCTTGGTAGATTTTCGTAATTATAAACGGAAGAAAAACAGTACGTATTATGGATGTTTTTATCAGTTTATTTAGTTACTCAATTTTTGACTTACAAGGTCCTCATCAGTCACAGCCTGAAGAGTGCCTTGTAAGGTGAAAACCAAATAACTAAATAAAATAGTGTAGAACATCCATAACTTTTATATTTCGTTTATAACCTGAAGCAGTTCATTAACGCGATTTTTCATTGACAGTATTTGTTATCTACCAAGTTTAGTTTGAGGAACTACTAACAAGCTGTTTTTGCTGCCACGTGCCTTTCGTTATAGAGGTGGAAAAACATCTTCATTGTACATGCCTGTCACCCCTCTCCCGTCCCACTGAAATATTTGTTTCTCTTTCATGTATTCCCGTCTGCATTGCCACTTTTGATCTTTCTTGATATTACCAGGACCAAAGGAATATTTACCTGTTTTCCCCAAGACGCTTTAACACTTGTGTATTATGAGACAATGTTAAATTAGTTCGATGATTCAGAACATTAATTTTATTTCTGGTACTGTCTTTTCATGAGAACGGCGTAATGAATCCGTTGGCTAGACAGTCTTCAAACCAGGACCTTATATTTTCGAATATTCCGTATCTACCTTGTTCGTTAACTCGGTGACAGTGTGAAATGCTTTCTGGAAGTCGAGAAAGATGGCAGCAAACTGATCTCAACTACCTTCAGCCTTCTCAAAACTGGAACGTAAAGCCAACAGAGCTTTAGACCGCCACTTCGTGCTGAAACCACATTGTTTTCAACACTAGAGTGTATACCGTGTATGTTAACACGGTATATGTTCTATAAATCTATAGAACGTTCACTTCAATGGCAAATACAGTGTACGAAATTTAAGATGAGAGAAGTGAGAGGCTTCAAATAATTCTAAAATTAAGTGCAATTACAAGGAATTTCCGGAAAGTAGGCTCCGATGCTATCTCGCGCGCAGAGGAGTGAGGATAGCGGAACGATTTCAGCATAGCTAAGCCATCCGACACAGCACGACGCTGGCTGTCCCACGGAAAGGTTAGCGAACGAACGTTTGGGCAGTTATTCTAAATAAAAATTATCGCTATCATTGAAACTCCCACCGCCTGTGGATTACGTGCTTTAATCTGTTTCTTGCGTCCGAGAAACATGAGAAGTGTAGGCACTCATTGTGAGCGTTATGCACTGTATGGCGAGAACATTATGAGTGTTAGTGCTATACGAAAGCTGTGCTGTTTGTCCGTCCACGATGGAGAACTAGATGATGATTTGTCGTGACAAAAGAACGTGTTGGAATGGTTTGACAGAAGCAGAGGAAATTGCTAGTTCTCGTTTACAGAATAATCAGTAAGTTTCCTACAGGTACCATGGACGGTATTGCATGAACTTGTGACTAATGAGCTTTGCCCGCAAATATCCCCCGAAGCTTCTCACTGATGTCCACAAAACCAACTGATTGGGATCCACATTAAAGTTTCCGATGCGTACAATGCAGAAGAGGATGGATTACACAATCAGAGTGTGATAGGGTATGAAACATGGGTTACATAACAGGTCAACGTGAAAAAAAAATATCAATGGAGCGGGGCCACACTAACTCGCCAAGTAGTATTTGATTGAAGTTTCTGCACGAAATCTCTTAATAATTGTTTTTCGCTTCACAGAGAGAGTACTCGTTGATTTTATAGGAAGAGACACAACAAAAAACTAAGAAATTTACTGTGAAACTATAAACAAGCACATGTACTTTGAACCTCATGGCCACAATAATAAGTTGCGTGCAGCATCTTTCTTCATTTTTTTTTTATTTTTTACACTTGCAAATAATACGATCATTATAATCATCTGAAGAAGAGTACTAGGTGCCTGAAACAGGCAAAGGAAATAAAATATATTTTATTACAATGAAATGAATACCCCTAGCTGCATACAAGCGTTGATATAAGTCAACGTGAATGGCTGAAAATGTGTGCCCGCACCGGGACTCGAACCTGGAATTTCCTGCTTACATGGCAGATGCTGTATCCATCTTTTCTTTTTTTTTTTTTGTTCGTTATGGTTCGTTGTATTTCGTAGTAACGGACATCACATGACATCCGTTGAAGTTCGTTGTTGATCTTTTCACTCATTTCTTTTATTGCAGAGGCCAGTCAGCTCTCTCACCGAACACGCTGAGCTACTGTGCCGGCATCCATCTGAGCCAACCGAGGACACATAGGATAGTGTGACTGTAGGGACTTATCTCTGGCACGCCTCCGGTGAGACCCACATTCCCAACTTACTGTCCCGCACTATATTTATTGCGCCCCTGCCCATTATACTTATTGCTCGCGGCTTTTTGCCGCACAGACGAAGATGGTAAAATGGCCGGTGAGCCTTAACTATATATATATATATATATATATATATATATATATATATATATATATATATATATATATATATATATAATTTCTTTTGTCCAGCTAGTTTCTGATCATTTCAATTAAAAGCTCCATTTCAATTAAAAGATCGTAAGATCCACCCAGAACAGAAAGCGTGACAGATTGTGATCTGACATCGCTTTTGTGCTCAACTCTAGGCCACATACTCCCGCAGGCACATCAGTGTTGCTTAAGAGTTTAATTTGGGAGTTGTTTTATCATCCTCCTTACAGCCGAGATTTGTCACCAAGATATTTTCACCTGTTTCCGAAGATGATAAAATTGCTGTAGTCCCAACGACATGAAGATGACCACGAATTAAAGGAGAGTGTCAAAGCATAGTTCACAGGTGACAGAGTTCTACAACGAGGACATTGAAAATCTCATTCCTGAATATGACAAGTGCCTTAATGTGAGAGGCGGTAACATAAGAGTAAAAATATAGTTCACAGTTGCAGCTTTATGTTATATAGCACAATTATTTTTTATAAATTAACGGAACTTTACGACTAGCCCTCGTAGTTATCCTGTCTTGCGCTAGATTCTGAACATGAACAGTCTGGGATGCAATTAAATAAGCTTGCCAGTAAAACACCGTGTAATAATGCAGCATCAACTAATACTAAAATTATATCGCCTATTTTGGAAAGCGTACCTGTCCCTTGAATCACCAAAGAAACACTACTAGATTTACAAGCACTATGCATGCAACTCGAACTGTCAACCGACTATACATGCACGTCTGTTTTATTATTAGTCTAACTAAACCAAAAAATTGGTCCGGGGCAATGTACTAGAGGACAATATTGTGGAAATGGAAGGGGGTGTAGTTGAAGGTGAAATGGGAGTTGTGATACTGCGTGAAGAGTTTGACAGAGCACTGAAAGACCTAAGTCGAAACTAGGGCCCGGGAGTAGACAGCATTCCATTACACCTACTGATAGCCTTGGAAGAGCCAGCCCTGAAAAAAACTCTACCATCTGGTGAGCAAGATGTATGTGACAGGCGAAGTACCCTCAGACATAAAGAAGAATATAATAATTCCAATCCCAAAAGAAATCAGGTAATGACAGATTGTAAGTAGGCTGTTTAGGTTTTTATATACACTCCTGGAAATGGAAAAAAGAACACATTGACACCGGTGTGTCAGACCCACCATACTTGCTCCGGACACTGCGAGAGGGCTGTACAAGCAATGATCACACGCACGGCACAGCGGACACACCAGGAACCGCGGTGTTGGCCGTCGAATGGCGCTAGCTGCGCAGCATTTGTGCACCGCCGCCGTCAGTGTCAGCCAGTTTGCTGTGGCATACGGAGCTCTATCGCAGTCTTTAACACTGGTAGCATGCCGCGACAGCGTGGACGTGAACCGTATGTGCAGTTGACGGACTTTGAGCGAGGGCGTATAGTGGGCATCCGGGAGGCCGGGTGGACGTACCGCCGAATTGCTCAACACGTGGGGCGTGAGGTCTCCACAGCACATCGATGTTGTCGCCAGTGGTCGGCGGAAAGTGCACGTGCCCGTCGACCTGGGACCGGACCGCAGCGACGCACGGATGCACGCCAAGACCGTAGGATCCTACGCAGTGCCGTAGGGGACCGCACCGCCACTTCCCAGCAAATTAGGGACACTGTTGCTCCTGGGGTATCGGCGAGGACCATTCGCAACCGTCTCCATGAAGCTGGGCTACGGTCCCGCACACCGTTAGGCCGTCTTCCGCTCACGCCCCAACATCGTGCAGCCCGCCTCCAGTGGTGTCGCGACAGGCGTGAATGGAGGGACGAATGGAGACGTGTCGTCTTCAGCGATGAGAGTCGCTTCTGCCTTGGTGCCAATGATGGTCGTATGCGTGTTTGGCGCCGTGCAGGTGAGCGCCACAATCAGGACTGCAGACGACCGAGGCACACAGAGCCAACACCCGGCATCATGGTGTGGGGAGCGATCTCCTACACTGGCCGTACACCACTGGTGATCGTCGAGGGGACACTGAATAGTGCACGGTACATCCAAACCGTCATCGAACCCATCGTTCTACCATTCCTAGACCGGCAAGGGAACTTGCTGTTCCAACAGGACAATGCACGTCCGCATGTATCCCGTGCCACCCAACGTGCTCTAGAAGGTGTAAGTCAACTACCCTGGCCAGCAAGATCTCCGGATCTGTCCCCCATTGAGCATGTTTGGGACTGGATGAAGCGTCGTCTCACGCGGTCTGCACGTCCAGCACGAACGCTGGCCCAACTGAGGAGCCAGGTGGAAATGGCATGGCAAGCCGTTCAACAGGACTACATCCAGCATCTCTACGATCGTCTCCATGGGAGAATAGCAGCCTGCATTGCTGCGAAAGGTGGATATACACTGTACTAGTGCCGACATTGTGCATGCTCTGTTGTCTGTGTCTATGTGCCTGTGGTTCTGTCAGTGTGATCATGTGCTGTATCTGACCCCAGGAATGTGTCAATAAAGTTTCCCCTTCCTGGGACAATGAATTCACAGTGTTCTTATTTCAATTTCCAGGAGTGTACATAACGCCACGTAGCGCTCTGTATGAAAATCACTGGCTGTGCTGTATGCAGTCTGTGGCTGGGTGTCATTGTTGTAATATTCGCTATTGTAGTGTTGGGCAGCTGGCTGTTAACAGCGCGTAGCGTTGCGCACTTGGAGGTGAGCCGCCAGCAGTGGTGGATGTGGGGAGTGAGATGGCGGAGTTTTGGAGAGACACAGTAAATTTGTAAGACTGGATGCCATGAACTGATATATATATATATTATGACTTTTGAATAATTTTAAGGTAAATAATTGTTTATTCTTATCAGGAGAAAGAAAACTGGCGTTCTACGGATCGGAGCGTGGAATGTCAGATCCCTTAATCGGGCAGGTAGGTTAGAAAATTTAAAAAGGGAAATGGATGGGTTAAAGTTCGAAATACTGGGAATTAGTGAAGTTCGGTGGCAGGAGGAACAAGACTTTTGGTCGGGTGATTACAGGGTTATAAATACAAAATCAAATTGGGGTAATGCAGGAGTAGGTTTAATAATGAATAAAAAATAGGAGTGCGGGTTAGCTACAACAAACAGCATAGTGAATGCATTATTGTGGCCAAGATAGACACAAAGCTCATGCCTACTACAGTAGTAGAAGTTTATATGCCAACTAGCTCAGCAGATGATGAAGAAATTGATGAAATGTCTGACGAGATAAAAGAAATTATTCAGGTAGTGAAGGTCGACGAAAATTTAATAGTCATGGGTGACTGGAATTCGTCAGTAGGAAAAAGGAGAGAAGGAAACATAGTAGGTGAAAATGGATTGGGGGGAAGAAATGAAAGAGGAAGCCGCCTTGTAGAATTTTGCACAGAGCATAACTTAATCATAGCTAACACTTGGTTCAAGAATCATAAAGGAAGGTATCAGATAGATTATATAATGGTAAGACAGAGATTTAGGAACCAGGTTTTAAACTGTAAGACATTTCCAGGGGCAGATGTGGATTCTGACCACAATCTATTGGTTATGATCTGCAGATTGAAACTGAAGAAACTGCAAAAAGGTGGGAATTTAAAGAGATGGGACCTGGATAAACTGAAAGAACGAGAGGTTGTAGAGAGTTTCAGGGAGAGCATAAGGGAACAATTGACAGGAATGGATGAAAGAAATACAGTAGAAGAAGAATGGGTAGCTTTGAGGGATGAAATAGTGAAGGCAGCAGAGGATCAAATAGGTAAAAAGACGAGGGCTAGTAGAAACCTTTGGGTAACAGAAGAAATATTGAATTTAATTGATGAAACAAGAAAATATAAAAATGCAGTAAATGAAGCACGCAAAAAGGAATACAAACGTCTCAAAAATGAAATCGACAGGAAGTGCAAAGTGGCTAAGCAGGGATGGCTAGAGGACAAATGTAAGGATGTAGAGGCTTATCTCTCTAGGGGTAAGATAGATACTGCCTACAGGAAAATTAAAGAGACCTTTGGAGAGAAGAGAACCACTTGTATGAATATCAAGAGCTCAGATGGCAACCCAGTTCTAAGCAAAGAAGGGAAGGCAGAAAGGTGGAAGGAGTATATAGAGGGTTTATACAAGGGCGAAGTACTTGAGGACACTATTATGGAAATGCAAGAGGATGTAGATGAAGATGAAATGGGAGATAAGATACTGGGTGAAGAGTTTGACAGAGCACTGAAAGACCTGAGTCGAAACAAGGCCTCGGGAGTAGACAACATTCCATTGGAACTACTGATGGCCTTGGGAGAGGCAGTCATGACAAAACTCTACCATCTGGTGAGCAAGATGTATGAGACAGGCGAAATACCGACAGACTTCAAGAAGAATATAACAATTCCAATCACAAAGAAAGCAGGTGTTGACAGATGTGAAAATTACCGAACTATCAGTTTAATAAGTCACAGCTGCAAAATACTAACGCGAATTCTTTACAGACGAATGGAAAAACTGGTAGAAGCGGACTTCGGGAAAGATCAGTTTGGATTCCGTAGAAATGTTGGAACGCGTGAGGCAATACTAACCTTACGACTTATCTTAGAAGAAAGATTAAGAAAAGGCAAACCTACGTTTCTAGCATTTGTAGACTTCGAGAAAGCTTTTGACAATGTTAACTGGAATACTCTCTTTCAAATTCTGAAGGTGGCAGGGGTAAAATACAGCGAGCGAAAGGCTATTTACAATTTGTACAGAAACCAGATGGCAGTTGTAAGACGCGAGGGGCATGAAATGGAAGCAGTGGTTGGGAAAGGAGTGAGACAGGGTTGTAGCCTCTCCCCGATGTTATTCAATCTGTATATTGAGCAAGCAGTAAAGAAAACAAAAGAAAAATTCGGAGTAGGTACTAAAATTCATGGAAAAGAAGTAAAAACTTTGAGGTTCGCCGATGACGTAATTCTGTCAGAGACAGCAAAAGACTTGGAAGAGCAGTTGAACGGAATGGACAGTGTCTTGAAAGGAGGATATAAGATGAACATCAACAAAAGCAAAACGAGGATAATGGAATGTAGTCGAATTAAGTCGGGTGATGCTGAGGGAATTAGATTAGGAAATGAGACATTTAAAGTAGTAAAGGAGTTTTGCTATTTAGGGAGTAAAATAACTGATGATGGTCGAAGTAGAGAGGATATAAAATGTAGACTGGCAAAGGCAAGGAAATCGTTTCTGAAGAAGAGAAATTTGTTAACATCGAGTATAGATTTAAGTGTCAGGAAGTCGTTTCTGAAAGTATTTGTATGGAGTGTAGCCATGTATGGAAGTGAAACATGGACGATAACTAGTGTGGACAAGAAGAGAATAGAAGCTTTCGAAATGTGGTGCTACAGAAGAATGCTGATGATAAGGTGGATAGATCACGTAACTAATGAGGAGGTATTGAATAGGATTGGGGAGAAGATAAGTTTGTGGCACAACTTGACTAGAAGAAGGGATCGGTTGGTAGGACATGTTTTGAGGCATCAAGGGATCACAAATTTAGCATTGGAGGGCAGCGTGGAGGGTAAAAATCGTAGAGGGAGACCAAGAGATGAATACACTAAGCAGATTCAGAAGGAAGTAGGTTGCAGTAGGTACTGGGAGATGAAGAAGCTCGCACACGATAGAGTAGCATGAAGACCACAACAACAACATCAGTAGTTAGTGATTTCAGTAGTTAGAATCTTTTATTTAGCTGGCAGTATTGGCGCTCGCTGTATTGCAGTAGTTGGAGTAACGAAGATTTTTGTGAGGTAAGTGATATGTGAAAGGTATAGGTTATTGTTAGTCAGGGCCATTCTTTTGTAGGGATTATTAAAAGTCAGATTCCGTTGCGCTAAAAATATTGTGTGTCAGTTTAGTGGTGATCAGAATTAGTAAAGAGAGAAATGTCTGAGTACGTTCAGTTCTACTCAGCTGTTTAAAAATCAAATAATGTAAGAGGTTTATCTGCAAAGTAATTCATTAAGTTTTCTAAGGGGACTTTTCAAGATGTGAAAATTACCGAGCTATCAGTATAATTAGTGACGGCTGCAAAATACTAACACGAATTCTTTATAGACGAATGGAAAAACTGGTAGAAGCTGACCTCGGGGAAGATCAGTTTGGATTCCGTAGAAATGCCGGAACACGTGAGGCAGTACTGACCCTACGACTTATCTTAAAGATAGATTAAGGAAAGCCAAATCTACGTTTCTAGCATTTGTAAACTTAGAGAAAGCTTTTGACAATGTTGACTGGAATACTCTCTTTCAAAATCTGAAGGTGGCAGGGGTAAAATAAAGGGATCGAAAGGCTATTTACAGTTTGTACAGAAACCAGATGGCAGTTATAAAATCTGATCAATGGCTTAAAAATCAGTAAATGAATGCATCACCATTATTCGCTACTCACTATCATTTCCTGAAATGAATATTTTTGAAATTTGTGCGAAGAATTCTAACTTAAGGAGTCCAATATTTATTATTAATTTGGAGAGTAAAACTTTTTTGTTTCGAAATCATAAATTTAAATGAACCCCTTGTCCGATATTCGGAACTGTACTTACTATCTAACAAATCTCTGTTTGCCAGACACGCTAAGCTTACATTATTTGTCATCTAAAGTTAACAAGAATTCCAAAGAAGTTGGCGGGTACGGAACAAAAAGAGAAACGGCGTATACGTCGGAACATAAACGACGCCGGTAATCCGTCACGCAGTCTGTGGGAAAGTTCGGAGCGGCGAGAACTTTACAGGCTGACGTTGTTGGGACTTTGTTTCTTCATCTCACTGAAGACATCTTAATTGACTTTCCTTCTCCTCGTCTCCTTTTTCCTTCTTTATGGTGTTCACTACACATTTGTTGGAAACAACGCAGACGACAGTAACTAACCAATTTTTTGACATCGGATGAATTCGCAATTGCGAGTAATGACCACCATCAGCTGTAGAATGGAATGACGACAATGAAAATTTGTGCCGGACCGAGCCTCGAACCCGCATCTCCCACTCGTCGTGAGCGGTCGCGTTACCATTTGGCTATCCGTGCTGGACTCACGGCCAGATCCAAACTTCCATATGTCGTCAACCATGGGGCTTACCAAATGGTAAGTTGACCGCTCGCGATAAGCGGGAAAACCAGGTTCGAGTCCCGGTCCGGCACAAAATTTCATTGTCGTCATTCCATTCTACAGCTGATGGTGGTCATTATTCGCAATTGCGATTTCATCTATTGTGTTTCGTAATGGCTGTAGTCGCCGCAGTGCATCGTATCAGAATAACACAAGCGCTGCAATGTGTTGTTGTTGTGGTCTTCAGTCCAGAGACTGGTTTGAAGCAGCTCTCCATACTACTCCATCCTGAGCAAGCCTCTTCATCTCCCAGTACCTACTGCAACCTACACCCTTCTGAATCTGAATCCACGCTGCCCTCCAGTACTAAATTGGTGATCCCTTGATGCCTCAGAACATGTCCTACCAACCGACCCCTTCTTCTAGTCAAGTTGTGCCACAAATTTCTCCTCTCCCCAACTCTATTCAATAGCTCAACATTACTTATGTGGTCTATCCATCTAATCTTCAGCATTCTTCTGTAGCACTACATTTCGAAAGCTAAGCTGTCCTGTGAAAATGTGTGTTCTTTTTTTTCGCAGACCTTTTTTATAACAGGAAAGTTGTGTTTATAGCTAACTTTACAGGATGGCGCAGTTGAAAGTAGCCCGCGTCTCTCTGAATGCGAATGCAATATTTCGACTTCTGAAATGAACATCCACAACAATGGACAGTTTTATACATCAATCGATTGTTAGTATTCTTCCGTCAGCATATCAGTTTATTTCATCAATGAAGCTAGACATTTCTCCTTGCGGCCTGCAGAATGACTTTCTAGATTGAAGAAAGTATTGAAATTGTGGAAGCATATGTGAAATATTACCAGGTAACCAGAAAACAGAGTTATACAGAGTCCGTACAAAAACTGCCGCACCTACGGATCGGCGCAAAGTGTAAAATGACGACGAATTCCTTCAGATCGCACATCAGAGGTTGTTGTAGACTTTCATCGAAGAATTATTCAGAGCCCAAACCTGCAGGTCTACACATAAATTGGCCTAACAGGCACATGTAAATAGGAAGAGTGGCCAGTGAATACTGAAAGTCTTAATTTGAAGCCATAACGTGTAATGGTTGTGCAGCAATTTCTTGAGGATAACAGTTGAAGCTTGTACGATGGCTGGAACTCTAATAGTGGCAACTATTTATTTACAGCTCGTACAAAATAGATACGTGTTTCAGTTTTACTGACCTTCAAAGAAGCCACCAGCATTGTGTATAACCCGTTGCCAGCGATGTGGAAGTCGTAGGACACTCTTAGCAGTGCCATCACTTCTGTCTGTAGGCTGTTCATTTTTGGAACACAACCTACGACCAGCTTAGAGACAGAAGCGGCGACACATTCTGCAAGACCTGACCATCATTTTGCAGGACAATTCTCAAGCACGTACAGTGCAAGCTGTTACTGATTTGTTTCACTGATGGGACAGCTAAGTGCTATACCACCTACTGCACTCCCCTGACTTAAGCTCTCATAAGTTCAACTCGATTTCTAAACTGAAGGAAACACTTGAAGGCATTCGCTTCAGAACTCCTACAAAATCGTTGGGCAACAGATCACGCCGCTTGAACTGTCAGCACAACTGGCTCTGCTAAGAGTATCCTACGACTTCCACATCGTTGACAACGTGTTGTACACAATGCTGGTGACTACTTGGAACGTCAGTAAAACTTTGAAACACGTATCTATTTTGTACGAGCTGTAAATAAGTAATTGCCACTATTAAAGCTCCAACCCTCGTATATTACGGCACGTGCTTCTGAAAAAACGTCAAATATACTTCGTAAGGCCCTTTCCAGTACATCATGAGAGACGAAGCATGGTTTCATCTTTCCGGTCACGTGAATTCACAGAACACGAAGAAGTGGCAACGCTGAACCCTAACATTATACACTACTGGAAATTGAAATAAGAACACCGTGAATTCATTGTCCCAGGAAGGGGAAACTTTATTGACACATTCCTGGGGTCAGATACATCACATGATCACACTGACAGAACCACAGGCACATAGACACAGGCAACAGAGCATGCACAATGTCGGCACTAGTACAGTGTATATCCACCTTTCGCAGCAATGCAGGCTGCTATTCTCCCATGGAGACGATCGTAGAGATGCTGGATGTAGTCCTGTGGAACGGCTTGCCATGCCATTTCCACCTGGCGCCTCAGCTGGACCAGCGTTCGTGCTGGACGTGCAGACCGCGTGAGACGACGCTTCATCCAGTCCCAAACATGCTCAATGGGGGACAGATCCGGAGATCTTGCTGGCCAGGGTAGTTGACTTACACCTTCTAGAGCACGTTGGGTGGCACGGGATACATGCGGACGTGCATTGTTCTGTTGGAACAGCAAGTTCCCTTGCCGGTCTAGGAATGGTAGAACGATGGGTTCGATGACGGTTTGGATGTACCGTGCACTATTCAGTGTCCCCTCGACGATCACCAGTGGTGTACGGCCAGTGTAGGAGATCGCTCCCCACACCATGATGCCTGGTGTTGGCCCTGTGTGCCTCGGTCGTATGCAGTCCTGATTGTGGCGCTCACCTGCACGGCGCCAAACACGCATACGACCATCATTGGCACCAAGGCAGAAGCGACTCTCATCGCTGAAGACGACACGTCTCCATTCGTTCCTCCATTCACGCCTGTCGCGACACCACTGGAGGCGGGCTGCACGATGTTGGGGCGTGAGCGGAAGACGGCCTAACGGTGTGCGGGACCGTAGCCCAGCTTCATGGAGACGGTTGCGAATGGTCCTCGCCGATACCCCAGGAGCAACAGTGTGCCTAATTTGCCGGGAAGTGGCGGTGCGGTCCCCTACAGCACTGCGTAGGATCCTACGGTCTTGGCGTGCATCCGTGCGCCGCTGCGGTCCGGTCCCAGGTCGACGGGCACGTGCACCTTCCGCCGACCACTGGCGACAACATCGATGTACTGTGGAGACCTCACGTCCCACGTGTTGAGCAATTCGGCGGTACGTCCACCCGGCCTCCCGCATGCCCACTATGCGCCCTCGCTCAAAGTCCGTCAACTGCACATACGGTTCACGTCCACGCTGTCGCGGCATGCTACCAGTGTTAAAGACTGCGATGGAGCTCCGTATGCCACGGCAAACTGGCTGACACTGGCGGTGGCGGTTCACAAATGCTGCGCAGCTAGCGCCATTCGACGGCCAACACCGCGGTTCCTGGTGTGTCCGCTGTGCCGTGCGTGTGATCATTGCTTGTACAGCCCTCTCGCAGTGTCCGGAGCAAGTATGGTGGGTCCGACACACCGGTGTCAATGTGTTCTTTTTTCCATTTCCAGGAGTGTATTTCAGCAACCGCCCCATGATGAAAAAGTCTGCGTTTGATGCGGTGTTACAGGGACGCGCATCAATGGACCGATAATTTTTGACACTACCCTCAATACGATAGCATATCTGTAAATTTTTGATACATTTGTGCTGAACTCATTGAATACGAAGGACAATATTGCTTCTTCCAAAAAGATGAAACAATTTTCCACACGTCTGAGATATCTCTGGGACGGGTGTATGACTTCACTTACGAACGAACGAACTGTTAGCAAACGTTTATGGCCACCGCGTTCGCCGGGTCTAAAAACATGTGATCTTTTCCTGTGGGACGCTTGAAAGTGGGACCTACGAAAGAGATCCGCACACAATACAGGAACTGAAAGATAACATCAACCGTGAAGTTGGCGCAATCTATACCTGAACTTTATGCCTGGTGTATCTGGATATGCTTAGACGTGCACAGTTGTCTACTGATGTTGCAGGGGGTCACTTTCAACATTTACTATAAATGTAGTTTTCACCGTATATTTTTTGTAAACAAATGGTAAGTCCATTTCAGCTCTTTGTTTCTATAATTTCACTGCATTTCCTTTGTACTGAGACGGACTAGCTTTATCTGCGCCACCCGTTACAATCCTACGTGTTCGTTATGTCATTAAATTACTGTCCGTATAGATCCAGCAGCTGGAAAGGTCTCTTTCATACACGGTCCACTAAGGATTCAACCGATTTACCCATCCATTTTGACTTATAATCCCATCCAGGTTCCGTTTTCAATAACAATAAATAAGCCCAGAGAGAGGAGGAAGACACAAAAGGGAGGAGCAGACAGATATAAACAGAAAGAAGAGGGAGCAAGAGATGGATAGTGTGGGATAAGATATGAATAGAGTGTGTGGGACAATGGGGAGGGGGGAGGGAAGGGAGTAATGGACAGAGATCGGGAGAGATGGATAAGAGGAGGGGAGGAGGAGATGGATAAAAAGAGAGAGTTAGAAGGAAATTAGGACGTATGACCACTTCCGATGCATATGTAGTAATTGCGAAACGTTGCTGGGTACTATAGTAATGTTTAAATTATGTGTCAATATTATTTATACAAAATAAGGCTAGCCTTTTGCCACTGGAGGCTTTGTGTGATGTACATGGTACAGGTGATGAGGCAGAATGAAAACCATCATCAATAGCTCTTAACTTTCGCTCTCGAATTTTGTAGAATTATTATAGAACTTATTATTCATTTGCGAAGGTTTACGCCCCCAGGGGCTCAGCATTCATTTGCTGGGTACGGGCTTGGCGACCCCGGGGTTCCTGAGCTGGGAACTGGTAAGCGCCACCAGTCCCCTGTCACCGTAAGCTCTGAGCATACTTCAGCGACCACCGTGCGGCGCGGCGGTGGAACGTTGTGTGTCTCAGGGAAAGGGGATCTTGGCTTGACCGCCTGGATCGCGAGGATGGAATAAACCTCTATAAACAACTCCTCAACTTCAAGGTGTGCTGCGCGCCGATGAGATGCATGGCTGTTGAGGTGGAACAGTCGTTAGCGGGCAACCTCTGGGGAACCTGCCGCACCTCAGTTGTATAAGGCTTACCTAGGCACGCGGGGCTCTGTCTAGGTGGACTCCTAGTTCCCCAGCTGCTCGTGGGACTTTTATTCTTCTCCTGCCAGCGGAAAGGGTGGACCGCTGGTGGGTTCTAACACCCAATTCAACAAGAGGGCTCGTGTAGCTAGTCCTCCTGATTCAGTTACTAGTTACAGAATGCAAACTGCATCGCAGAATGTGTTTCTCCTAATTAAGAGAAAGGAGGGGAGTTTTGATAAAGTTTCACCATTTTATATACAGAAAGGCTTAGACGGCTTGCTGGCACCTTAAAATCTGTCAAGCGCTTGCGAAATGGAACCTTGTTGGTTGAAACATCTAGTTTCCAGCAAGTCCAGAACCTTCAGAAAGCACAATTTCTTGGAGAGTTTGCGATAGAGACTGAATTTCGCAACACCGTGAACTACAGCAAAGGTGTTGTGACTTGCAGAGATCTCGTTGACATTCCCCAAGACGAACTGAAGGCTGAATGGTCCCGGGAAGGAATTGTCGACATGCAACACGTTATGAAACGGGTGGATGGTACTCTCATAAAGACTGACTCATTTATCCTTACATTTAACAGCACCAAATTGCCAGAGCATGTGAAGGCAGGTTTCCTACGTCTCAGTGTATGGCCTTATTACCCCAACCCCATCCGGTGTTTTAAATGCCAACACTTTGGACACACTACTCTTGGCTGTAGAGGGGAAGCCACTTGCGGGAATTGTGGTAAAGCCTCCCATGAGGGAGTTGGTTGCTCCTCTCCTCCCAAGTGTGTCAACTGCTCTGGGGATCACCCTGTGTGGAGTAGGAAATGCAGAGTTTTCCTTGAGGAACAGAAGATCCAGGAACTTAAGAACACGAAACGCATCCCGTATGATGAGGCGAAGAAAATTTAGAAGTCCATGCAGCCGCCCACGTTCGCTGCTTCCTTTTCTTCCGTTCTCAAACAGCCAGTGTTGAAAACTGATGCCGCTACACAAACGGAGGTTGCTACTGTCAGCACTAGCACCTGAATCTGTCAATGCACGTGTTGCCGTTCCTGTGAAGCCTGCTGTTCCCCCCCCCCCCGGGCTTCTGACCAGGCCGTGGTAGCTGACATTATGGAACTTCCTGCCCCTTCCCGGGTCCAGTCTTGTGCACTGCCCAGCGCTGCTACACCCCCTACTGCTTCTGAGGTTTTGGCTCCAATGCCACCTCAGGCCAGCAAATCGAAGCCAAAGCCAAAGGTAAAGACTCGTCCGCTAAAGGAGACTGAAGTTATACAGTCTGCTGATGTTGATGTCATTCTCTCTGACGTCTCTCTCGACTCCTCTTCAGAGGCGATGGAGGTTGATGTCAGACTGGGGCAATCATCTCGCCCCAAAACTGAGCCTCCACCTGTTGTGGGCTCTCCTCCCCGACAGAAAGTGAGAATGAAGGAACTCCCGCCCTGATAGACGGCTCCCATTATACAGTGGAACATGAATGGATTCCGGGCACATGTGAAGGAACTGCACGGCAACGCCCCCTGTGCTTGTGTTTACAGGAAACACATCTAAAACAATCTGATGCTCCTGTACTTAGGGGCTATACGTTGTATCGCAAAGATGACCTGACTGGAGAAAGAGCCAAAGGCGGAGTCGCTGTGTTTGTCAATAATGACCACCACTCCTCTGCTCTTCCCCTGGATACTGACCTGCAAGCAGTTGCAGTTGAAATTCATTCACCTCGGAGGCTTACCGTTTGCTCCCTTTATTTACCCCCTCTGGATGCAATGACCTTAGACGCTCTCACAGATCTTATCGACCAACTTCCCCGCCCATTTCTCCTCCTGGGAGACTTGAATGCCCATCATGTCCTGTGGGGTTCCACTTCTCTTTGCACTCGAGGTCGAATTTTGGAGAGCCTCCTAACATCTCAAGTGATGTGCATCCTCAACACAGGTACTCCGACTCATTTCTCTACTGCTACAGGGTCATTCTCAGCCATTGACCTATCTTTCTGCTCTCCAACCCTCACCGACTCTGTTCACTGGGAGGTCATTGACGACCTTCATTCCAGCGATCACTTCCCTATCCGCATTCATCTCCTGGATGGTGTATTGCTGGAGCAGCGACCACCATCGTGGGTGATTGGCAGGGCTAACTGGCCACTGTTCACTCGGTTGGCTGTCTTTGACCGCCGCAATAACGTACAGGAATGGGTGAATCACATCACACTTGTGATCCATCATGCTGCTGACCTGTCCATACCACAGACTTCTGGCCCTCTTAAGCGGCGCCTTGTGACTTGGTGGACAGAAGAGTGCCGTTCAGCCATCCGGGACAGGCGTGCGGCTCTTCGCCGATTTAAATGCCGTCCAACAGCGGTCAATCTTACCGCCTTTCGAATCGCGAGAGCCAGGGCACGCCGTGTCATTAAAGAGAGCAAGAAAAGGTCATGGCAGGAGTTACTGGTCTCCTTCAACCGTTCCACTTGTTCCACAAAAGTATGGGAAGCCATCCGGAGGATTTCCGGTAAACGCAGCCGTTTACCAGTCCTGAACCAGGAATGCCTCCAAACGACATCCAGAGCCATTGCTCAGACGCTGGCAGAGCATTTTTCACAAAGTACTGCCACTGTAACCCAGGATCCAGCGTTTCGTTGCTACCGTGCGACTGTCGAAAGAGCGAACTTGGACTTCCGGTCGAACAGTTCTGAGGCCTACAACTCCCCTTTCTCCACGTGGGAACTTGAATCGGCACTTACTGAGACTTCTGACACTGCGCCAGGTTACGATCGCATCCGGTACTCCATGCTTCGACATCTGCCAGCGGCGTCAAAGGAAATCCTCCTCGAATGTTTTAATCTCATATGGCAGACAGGTGTGTTCCCCACCTCGTGGAGGGAGGGAATCCTCATCCCTCTCCTCAAACCAGGAAAGGACCGCACATGTCCAGGTAGTTATCGTAGTATCACCTTGACAAGCTGTGTCGGAAAGACCCTGGAACGGATGGTTAACCGTCGTCTGGTCTGGCTGCTAGAGACCAGACAGTTCCTTAGCCGCTTTCAGTGTGGATTCCGAAACTTTCGGTCCACGTCGACAACCTGACCCTCCTAGAGGTGGCTATTCATCAGGCTTTCCTCCGTCAGCATCACTGTATCGGTATCTTCTTTGATATCATTAGGCATATGATACTACTTGGAGACACTGTATTCCTGCACAACTGCATCAATGGGGCTTTCGTGCCTGCCTCCCCATTTTCATTCTGTCTTTCCTGTCTCAGCGGTTTTTTCGGACCGGCGTTGGTAACACACTGTCTGATCCCTTTGAGCAACAGAACGGTGTCCCCCAGGGCAGTGTTTTAAGCGTTACCCTCTTTGCCATAGCCATCAACAGTATAGCGTCTACAGTGAGGAGTCCAGTACAGTGCTCCTTGTTTGTGGACGACTTCGCTGTTTTCTGTTCCTCCTCCAGTGTTGCAACCGCGAGTCGTCAATTGCAGCTAACTGTGCGGCGGTTAGAGGAGTGGGCTGCAAAGACAGGTTTTCGGTTTTCTGCCGATAAGTGTGTTTGTGTTCATTTTAATCGTTCTCGTCGTCTTTTTACTTTGCCTGCCTTGCATATGGGGGATACTGTCCTACATTTTCGAGACACAGTGCGGTTTCTGGGCCTAATTTTTGACTCCAGGTTGTCATGGCTGCCACAACTACGTGACTTGAAAGCCAGAACCCTGAAGGCACTGAACATCCTCAAGTGCCTCAGCCACAGGTCTTGGGGAGCGGACAGGGCGCGTCTCCTTCAGTTTTATCGAGCTTTTGTGCGTTCATGGCTGGACTATGGGTGCACAGCAAGGCCGTCTTATTTGCAGATCCTTGACGCTGTTCACCTCTAAAATTCTGCGTGGTGTCTGTCTGTTCTATATCGTGTCTCCCTACCACTTTCGCGCAACGACGGTCTGAGCGTGTTTTTTACGGAATTGACTAGTTTGTACCTGGGACCAGAAGAGTTCAGTGAGACTAGCGATGATATAACCGTATACTTAATGATTTCAGCGTCAGCTCCACTGCACTCCCTGTAAAAGAATCTTAATACTAACTAAATTTAGTGGAAGGGATTCAAGGCTTTCCTATTTTTAGTTAGCTGGTAAAATAACTTCGAAAAAGCAGTTAAGTTTACCATTGGAAATTTTATTCTACTCACAAAACATTGTTTATAAATTGCACTATTGATAAAAGGAAATGTTTTAATACAGGATGGTAAAAACCAACTGCGTTCAACAAAAATGTGAACAAATATTCCCTGAATGGGTTTCCAAGTTCTACAATGGATCGAAGGATGACCTATACCATATCACATCTATAATCAAGGTTTAAATTTTCACAAAAGAGAAAACTATCAAAATGGTCTACAGTGACCCTCAGTTATCTTTAATTACATATCCAACTTGTCGTAAATTACAGTGGCTGATGCAACAGAAAAATCGTCGCGTTTCAGATTTCTACTTCAAGTGGCAAATATGAACACCATGAGCTCTAATTGACGATCGACACTAGTATTACGCAAAAAGGGGGTGTAACAGATGAGACTTCTGCAGTTCTGAGTGAACCTTTATGCGCTGTTATGCGGCATCGCATGTGTTCATTACCTTGTTGATGTTCGTCAGGGGGCGGCGGGCAGCACAGCTCCGCTCACCTCGCCATCTCGGAAGCAACTCTCTCCTAACTTCTCCTTACTACAATTTGCCGAAGTTGGTTTAAAGAAACTATCTGGCTGTGTTTTCATCTGACCAATCAGGGTCTCAATGTTAACCTTAAGCTCCGCCTACAAAAATTCTGTCTATCCAATGAGAAACGTTATACTTTTCGTGGTGGGGTAATGATTTTAAAGTTTGCAACGTAACAGAGACGCGAAAAAGTCTCACGCTAAGACTTGCAGCTGGTGTGGTCCTTTTAGTGTTATCGTAAGATCTATACTGTTCTTCTGGAGGACTCTATCTTTTAACATGGGCTGGAGGGTGGTCCTGACGAAACGGAGACGCGAAAAAGTCTCACGCTAAAACTTGCAGCTGGTGTGGTCCTTTTAGTGTTATCGTAAGATGTATACTGTTCTTCTGGAAGGCACCAGCTTTTAACATGGGCTGGGGGGGGGGTGGTCCTAGCGGTTAGCTGGAAACGTGGGTGTCCGTCCCTTATCGTAGGGTCTTCCAGCTTAACACGCTTCTGCTCTCGGCTTCTGTTCTCGTTTCTCCCCTCGGAGCTGCGTCTGTCTCACGGTGGGAAGGTATGACATGCACTTGTTCACTCGTTACTCGTATTACTTTGTTAATTTAATGTCACGATTTATTTGGAGTTATGTGACATACTACTGGATTTGCTTATCATGTCAGGGTTTTCATGGAAGGTGTTGGATTTGCCTGACACCTTACACACCATGCTGGGATTCGACTGGCCACGGGTGCTTATCGGACCAGTCCCGTACCCAGCCTCTGTGCTGAGTCTGGCGAACCGCCACTTACCATCTGGCCGCAGCTCCTGCTGGTGCGCCAGGTTTGTAAGTTTCTTGCAGCTCCCAGATCGCCTGCTCACCATCTTGTTGCCCATCTACCTCTGGACCGCCTTTTTTCCCGCCGTCCCCGGGCTACGTTGCCGTTTGGGATCCGTGTGCAACGTGTACTAGAGTCCCTCGGTGTGGAGTCTGCACAACCCCAAATCCGGGGTTTTAACCGACTGCCACCCTGGTTACTGAAGAGGCACGGAGTGATTTTAGATTTATTGCGGTACAAGAGAGATTGCACTCCTGCCACCGTTTTTAATGCAGCATTTTCTGCCATTTTATCTGAGCACCACGCCTCTGTAGCTGTTTTTACGGATGGGTCGAAACAAGGGGATTCCGTTGGTTGCTCAGTTGTTTATCCGGATCGTGTCCTCAAGGTCCGACTGCCTCAGAGTTTTACTGTCTTTGATGCAGAATTGTCTGTGATCTTGCAGGCACTGGAGCAGATGAAACATTCTTCCTCTCTTAAATTTCTTGTCTGTTCCGATTCACTCAGTGCCCTTCACTCAATGCAACGTTTGTATCCGGCAGACAAAATAGTCCAGACCATCCAGAATGCCCTCCTCCGACTACAGCGACTGGGGAAGGTTGTAGCTTTCTGCTGGGTTCCGGGGCATGTCGGCATTGCTGGAAATGAAAGGGCAGATCTCGCAGCCAAGGAGGTGTGTCTCGCCCCACAAGTATCTCAGTGTGCTATCCCCTTGCACGCACTCACCTCGCTGTTGAGCTCACGAGTCATGCGTCGGTGGGAGGATGAGTGGCTGGAAGTGACTGCCGATAAGCTCCGTATAGTCAAGCCCACAACGCGTGTGTGGTGTACTTCCTTTCAGCCCCATCGACGGGACGAGGTTCTCCTCACTCGGCTTCGAATCGGCCACAGCCCTATGACGCATGGCTTCCTGCTCCGGCGAGAGGACCCTCCAATGTGTGGTGCTTGCGGCGTCCAGGTCACTGTGCGCCATGTTTTATTGGATTGCGTTTTATTTTCTGACCAGCGGGCCGCGGCTGACTTGCCAGCGGACCTGCCATCTCCTTTAGGCAACACTCAGGCGAATGTGGTTAAAGTTTTAAAATTCTGTGCCATGTCAAATGTTTTTACAAAGGTTTACAAAGTACTAACATCATCGAGTGGATGTCAAAATACCATGCAAATCTTTAAAAGGCCCGAAGTACATGTATTTGCTTTCTGAATCCGATGGTTATTTTTTGTGAATACGTAGAAGTCCGTAGATTCGTTGATATTTGCCATTAGCAGTCTCCACTACGACCTGCCTGCAGGACCGTCTCGCTTCCGTCATATCGTTCACCACGCAGACCTGTCAAACTCTGCCGACGTGACCTCAAACTTTCCTCTCACATAGTCCCACAGCGCCATTCACGCTCTCTGCAGCCGTGCTGTACTCACTTGTTGCCACATCGTGACATCTCCGTAAAAGTTTGCGCAAAAAGTGGTACATGGTTTTTAGATTCCTTTCAGCGTTTTCTATACGTCATTCGAATTTCCGTGACCATCGAAAATTCGCCTGAGATACTGTATGTTGATACGCAGGTGTCGATCCCTCTCCCCAACATAAACGGCGATGGCACAGGCTCCTGGGGCGCCCCGTAACAAACCTAACCACATCTCGATTATGAACACGGTACTATCCTGCTGGGCCTGCTTACACTACCTGTGATTGAGGCACTACACACGCTATATCTGTGAGAGGGATACGCATCCACGAGTATACGGAAAAAAATATGTTAAAAATGTCATTCCCCAGGACTTTAGGCCTTTAGAAATAGCTCCAACATCCCCCACTGAAATTAAGGGAATTATAAATATATCGAAAAACAAGAGCTCATGTGGTGTTGACGGAGACTCTAACAGATTTTTGAAGTGTTGTTCTAATTTAATAACTGGAGTCCTTAGCGATATACGTAATGCTTCGCTGGCACAGGGAATTTTTCCAGACAGATTGAAATACGCTGTTGTCAAACCTCTTCATAAGCAAGGGGACAAGAGTGACTGAAATAATTATAGACCAATCTCATTACTGACTTCATTTTCTAAAATGTTCGTAAAAGTTATATTTTCAAGAGTAGTCTCACATTTCAGTGAAAACTATTTACTCAGAATTCCGGAAGGGTTACTCGACTGAGAATGCTATCTACACATTTATCCATCAGACAGTACAAGCCCTAAATAATAAATCATCGACAGGTGGTATTTTTTGTGATCTCTCCAAGGCATTTGACTATGTGGATCATGTCACACACTTAGAAAAACTCAGGTCTTATGGAATTGAAGACTATACATACAGCTGGTTTGAATCATACTTAATGAACAGAAAGCAAAACGTTGTGCTGAATAGCACAAATAATGTTGGGAGGATGGTAAATTCTAGTGAATGGGGAGTTATCACAAAGGGAGTCCCACAGGGTTCAATTTTAGGTCCTCTGCTGTTCCTTATTCATGTAATGACCTCCCACTTAACGTTCAGCAAGCAGAACTAGTAATTTTTGCAGATGACACGAGTGTTATAATAAATCCCATTCCAGTAAAAGCAGCTGAAGGTATTGTTAAGGATGTCTTCAAATAATTGTTAAGTGGTTCTCAGATAATGGACTCTCCCTTATTTTGAAAAACTCACTATATCCAGTTCTGTACACCGAATAGAGTCATACTGACAATTGATGTAGCATATTGAACAGGGCTCAGTTAACAGGGTAGATTTCTCCAAATTTTTCGGTGTTCACATTTATGACAACTTGAACTGGAAAAGCATATTACTGAGCTTTTCAAACAACTAAGTTCTGCTTCTTTCGCTCTTTGTATAATCGTTAGTCTTGGTAATAAACAGATTAGTCTCCTGACGTACTTTGCATATTTCCACTCACTAATGTCTTATGAAATAGTTTTCTGGGGTAACTCACCACTTAGACATAAAGTATTGATTGTACAAAAGAGACCAGTGAGAATAATTAGTGGTGTTCACCCATGTACGTCACGTAGGCACCTTTTCAAGGAGTTACGTATTTTAACTACACCATCAGAGTACATATATTCGCTAATGAAATTCGTTACAAATAATCCATGTCAATTCACGAAGAACAGTGATGTTCATACGTACAACACTACAGGGAAAAATGACCTTTCCTATCCGTTATTGAAGCTGTCAGTTGCTCAAAAAGGAGTACATTATTCAGCAACAAAAATCTTTGATCATTTGCCCAACAACATAAAGTTTCTGGCAGGTAGCAGATCAAGTTTTAAATCTAGCTTAAAATCATTTCTTTTGGACAACTCCTTATACTCCATGGACGAATTTCTGTTTCAGAATTGATAAAAAAAATTGTACCTCTAAATGTAGTTGCATGTGTAGAACTAAAAACTTTAGTAACTTTAATATTAGCACATTCATGTGTATATATATCTCTTGTAATCTGACTTGTTCCACATCATATCGATAAAATAATCGGGAAAATGTCTCAAAGCTCATGTCTCACCCAGAAACTGCTTTGCGCATTGCTGGTTGGAAGTTTACGAGTACTTTGGAGAAATATTCCGAGGACGGACGAATGCAATTACATTGGACAAGCATCGGGCAGTGTTTTTAAGGTAAACGATTAAGAGGAATTTCTGGTAAAAGACTTTGGTTTTTTTAACGAAAATAGACTACACGGAGTAAGGACTCTTGAAGCAGAATTAAGAGGATGAATCCAGTAACGAGTCTTCATGAGGATGAGAAGTGCTAACATAAGTTAGTACGAGACCTGTGACTGTCATCAGTAAGACTAACCGCGCGCAATAGGCATCTGAGTTTGGCTTTAGGAAATGTAAAGATACCAAAGAGGCCGTTCTGACGTTGCCGTTGATAACGGAAGCAAGACTGAAGAGAAGTCAAGACATGCTCATAGGATTTGTCGACTTGAAAAAAGCATTCGACAATGTAAAATGGTGCAAGATGTTCGAAATTCTGAGAAAAATAGGTTAAGCGATAGGTAAAGACAGGTAATGTACAAAATGTAGAAGAGGCAAGAGAGAAGAACAAGAGTGGGAGACCAAGAATTAAGTTCTCATTTTAGAAAGATAATGACGTAGTCTTTTACCCCTACTGTTCAATCTGTACATCAAAGAAGCCTTCCCGTATCATATTCATACCAAGCTTTAGAATAATTTCATGTTTGGATTTTATTGCGAACTATACTTAAAAGTTACAGTTCTCCAAATGATGAGCTATCTCTCATTTAAATTTATTTTGCGTTCCATTCTGAAATTCAACTGCGTCGTGACTTTCTGACCACGTTACTACATGCATATTTTTCTGTTTAATTGATTCCATGCAGATATCTCTTGTTCCGTATTTAATGTAACGATTCGGTTTATCTTTCTAGATTCAGATGAGATAGAAACCCAGATACCGGATATCTATTACAGTTTACGCACCAAAGCATTGTTTTTCTGATTCTCGCAGTAGATACAACGTACCTTTCACTGACATGAAGGAACACTAGTTACAGGTGATTTCTTGTGTAATCCTCATTCTCTGTTATTTAAGCAACTAGTGGAATGGTTTCGACGTCATACCAGAGTGTTAAATGGAACATGATATTTACTCATAAATACACTACAGTCCATACAACTTCACAAGAAATTCGATAGCTTTAAGTTTTACGCTGATATTTCTGTAGCAGCTTCAACCTCTTCGTTTTTCATTTCCTAATTGTCCAACAAACCTGCTTTTAGTATCTGACTTCTGAATCAGTCTGAAGGTGTGTGTGTAACAGTTTGTGATAAGAATCCATTGGTAGAAGTGTCTCGATAAACTGGGGCTGTTAAAAGAATTTTGAGGATCACTCCCACGTACCTGATTTCAGTGTATAAAATCCAGTTGCAGTAACTGTAAGCATTAATGTATATGGTGCACTCAACATGTGGGCATGTAGTAGTCATAAGTGTTGAAATCTGATAAGAGAGTATTGAATCTTTGTTATATAGGAAGTACAACAGACACAGAAAATAAATATGCAAGACACGCGCAGTACCAAGGCTGCTCAAAACAAAATATATTTGTGAAAAATAAATAAAGCCACTAACTTCCAAGTTATTAATCTTTAAACTAGAAGAACACTGATAAAAATTTGTAAAGCATCTTTATATGGATGAAAAAATGGAAAAATGAAAAAGACATAAATGAAACGATTAGAATGAAATGTGTTTCTGCGAAAGAGTATTCAAGTGGGATGATCTAGTACCGAATGGGAAGACGTCCTGCAACAGAAAAATGAGAAAAAAATGCATGATAAAAAACATAACAACCCGATGAGAGAGACACTTTGGAAACGAACGTAGTTGGTTTAAATAGTGGTGGAAGGAAATAGCCGGAGGAGGAGCAGATCAAAATGTGAATATATAAGAGAGAGATAGTCGATTACGTAGCAGTTATGCTGAGTTAAGAGGATGACTGGAGAGTGACAGGAATAAAGAGCTACTTCTAACCAACAATAGTTGGTGATTACAGTAGTGCGTGAGCGCCGAACACGGCTAAAACGTCGCAGCTTGTGAGTAGTTCAAAGCAGTAACCTCTGCAGCAGCCAGATCCAGACTGGAAACGTGAGCGGAAATGGTCGCCCTTATACAGCCTCACTCGTTAACAAAACCGCAACTTCCGGCTTCAACGTTGAATCACCCTCGACGGCCATCAAAATTATAGCCTCCGGTCCTCGGCGCCCAGCGAAGCTACGGCTGTAGAGGAAACGTGCGCGCATACAGGTCTGTGTTGCGACAGGCAATCATAGAGGTGCTCAGGGGTGCCTCATACAGAGAGTATCCCAGGGTGCCCTGAAAGCTACAGCACCAAGAATCGCTTCTCGGCTTTTGACAAGATAAATGTGTAGATTTCTTTTGATCAGGGTTCCTTATTTAAGATAATATGCAGTAAAATCATAAACAAATTTTGATACTTTCCAAACATAAAGAGCTTAATCTTGATCCACGTTAAGATGCACACGAGTCCTCAATACAAAAGGAATTTTAGGGTATAAGCAAAAATGTTCAAATGTGTGTGAAATCTTATTGGACTTAACTGCTAAGGTCGTCAGTCCCTAAGCTTACACACGACTTAACCTAAATTATCCTAAGGAGAAACACACACACCATTGCCCGAGGGAGGACTCGAACCTCCGCCGGGACCAGCCTCACAGTCCATGACTGCAGCGCCCAGACCGCTCGGCTAATCCCGCGCGGCGGGTGTTAGCAAAAAGTACCAATATCCTTATTAACATCACCAACATTAAAAGTACGATAGGCACTGACGGTTATTAAAACTTTCAAGGCCACTAATACTCTCAATACCTCCACAGCGAGCAATAACAATGGTTAACCAACCAGCACCAGGACTAAATTTATCGTCATTAAAAAAGACAAAATTCAAAATACCACCTACAAAATCACAACAAGGAGCAATCTATTACTTTGGAAAGAGTCACTTTAACGAATCGTCTAAACAAACAGAGACTACTCTATTGTCGGTGTAAAACAGAGGACTACAGATAGAGAGATTCTGAACGGAACAGGTTTGGCTATCAAGATGGCAATGCGTGATGCCTTCAGTCACTACCGTAGCAGAATACTCCCAAATGATCTTTCACGAAACCCAAAGAAATTCTGGTCGTATGTAAAGTTTGTTAGTGACACTAAAGTTAGTGTCCAGCCCTAGCGAACGAAACAGGGACGGAAATTTAGTGCAGCAAAGCAAAAGTTGAAATCCTTACCTCTGTTTTCAAGTGTTCCTATACAATGGAAAACCCAGGAGAACTGCCCTAATTTAATCCTCGTACCACTGCAAAAATAAGTTAAACCAGTATTAATGCCAGTGGTGTCGAAAAACAGCCGAAATAGTTAAAACTAAACGAAGTTCCAGGATCCGATGGAATCCACATCAGATTCTATTTTGAATTTTCGGCTGAGTTAGCATCTACTTTAACTATAGTCTGAGGTAGAGACCTCGGACAGAAAACCGTGTCCAGTATTTGGAAAGAAGCACAGAAAACACAAGACGGGTAGTAGAAGTGATCCACAAAACTACCGTCCAATATCTTTGACGCCGAAGTAGAATCTTAGAACATACACTGAACTCAAATATAATGATGTATCTTCAACAGAATGACCTCCTCCATGCAGTGCGGTAGCGTTCTCGCTTCCCACGCCCGGGTTCCCGAGTTCGATTCCCGGCGGGGTCAGGGATTTTATCTGCCTCGTGATGGCTGGGTGTTGTGTGATGTCCTTAGGTTAGTTAGGTTTAAGTAGTTCTAAGTTCTAGGAGACAGATGACCATAGATGTTAAGTCCCATAGTGCTCAGAGCCATTTGAACCTCCTCCATGCCACCAGCATGGATTCCGAAAATATTGGTCACATAAAACCCAGTTCGCAGTTTCCTCACATGACTTACTGAAATATTTGCATCAAGGCAATCAGGTAGATGCTGTATTTCTTCATTTCCGAAAAAAACATTTGACTCAGCACCACACCTACGCTTATTGTGAAAACTTCGATCATATGGGCTATCGACTGAAATTTGGATTAAGGACCTTTAGGTAGGGAGGACACAGCATGTTACCTTAGATGAAGAGTCATCGTCAGAGGTACAAGTAGCTTCGGGTGTGCCGCGGGGAAATGTGTTGGGACCCTTGCTGTTCATGTTGTAATACCACACGTTATTAATTAAGGAATAAACAACTACGTAAATAATAGTGTTTTCAGTGCATTACAATTTAGCAAATCACCATAAAATACTGATAGGGATAATGTTTAAAAAAATACAAGCCACTGTGATCACGGCTGAAGCTCTTACACGCCAAGAATGGCAATGAATTAAGAACGTTTAAGAACTCGCTGCAATTACAGCTTACAGGTATTGAAATGTTATAACGTCAGTGGCCACAAACACAGCAGAAGGTATCAGACGCCGGGAACGGCAGTAAATAAGGTTTTAAGCCTTACTGCTAAAATACAAATATCGAAATATTTTTCAAAGCAATTGACCACAGTCACGGCTGAAGGCCTTACACGCCAGGAACGGAAATAATATAAAAAATTTAGAAACCTGCTGTAAAACAGCAAATACAAGCAAGGTTAATTAAAAGAAACAAGCAATTGACCACAAAATCGGTGAAATAAGATGATGGTAACCTTGAAACACAACCCTTACACTGCTAGATATATTCCAGAAGGCGACCGGAACTATTAACTAGACATATATAAGCTTTAATGTAGGCATTACAAGGTGTGGTAATAAATAATACAATAATAAAACTCAAGGACCAGTCACAGACAGTGCTCCAGGAATCGACCTCTGAGACGGTCCAGTTACAAACACTTAAGCGAGCGATGAAATAGGCAGCCAAGAGTTTCATTCACTTCACAATATGGTAACTCAGAATAGTGGCAGTCTAAAGAATGATTAATAATAATCTTGCTGAAGCTACCTGACGTCCGATAAACACAACGATGGACTAATACGTCAAAGCTGGAACCAGCAGTCTGCACTATGCCAGAATACTGTGTTTAGAGGCCCCGGAACGAGGAAGGAATCATTACCATGAGAGTAGAGGAATCTCCAACCGGCCTACCATCAAGAAAGCTGTCAAAACTACACGCCTTACCGGACAGCAGCGGCAAGGCGAGGAAAAGTGCACTGTTGTACAGCCGTTACGTACACTAATCCCTGGGGCAGCTAACTGGGGCGTTAGCGACCACCAGGCAAGAAAAATTACCGCTGGTTGAACTTAACAAACTGTAACAAGTTGAACGCAGTAAATAGTAATAAGGAGTCGAGGAAAGCTAATCAGATCCGGCTTCTCCAATCACTCCACTCGCTGCTCTTCGCCTCAGCGACACTACGAGCGGCAACACGAACCCAAGTCACTGGAGAATCGCGAGATATCACAGTGGTGGAGGTTTCTCTACTTGGATTGGAATGCACTCATCTTAAATCTGCTGGATCCGGTTTACAGCGAAGTCGTGCGCCCTCGTGACCACAGCCCTTCCATCTGGCAGTCCATGTGTTCCGCCAGCGCTTCTCCTCCTGAATCCCCAACCGAACTGGCACACTCATACGACCCGGAAAAACGACGACGTCGCCTCAAAGATAGGGCAACAGTACTACATATCGATAACCGCCGCTGCTGCCACTAGCGGACAGGCAACGCTTGCGAAACCGAGTGGCGCCAGTCAACATGAGAAGAAGACAAACAACTGCAACCATGCCAACTAAACGTCTGGCCTGCAACAGAGGGCGGAAACCTACAAAAAGCACCAACGCGAGCCGCAGCATGGCTCAATAATGGTTAGGGACCATTCGTAACTTAGCGTCAGAGAGCGATCGATAATAATATTCAAGAATACGTTGAACTATTGTTTGCTAAGAACCTCCTACGTGGGTGAATTCATTAAAAATTTTCTGTTACATCTAGCTGAAACCTGCCTTCATCAACACCAGATTTATGTGCTCATTCCGTTCCAAACACATACTATTCAACACTTTATGATTTGCGACTGACAATATCGCCTCATCCCGCGTGCCACTTAGAACTATATGATACTGCAGTCAGTTTGTCAGACAAGACATGCTTCATTCTTTAGCTGCTGTGAAAATTGTATTACAGTGCTATTTGTTATTCTATGACACTGACTCAGTGCAAATAAATGGAGGAAGAAAAAGAAGAACTGGTTTTTCCTTTTTCTAAAATCAATGATTATATGAAAAGCCGTATTTACATATTATGCTAACATACACAAAATAGCTGTACAGCGTTCACAAGTTGTTTTAATGACAATGCTTTATTATTCACACACACACACTTAAAATCACAGTATACCCTACAAAATCCACACATTAGACTCTTAACAACCCCCTTGTTTAAGCTATAATTTCAAATCCTGGTTTATTGTCGCTTCTATACAAATGTCTTACTATTCACACAACTACATACTCTTCCGCGCAGTTTTAGCGGACACTCTCCGCATACAACGAATTCTGCATTACCTATCGGTTTAGCCTATCCCATGTCACCCCTTACATCAATGCTTCCTCTTCTTCTCCCACTCATCTCTATGCTTCCCTCCTCATAACGTTGGACCTGTGATCTAGGAGGCTACTAATATCAGTGACCAGGGTACCGGGTGAAAACCTAGCCACTGCTTGAATTTTGAATAAAATTCATCAGCAATGGCAGCCAAAGTCTCTCATACAAGGAGTCACGCTCGTTCTGCCAACGGCTTTGTCAAAGAGTGCCGCCGAGCTAACAGAGTTTCAGAGCAACATTTTGCCATCGCGGTTGGAAATTGGCGCTAAAAGACGGAAGAATCAGCTTCATGAGGATATGGAAGATAATAAAAACCACTGCATTATAGACACACAATCCATGGAACATGTGGCCTACAACAGATGATCATGACGATATCTCCACTGGAAGAACATTCAGAATTAGTTCTCCGTTGGGATTTCTTGGAAAGGACTGCGAAAGGAGAGGTACCCATGAGTGAATAACCTCTACTAGTCGGAACGAGGAGTGTAAGAAGTTTCCACATATTGAGGAAGCCAGAGAAACTGAAAAAGGAAATTGGGGCTCAGTCTAGATACAGTGTTGGTCAGTGAAGTGAAATAGAAAGAATATAAGGATTTGAGGTCAGACGACTATAGGGTAACATAAACCGCAGCAAAAAGCGGTGTAAAGAGAGAAAGGTTCCTTTTGAATACACATTTAGGACAGGGAGTGGGTAACTGCGAAAAGTTGAATTCTCGAAAGAACCGACAGCAAACCAAAACCGGTTACAGTAGTTCCGGTATACAAGTTAACGTCACAATCAGAGAATGAAGAGACAGACAAAGTATACGAGGACATTAAGAGCACCCGGCTAGCCGTGCGGTCTACAAGCTGCTTCCCTAGCGGGAAGGAGTGCCGGTCTGCAGCACGAATCCGCACGGCGAATTACTGTCGAGGTCCAGCGTGCCGGCCTGCCTGTGGATGATTTTTAAGGCGGTTGTCCATCTGCCTCGGCATACGCGGACTGGTTCCCCTTATACCGCCTCAGTTACACTATGTTGGCGATTGCTGCGCAAACACTGTCTCCACGTACGCGTACACCATAAATACACTACCACGGAAACATTTGGGGTTACACTCGTCTGGTATAAGACGTTCCCGGGGGGTCCATTGGGGCCCGAACCGTGCAATAACCTTGGTGTGGGGCTGCGGTGGGGTGGATGGACTACTGTGGCCTGTTGTGGGGTTATGAACCACTGCAGGCTACAGCGGGGTGAAGCCTCTCCGTCGTTTCCAGGTCCCCGATTCAATACACACATACACACAACATGAGGACATTAAATGTGTTATTCAGTGAATAAAAGGAGATGACCATTTTATAATCATACTGAAATGGAACGCAGTGGTAAGGGAAGGAACAGAAGGTCGAAAAGAGTTACGGGGGAATATCGACTAGGTAACACGAACAATATCTGCTAGTAACAGCGAATACACTGTTGAAAAATCGCCGGCCGCTGTGACCGAGCGGTTCTAGGCGCTTCAGTCCGGAACCGCGCTACTGCTATGGTCACATGTTGGAATCCTGCTTCGGGCCTGGATGTGTGTGATGCCCTTAGGTTAGTTAGGTTTAAGTAGTTCTAAGTCTAGGAGACTGATGACCTCAGATGTTAAGTTCAAATTCAAATGGCTCTGCGCACTATGGGTCTTAACGTCAGAGGGCATCAGTCCCCTAGAACTTAGAACTACCTAAACCTAACTAACCTAAGGACATCACACACATCCATGCCCGAGGCAAGATTCGAAACTGCGACCGTAGCGGTCACGCGGTTCCAGGGTGTAGCTCCTAGAACCTCTCGGCCACCACGGGCGGCAGATGTTAAGTCCCATAGTGTTTATAGCCATTTGCACCATTTATTTGTTTAAAAATCACAATAGTAGACTTGGAATCGACATGGAGGTATGGGAAGATTCCACGTGGATTGCGTCATACTCAGATATAAATGTGAACTCAGATAATGTAGGGAGTTACGAGTGGAAAATGTAGACTCAGATTACAGTTTAGTAATGATGACGAGTAAAATTAAGTTTAAGACAATGATCCGGAAGAATCAATGTGCAAAGATGTGGGATACGGAAGTACTGAGGAATGATGAGTAGCGTTCGATGCTCTTTGAGGCTACAAAACTGAATATGACAGTAACCAGTTCAGAAGAAAAGGGATGGACATCTGCAAGAAAGCGGTCACAGCATTGGACAGACACACGTAGGCACAAGGAAAGTAACTGCGAAGAATTCTTGGATAACAGAAGAAACACTCCAATTAGACGCAAGAAGGAAGTATTTAAAAGTATTCAGGGAAATTCTGGAAAACAGAAATAAGAGTCTCTCAAGAACGAAATAAACAGAAAATGCAGGGAAGGCAAGGCGAAATGTCTACAGGAATAATGTGAAGATGTTGTAAAATTAAAAGCAAAAGAGTCAACACTATGAGTGGTTGGAAATTATACTATTAAGCGCAGAGGATAGTGGGACATGTGTTAAGCCATCAGGGTATGTTTTATGTACTAGAGAGATCTGTGGAGAGCAAACATTATAGGGGAAGACAGAGATTGAAATACACCTTGCAAATGACTGAAGACGTAGGATGCAAGTACTATTCTGGGTTGAAGAGGTTGGCCCAATTTTCTTCCTGAAATATTCTCCAGAAATTGGTATGTGAGTCACTTTATGTATCCATGGGATCTCGCTTCCGTTACGTTTAAAATGATATATTTGCATAATTTATACTACCTCTGGATGTCGTGGTTCCTAGTTTACCGCAGTTGTTAATGCAGTGACTGACCGGTTTGGCAGCGTTACATAGACTACATGTTCGCCCAGCTTGTAATCGCCGCGAACGGCATGACATCACACATCGCTACCAAACTGTCACAAATCCTCGTGCTCACTGACAGAATACTAGGCAGAGCCAGCGACGGGTAACGACACAGGCTAAGCTACCTGCAGCGTTCAAGGTCTTGTGAAGGAACGGAAAAAGCTCGGTGTTCACCATTTGCACATGTAAGACCGCGTTGGTTCCTACACAGTTGTTTGCGGTCTCAAAAAATGTTATAAGCTTGTTAGTACAACATTCGCAGCGTAATACGATCTGAAACAGTGAACACAGAGCCGTGCAAGATTACAGAAAAACAACGTTTCATCCCTATAAGATATTTATGTTGAGTAATTTATTAATATATGCCTGCTATTGGCGTCAGTCTAAAGAGTCTATCGATGTGGCATTTCGTGCTAATGTATGCTGCAACATTCATCCATTTGAATTTGCCCACTGCACTTAAGCCTTGCTATCACCCTGCAATTCTTACCCGCTACACCTCCTTTCACTACTGACATAACTATTCCCTGATGCGTCAGAATGTGTCCCACTAACCTGTTCCTTATTTTAGTACAGTTGCGGCACGAAGCTACTTTCTCCCCGATTCAATTACGTCCTCAATAGCTACCGCTCTTCCCAGTTAATATTCAGAAACCTTTTATAACAGTACATTTCAAAAGATTCGCTTCACGACTTGTTTGTGCAGTTTCCACATTTCATTTTCATGTAAGGTTATACATCCCACACATGCTTTCAGAAAAGACGTCCTAAAATTGAAAACTGTGCTCGATGTTTATAACCAAAGAGTATACATCTTTGTTTCTGTGTATTTGAAACTCCATGATTAAGAACGTCGACTTAATGCTATGACGTTCTACAAATTGCTTTCGTTTACATTTGCTGGTAGATATATTATTCCCGGAAAGCGGAAATTAAACAAAGTATATTGGAAATGTATCAATCGTTTGATGTATGAATATAAACATTCCATACTTACATTGGCAATATTTCTCTGTAATTCTGTAAATTCCTTCTTTTATTCGATTTCTAAAGAGATGTTACCGGGGCCGGTTTCCAGTCAAGCGAAACTATTTGCTGCGTGGTGATTCTCGATTAACATGAACTGGGGAGAGGGGCTAATTCTGCAACGTATTCAATGTAAAATCTAATAATTGCCCAGCACGAACCCGTTCCTTGTTATCCTTCAGTAGCATTATTTGTTTTTCTATACCGGGGATGCTCATTTCAGTGTTTCTCATTTGTAAATATGTGCAGCCGTCAAACATCGATAAAGTGCAATCAAAACGCATCAACGTTATAATTACCTGAATAGAATGGAAACAGCGTACTGTAACATTTAATGTTGTACATTTTGTTACAACCGTTATTTACCCAAAATCGAAATGTAGAGAACAGTGATTACTCGTTTCAGGTGCTTAAACAGTCATCTTCTGATCAGGATACAAACAATCGGTGTCTAAATCGAGAGAATAGATAAGCCACTTTGTCATTACAGTGTTAATATTATTAAGGAAATGTCAAACACTACACGTTGACATTTGCTTACGGATGTTAACACTTTGACGACAAACTGCAAGTTTGTATCTTGATCTGAAGATCACCGTTCAAGAGGTTGAAACTAGAAATCACTGTTACATGTGTTCGCAACTGTGAATAATGACAACCATCAGCTGTAGAATGGAATGATGACAGTGAAAATTTACGCCGGACTGGGACTCGAACCCCGATTTCCGGCTTATCGGCAGCGGTCGCCTTACCATTGGGCTATCCGTGCACGACTCACAGCCAGACCCAAACATCCATATGTCGTCAACCACTCGTCTCGACCTGCACTCGTGCATCCATTATGTATATTCCCGTCCAGGTCTTGCCCGGTATCGGCAGAGAAATATGATATTTCAGTGCTTGTGTTATTCTGATTACGATGCAAAGTTCCTTTGGACATGCAGGAACTTTCCATCGTAATCAGAATAACACGCATGCATGCATGTCCAAAGGAACTTTGCATCGTAATCAGAATAACACAGCCACTGCCATACCGTAGAAATCAGTGTTTTCTACATTGCAGTCTTGACCAGATAAAGGTTTTAATAAAATCTACGACATCCATGATCACTATATTTACAGTATTTAATACACACATCGAAAAAAGTTTTGCACCACCTCTGGTCCGAGAGTTCCGAAACCTGTACAGAAAGTTTGAATACAGATCAACATAAACATAATTTCCTCCCATTTTATTGCTCATGAAAACCACACATTGCATGTTGTATCACCATAAATCGAGACCTTCAGAAGTGGTGGTGCAGATTGCTGTACACACCGGTACCTCTAGCATTGACGCATGCCTGTATTTTTTGTGGCAAACTATCTACAAGTTCATCAAAGCTCTGTTGGTCCACATTGTCCCACACCTCAACGGCGGTTCGGCGTAGATCTCTCAGAGTAGTCGGTAAGACACGTCGTCCACAAACAGCCCTTTTCAATCTATCCCAGGCATGTTCGATAGGGTTTATGTCTGGAGAACATGCTGGGCACCCTAGTCGAGCGGTGTCGTCATCCTGAAGGAAGTCATTCACAAGACGTGCACGATGGGGGCGCGAATTGTCGTCCACGAAGACGAATGCCTTGCCAATATGCTGCCGATATGGTTCCACTATCGGTCGGATGATGGCATTCACGTATCGCACAGCCGTTACGGCGCCTTCCATGACCAACGGCGACATACGTCGCCCTCACATAATGCCACCACAAAACAGCAGGGAACCTCCACCTTGCTGCATTCGCTGGTCAGTGTGCCTAAGATGTTCAGCATGAACGAGCTGCCTCCAAACACGTCTCCGACGATTGCCTATTAGAAGGCATATGCGACACTCATAGGTGAAGAGAACGTGATGCTAATCCTGAGCGGTCCATACGACGCGTTGTTGGGCCCATCTGTACCGCGCTGCATGGTGTCATGGTTGGAAAGATGCACCTCGCCATGAACGTCGGGAGTGAAGCTGCACATCACGCAGCCTATTGCGCACAGTTTCAGTCGTAACATGACGTCTTGTGGCTGCACGAAAAGGATTATTCAACATGGTGGCGTTGCTGTCAGGGTTCCTCCGATCCATAATCCGTACGTAGCTGCTATGCATTGCAGTAGTAGCCCTCGAGCGGCCTATGCGAGGCATGTCATCGACAGTTCCTGTCTCTCTGCATCTCCTCCGTGCCCGAAGAACATCGCTTTGGTTCAACCCGAGACGCCTGAACACTTCCTTTGTTGAGAGCCCTTCCTGGCACAAAGTAACAACGCGGATGCGATCGAACCACGGTACTGACCATCTTGGCATGGCTGAACTACAGACAACACGAGCCGTGTACCTGCTTCCTGGTGGAATGACTGGAAGTGATCGGCTGTCGGACCCCTTCCGTCTAACAGACGCTGCTTTTGTGTGGTTGATTACATCTTTGGGCAGGTTTAGTGACATCTCTGAACAGTCAAAGGGACTGTGTCTGTGATAACATACCACGGTCAACGTGCATTTTCAGGAGTTCTGGGAACCGGGGTGATGCAAAACTTTTTTGATGTGTGTATTTTGGCTTCCGTAAGAGATAGTACACTAATACTTTGTGAAGTCATGGCTGCAATCTGATGGAAAGCTTTTTAAATCTGAGTTTTCCTAGAATCATGAATTTCGCGTTGGCAGGGACGCAAAACTTTAATACGTTTCCCATTTGTGTTTTTCCAGAAAATGAAGCCACAAGCGTTTTATCCTTTTATTACACGTGTTTTCTGGAAAGAGTGATTAAAAAAGTGTTATTCCTATAACCAAAGTGCTAATACACTATGCAGTGTGTAGGAAGAAAAGAAAAGTAAACTCCTTAGTTTAGAGATAGCTAATCATATTATAAACGATAAAGAGGACAATTATCTGCTTAGGAAGCGTAGAAGAACTGTCAACTATATGTTTTTGACACTCTGTCAGTAAACAGTTTATCTTCCTGCGTGCTGAAACCAGCTAGTAGCATGTTAATATAATGTGTAGCCATTTTCCACACGGACTTTGTGTTATACAAGGCTATTTTTTTGACGAGCAAGCAGCGTGCAAACGCAATAGACCCGTCCAGAACCAATCGGCCAGTCATGCGTGACGTGAGGCAGTCCGGCAGACCACGCACTGCGTCCTGCTGGAATACTCAATCGCTGGTTTGTCATTGTCGAGGGGACGACGCTTCATGCCGGGCGTTTTACATACTACGTTGAGCAAAGTAGCCCTAAGAAGACACAATTCTAAGCCAGGTTTTCCTAGAAGCAGAAATTTCGCACCGCGTGAACAGAACGGGGCGTTTCGCGTCGGTGGGGAGCCAATGCTTAAGTACGTCACACATTTGTGTGTTCCCAGAAAAGTAAGCCGCAAACACATTAGCTATTCAAGCCATACGTGCTGTCTGGGAAGAGTGTTCAGTGTTTCTACTGTAACCTAACTGCTACTATACTCTAAATTACTGATGGGTCATGTGAAAGAAAAAAAGTAAATTCCTCGGTTTGCTTATAGTTACGGACGAAGAAGAAGAACATTTTTTGCTCTAGACTTAATCGAGGCGCAGAAAAAAGGTCAATAATATGTTGATGAACTGAGAGAATGGGGTAGTGTCAAACATATTAACAACCACTTAGTCGACGTGTAACGCTCCAGGGGTTTTCTAACTTAGTTAACCCATCCTACAATGCAGGGGTGGCCAACCTTTTTCATCTACCGCCCTCTGTTGTGTCTCTGTTAGTAGTAAAATGTTCTAGCCGCCCACCAGATCCACTGCAATGGTGATTTATACAGTAGGGAAGTAAATTTAGTTTATAAAATTTATAAATCATAGTTACAGCGAGTTAAAACATATAATACTTATTATGTGCCTAATTGTTTGTCAAAATTTATGAAAACCTTATGAAACTATTTTTAAAGCTGCTAACGCCCACCCTAAAAGCTTTAACGCCCAATAGTGGGCGGCAGGAACCAGGTTGGTTACCACTGCTATGGTGCTACATGTTTACCAGTGTTTTTATGTTGACCATTATAGTAAATGTAAACGTTGTGTGGCTAGGGCCTCCCGTCGGGTAGACCGTTCGCCGGGTGCAGGTCTTTCGAGTTGACGCCACTTCGGCGACTTGCGCGTCAATGGAGGTGAAATGATGATGATTAGGACAACACAACGCCCAGTCCCTAAGCGGAGAAAATTTCCGACCCAGCCGGAATCAAACCCGGGCCCTTAGGATTGACATTTTGTAGCTCTGACCACTCAGCTACCGGGGCCGGACACCATTATAGTGTATGCTAGAGAAAGGAAATCGGACTAAATTTCTTTTTGTGGAAGATTAAGCATTTAAGTTATTCAAACTACAGTCAAACCAACAGCATGTCGTTTAAGAAGCAAAATTACTGGTTATGCAAATTAAATATTGTCGCCATCGTAACTAGGCAAATGTAATTTCCAGTAAATGTACAGCAAACAAAGTAAAGTAACTGCTATATTAAACTTCAGTTCAATTAGATATCTTTTTAATGAATAGATACAAAAACTACAGCACGCTCTAGCATACATTAGCAAAGTAATTAGTCATGATCGTAGTTGCTATCTGCTTAAGTTCAGTGGCAACAAACTACTTCACGCTAAAGTACAATGTTCCACTCAATAGAAGAAAGTACTGATGATTTGGACATGAGGTGGCCGTAGTACTTCACTACCGAAGGACAGTTATGTAATATAGTTACCAAGCTTTTATTTTAATTGTTATGTGCATTTTCACAGACTACACGTAAGCCTTTGCATAGCACAGATCATGAGTTGTACACGAGGGATCCTGAATCTGTTACAGTTCAAGCAAGGTAATGCAACACATGACTTTAATAGGACAACAAGTTCATTCTAATTAATTAAGTTTTGCACGAAAATTCCTTTTGGTTTACTGGTTAACTAACTATAGTAAGGGGGACCCTAAGAATGTTCAGTCACACAACACGTTTCTTGCTTAATTCTTTCAGTAATAAACCTAATTCTATCAATAATAAACAATAGTAACAACATAAATAAAAGAAATATACACACAAATTAATTGTTTACAAACCTATTGCAGTAATATGACTGTTGTAAGCCGTCAAACCGTTAGTGTCAAGATGTAGCTACTGTAATTACTGTTCTTTAGGAAATTTTTTGTTTTGAGAAATAATTTAAATAATCCTTGAAAGTTTTACTTCAGAATAATGTAATAGCTGTTCATGCTTTCACTATGGACTGAACTTAGAACCTTCAACCACCATGTGGAGCACTTCGCTCAAAAGACTATTGGCTTAGCCAAATCCTATTACTCCACAATGTTAATAATTATTTTAATTATTGTAATTAGTCATTTAAGGACTTTCACTTTCTACTGAAAGAGAAACTCAGAACCTCCTCTATCAAGATGAATGACTTAGGGAATAAGACGGTTCGTGATACGAGATTAGTGTTAATCACTTATTACTTTAACTCTTCAGCAAACCCTGTTCCATGTGCACAGATACAATGTTAAATAACACTTTGCCTGAAAGTAGGTGCAGTGGCGACCTTCTGTGGCAACATAACAAATCAGTATGATGCAATCATGTATCTTTATACAATACACTCTGTAAAACATCTTCCTGACGTCTTAAATGCACATTTTAGAGGAACCCAATAAATGTCATGATACACCCACTGAGAACAATCCACATCCAAGGCATAATTACTCCACTTTTCCAGAGGTATTTGCTTCATTAACGACTCTGGATGTTGACTCATCCACAGCTAGAAACTGCCTGTTGGTATAGCTTCAGGAAGGGCATTTACAAATATCTTCAGATTACATTAAATTACAGAAGATAGAGAGATATCCAACTATCACAGGCCCTGAAGACCAGGTGCTGCTTCCACAAACTGCCCCCACTCCTTCCTGTTGTGTACCCGGTTCTTTTAGGTGTCTTCAGTCCCTAGAGCTGCTAGGTCCTTCGCTAGGTCGTCCATCCAACGCTGCCTTGGTCGTCGAATGGGGCGTCTGGTGTTTGGTTTCCCCTCTAGCGCCATCTTCGCGTGTCTTCCATCTGGCGTACGGGCTACATGGCCCAAGCATTGTATTCTTTTGCTCTTTATCTTCTGTAGGATAGTTGGTTGTTGCATCAGAAGGCAGATTTCCTCGTTTTTCCTCCTCCTCCATTCCCCCTTATCTGACACTGGTCCCCATATCTTCTTCATTACTCTTCTTTGAAATATTAATAGTTTTTCCTTTTCATTCTTAGTCATGCTCCATGTTTCTGAACCGTAGATTACTGCTGGGCATATCACTGTCTACATCTACATCTACATGACTACTCTGAAATTCACATTTAAGTGCTTGGCAGAGGGTTCATCGAACCACAATCATACTATCTCCCTACCATTCCATTCCCGAACAGCGCGCGGGAAAAACGAACACGTAAACCTTTCTGTTCGAGCTCTGATTTCTCTTATTTTATTTTGATGATCATTCCTACCTATGTAGGTTGGGCTCAACAAAATATTTTCGCATTCGGAAGAGAAAGTTGGTGACTGAAATTTCGTAAACAGATCTCGCCGCGACAGAAAACGTCTTTCCTTTAATGACTTCCATCCCAACTCGCGTATCATATCTGCCACACTCTCTCCCCTATTACGTGATAATACAAAACGAGCTGCCCTTTTTTGCACCCTTTCGATGTCCTCGGTCAATCCCACCCGGCAAGGATCCCACACCGCGCAGCAATATTCTAACAGAGGACGAACGAGTGTAGTGTAAGCTGTCTCTTTAATGGACTTGTTGCATCTTCTAAGTGTCCTGCCAATGAAACGCAAGCTTTGGCTCGCCTTCCCCACAATATTATCCATGTGGTCTTTCCAACTGAAGTTGTTCGTGATTTTAACACGCAGGTATTTAGTTGAATTTACAGCCTTGAGAATTGTACTATTTATCGAGTAATCTAATTCCAACGCATTTCTTTTGGAACTCATGTGGATCACCTCACACTTTTCGTTATTTAGTGTCAACTGTCACCTGCCACACCATACAGCAACCTTTTCTAAATCGCTTTGCAACTGATACTGGTCTTCGGATGACCTTACTAGACGGTAAATTACAGCATCATCTGCGAACAACCTAAGAGAACTGCTCAGATTGTCACCCAGGTCATTTATATAGATCAGGAACAGCAGAGGTCCCAGGACGCTTCCCTGGGGAACACCTGATATCACTTCAGTTTTACTCGATGATTTGCCGTCTATTGCTACGAACTGCGACCTTCCTGACAGGAAATCACGAATCCAGTAGCACAACTGAGACGATACCCCATAGGCCCGCAGCTTGATTAGAAGTCGCTTGTGAGGAACGGTGTCAAAAGCTTTCCGGAAATCTATAAATACGGAATCAACTTGAGATCCCCTGTCGATAGCGGCCATTACTTCGTGCGAATAAAGAGCTAGCTGCGTTGCACAAGAATGATGTTTTCTGAAACCATGCTGATTACGTATCAATAGATCGTTCCCTTCGAGGTGATTCATGATGTTTGAATACAGTACATGCTCCAAAACACTACTGCAAACCGACGTCAATGATATAGGTCTGTAGTTCGATGGATTACTCCTACTACCCTTCTTAAACACTGGTGCGACCTGCGCAATTTTCCAATCTGTAGGTACAGATCTATCGGTGAGCGAGAGGTTGCATATGATTGCTAAGTAGGGAGCTATTGTATCAGCGTAATCTGAAAGGAACGTAATCGGTATACAATCTGGACCTGAAGACTTGGCCGTATCAAACGATTTGAGTTGCTTCGCAACCCCTAAGGTATCTACTTTTAAGAAACTCATGCTAGCAGCTGTTCGTGTTTCAAATTCTGGAATATTCCATTCGTCTTCCCTGGTGAAGGAATTTCGGAAAATAACTCCGCTTTAGCGGCACAGTCGTCGGTAACAGTACCATCGGCACTGCGCAGCGAAGGTATTGACTGCAGCTTGCCGCTTGTGTGCTTTACATACGACCAGAATTTCTTCGGATTTTCTACCAAATTTCGAGACAATGTTTCCTTGTGGAACCTATTAAAGGCATCTCGCATTGAAGTCCGTGCCAAATTTTGCGCGTCTGTAAATTTTAGCCAATCTTCGGGATTTCACGTTCTTCTGAACTTCGCATGGTTTTTCCGTTGCCTCTGCAACAGCGTTCGGACCTGTTTTGTGTACCATGGGGGATCAGTTCCATCTCTCACCAATTTATGAGTTATGAATCTCTCAATTGCTGTTGCTACTATATCTTTGAATTTGATCCACATCTCGTCTACATTTTCATAGTTAGTTCGGAAGGAATGGAGATTGTCTCTTAGGAAGGCTTCTAGTGACACTTTACCCGCTTTTTTAAATGAAATTATTTTGCGTTTGTTTCTGGTGGATTTGGAAAAAACGGTGTCGAGCCTAGCTACAACGACCTTGTGATCACTAAACCCTGTATCAGTCATGATGCTCTCTATTAGCTTTGGACTGTTTGTGGCTAAGAGGTCAAGTGTGTTTTCGCAACCATTTGCAATTCGCGTGGGTTCGTGGACTAACTGCTCGAAATAATTTTCGGAGAAAGCATTTAGGACAATCTCGGAAGATGTTTTCTGCCTACCACCGGTTTTGAACAAGTATTTTTGCCAACATATGGAGGGAAGATTAAAGTCCCCATCAACTATAACCGTATGAGTGGGGTATTTATTTGTTACGAGACTCAAATTTTCTCTGAACTGTTCAGCCAACACGGTCACAAAACCGTCTGAGCCTCCGATTCAGACCCTCCACCCGGCTCTGCACCAAAGGTCCGCAGTCGGTTCTGACAACGATGCTGCAGATAGTGAGCTCTGCCTTCATCTCGTAAGCAAGACCGGCAGCCTTCACCAAATCAGATAGCCGCTGGAATCCAGAGAGAATTTCTTCAGATCCAAAGCCACATGTCATTAGTGCCTACATGTGCCACCACCTGCAGCTGGCTGCACCCTGCGCTCCTCATGGCATCCGGAAGGACCCTTTCCACATCAGGAATGACTCCACCCGGAATGCACACGGAGTGCACACTGGATTTCTTCCCCTCCTTAGCCGCCATTTCCGTAAGGGGCCCCATTGCGCGCCTAACATTGGAGCTCCCAACTACCAATAAGCCCACCCTCTGCGATTGCCCAGACCTTGAAGGCTGAGAATGATCCTCTGAAACAGGGCAGGCAGCTGCATCTGGCTCAGCCAGAGACAGTGCCTGAAACCTGTGAGACGCAGCGAGGAGGCTTTCTGATCAGCCTCTGGGGACGTCTTTCGCTGCCTGCCACGCCTTGGAACGACCTCCCAATCAACCACAGGCGAGGGCTCAGCCCCACTGCGGGCAGCAACCGGGGCAACCACAGCGGCAGACCGATCTGGGGACAGACGGGACGAGGTTGACATCCCCGTGATACCCAAGTCCGGCTCCTCACAGTGGTGCCCATTGGCAACAGCCTCAAGCTGCGCGACCGAAGTCAGCGCCGCTTCCAGCTGTGAACGAAGGGATGCCAACTCAGCGCTCATCCGAAAACAGCAATCACAGTCCCTGTCCATTCTAAGCGATGTTGAACATCAGTTACTGAAACACGAGTCCGTGCCTAGATAACGCAAGAGAAACACGCAAAGAATGTATGAACTAACCTGTACAAATGCCTAACGACTGCGCTACAGTCTGCCTGAATTTACGATTACAGTAAGAAACTCGAAATTACACCTCCTATACGAAACTCAGACGCAATTTAAGTTAGAATCTACGAATTAAACACTAAAGCGCGATTCTACAACTCTCAAATACTATAATACGCCCGAAATTTATGAATTAAACAATGCAAGTACCCAAAAACACGCCACGAAATTAAGAATTAAGCTATGTAACAAGTAAGTAAGCTAAGAGTATACGACTTGCTGCTGGCAGCTGCTTATCCAACGGCGGCAGGGAGCACTGTGTGGTAGATTTTCATCTTAGTGTTCACTGAGATCGATTCAGAGCCGAGCGTCTCTCTGAGGGAATGCATGCATTTCATTCCCACTGCTATTCTTTCCTTGATGTCCATTTTTATGTTGTTGTCCGTAGTAAACCAAGATCCCAAGTATTTGAACCGGTGTACTCTCTTGAACCTCTTGCCATTTATCTCAAGAAATTCTTCCTGCTCTGTCTTCTTAATTTCATGAACTCTGTTTTGTCTTGATTCACTTTGAGCCCTACCTTATGTGCCTAATTGTCCAATTTCTGGTACATTCCTCTCAACTCATGCTTTGATTCATGTAGAAGCACTATGTCATCTGCATATGCGAGGCAATTGAAGTTACCGTCCATCTGTACTCCAACGCACCCCTGTTGCCTGCACTCTTACTTTATCTAAGATGACGCTGCCGCGCGGGATTAGCCAAGCGGTCTAAGGCGCTGCAGTCATGTAGTGTGCGGCTGATCCCGGCGGAGGTTCGAGTCCTCCCTCGGGCATGGGTGTGTGTGTGTGTTTGTCCTTAGGATTATTTAGGTTAAGTAGTGTGTAAGCTTAGGGACTGATGACCTTAGCAGTTAAGTCCCAAAAGATTTCACACACATTTGAACATTTTTTAAGATGACACTGAACAGAACACACGACAGAGCATCCCCTTGTCTGATGCCTGTCTCAGTTTCGAATATTTCTGATGTGCCTCCTCGGAAACGTACTGCTGCTGTTGACCCTTCCATACAAGCTTTCACCAATCTCACTAGCTTCTCAGGGATTCTGAAGTCACGCATTGCACTGTATAGGCTACTGCTGTCGATGCTTTTATATGCACGTTGAAAATCGACGAACAGGCTGTAGATATCTTTATGATATTCCCAGTGTTTTTCAAACAATTATCTTACTGTGAAAACGTGATCTATTGAAAGAATGAGGAAAAAAATATTCTCATACATCTCAAGTCAAAGAAGTTACAGGAAATAGATGCTACATTACCTATATGCGACATAAGTGTTACAGACGACGAAGAGAGGTTCCTCATCGGTTTTAATCGACTCTGAACTCAATATAACATGACTTGAGATCAGAAGTTTAAGACCAGAAGTATGACTAACTTCATTAAGAGCTGCTGCAGGCGCGTCGGTGGTGGACCTGGGAAACGATGCTGAAGAGCGTTGCGAGGCCGAATAATTTTCGTTATAATCCACAGTTGCTGAACTAGAACCGAAATGACGCTGTTGGTTTATAGCTTACATTTCTGTGATGATTCGGGAACTCCAATTTTGGTCTGAGCAATGTGCACTGTGCGAACGTTTTTTATGCACATTTAAAGAAAATGTGCGTTTTATCCTCTTATGTTGGTGGTTTCGACATTTCTTCCAAATACTTTTTAAAGTGGAGTCTGTCTTCTTTCTTCTCATTTAAATGTTGGAGAATGGCGTCACTTTCCTTCCTCTTTTTCGTCGGAGGCCGTTGTAATGTGACTAAAAGAGGTATTTCCATGTTTTGCTGGAAGTCAAGGAAAATCGACTGACACTTCGTTATTTGTGAGCAGTTCTCACCAGCGTTGCTGCAGAAGCGTAGCATTTTGGCACACTTCGTAGTCATTTTCTTCAGTAACTTTACCTGACTTAACAGCAATTGGGTCACTAAAACGCAACGTAAGATGCACTGGACTCGTCCAGAACCAAGCCTAACCTAAAGCGCTGGCGCACTTTATATTGCGCCCTGTCAGAAGAGACACGCTACGCCGAGAGCATTACGTACTACGCAGTGCAAAATTCCTGCTCCTAGACCAACTCCGCTAAAGCGAACGTTAGAAGATCCCTTTTTCATGTGCTTCACATGAAAGAAAACTGCTCACTCCCCTCTGTCTTCTGTTTATTAAACACTGCATTTAATGCATTTGCGGGTTTCGTGCTCTATAAAAGGTACTCACCGAGAGTTATAATCCTAACACACGTGAACGAGCTACGAACTATGAGCTTAGATGAGTCTTTCAATACGAAAATAGTTGATCGTCCAAGACTATTTCAAGCGTGTAAAGTGATGAAAATAGCGGGTGATCAAAAAGTCAGTATAACTTTGAATAAATCACTGAATAATGTACGTAGAGAGGTACAAATTGACACACATGCTTGGAATGACATGTGGTTTTATTAGAGCTAAAAAAATACAAACGTTCAAAAAATGTCCGAAAGATGGCGCTTCATCTGATCAAAATAGCAATAATTAGGATAACAAAGTAAGACAAAGCAAAGATGATGTTCTTTACAGGAAATACTCAATATGTCCACCATCATTTAGTCGAGGAATAATGTTGTGAACAATACTGTAAAGCATGTCTGAAGTTATGGTGAGGCATTGGCGTCGGATGTTGTCTTTCAGCATCCCTAGAGATGTCGCTCGATCACGATACACTTGCGACATCAGGTAACCCCAAAGCCAATAATCGCACGGACTGAGTTCTGGGGACCTGGGAGGCCAAGCACGACGAAAGTGGCGGCTGAGCACACGATCATCACCAAACAACGCGCGCAAGAGATCATTGACGCGTCTAGCAATATGTGGTGTTTTTTTTTTTTGGTTCTAATAAAACCCCATGTCATTCCAAGCATGCGTATCAATTTTTACCTCTCTATCTACATTATTCCGTGATTTATTAAGTTTTCAAATTGATACTGACTTTTTGATCACCCGGTATATCCCTCAATACTATACAATCACATTTACTGTCACTAACTTAACCCTAAAATAGTCATGGTCACGACATACCAGGAAAGGATAAAATCATGGAAACTGCATATAGCACAGTTCTTTTATGAAGCATTATAGAAAAACGTCAATAGGAATTGTAATTTAAAAATCGTATAAACGTAGTGGTCTGATCTTAGTACAAATCCACAGTCGGACCACGTGTTGACCCAGTGTACGTGACAAAAATGAGTAAACAGCTTTACATAAGTGGCGTAAAGCGCTTCGTTGCTTCGACAGTAATAATGCTAAGACTAACCGTAGGTCTTGCAAGCATTGCTGTATATGGAATTCCCCTATTTTTACTCTGTGGCCTTCACCATTCCCACGTTAAGTTGTAGGTGACACCTCGTTCGTCAGTTTTACAAATTTTATAATCAAATAAATATTTAGTATTACCCATGGTATAAAACTGGAGGCAACGAAACCACCTCTAATTTCATATCAATTTTATTCCATCCACTCTTTTCAGAGTATCTGAAGAAGTGGCCTGTGTTAGAATACTGACTTATTTAACTAAATAGAACTTGGTAAATGTCTCTCAGTTTGGTTTTCGTAAATTAATATCCACAGGGAAAGCAATACAAGATCTCACAAATTAATTTATGCGAGAATTAGACAAGAGCAGTTATTCTCTTCGTTTATTTTGTGACTTTGTCTAAATGTGTGAATCACAAGATTTACCTCGCGTATGAGCGGTTCTTACTTTCAAACCAGAAATCGGAGTGTCTCATTCACGTACTGTGTCAGAAGGTTGTGACTAACCTCAGCGTAGGCCCCCACAAGAGTTTGCGCTGTGCTGGCTCTTGTCCTTAACCTACTTAAATGACGTTTCATATAAATGGTGGTTCAGAAATTGCAGTTCTCGCTGATGGCACAAGCGTGCACCTCAAGGGTCCAAATTCAACCTTAGTAGACATCTTAAATGATAGATTAACATTCTTACATCTACAACGTGTTGCGAAAAAGAACTTCACGGTTTTGAAACCAAACAGCTACGCGAGGGAATGGTGTGGAGTGGTGGGAGTAGCTTCATTCGGATGCTGTGTACGTATCAAAGTGTGTCAGCCACGGCTTGGTCTGGTGGGAATCGTGCGTACGTAGTCCAGGAGCATACAAAAACTGGCGGATCGCCGATAGCGCACATCGATCTTTCCGCATCTGCTTTGCGTTTGGTCGACATGATCCCATCCTGGGTAAGAAAACGATTTACACAGGGTCTCGAAATCTTAGAGAAACATGTTATTCTTCGAAAAGGATTTTTTCTGGTCGCCCTTGCGCTCCAACTGGACGGAAAAAATGCTTTATTAATTCATTCAGTTCAGCAGTCTCCACAGTCTACACTTATCAAATGAAAGTGTTCACAGAAATCTTCACCGAGCTCTAAAGATGTATCCTTTTAAAGTTGTGATGTCTCAGGAACTTAGTGACTGAGACTCTGAAACCTGTATGAGATTGTGCCAAGACATTCTACAAAATGCGAGCTCCACAGATGCCATTCTCTTTATGGATGAAGCTAATTTTTATCTTCCATGTGCAATAAATAAAAAAAATTTCAGATACTGGTCTGAAAAAAAGTCCAAGATCTTCATCAACGTCCGTTTCATAGTACAAAAGTAAGAGTTTCCCTACTTTTTAGAGTAAATAGTGATTACTATAGTGTGATGTTAAAAACTTGCTCCGAAGAAAAGTGGACGAAATTATTATTTTACATAGCGCAGAAAATATTTGTTTTCAGCAAGATGGTGCAACATCCTGCACATCTCGTCATTCACTTGAAATCCTCAGACATGTTTCCTGGGCTCATCACTGACTTATGAGGTGATATCGGGTGACCTCTGCTATCACCACATTACGTGGCAGCTTTTCCCAGAAACTGTAATGTAATGTAATCTGTTTATTAATACAATGTGCATGTGCGAACGGTAACTGCATGAAAACTGCAAGCATTAATAATAACTGTCATTGATTGCATGTAACTAATTCTACATCTCTTTTTCTCTTGTGTGGTTCACTCAGCCAATTGACGAGTTACTCGACCGATTAGTAGCGGCTCCGGTCTAAGAAAACCATCATAACGTTCGGGAGAGCGGTGTGCTGACCACACGTCCCTCCTATCCGAATCCTCAGTTGAGGATGACACGGTGGTCGGATGGTCCCGGTGAGCCACTTGTGGCCTGAAGACGGAGTGCTTTCCTCCTCTTGTAATTACGGCAGGCTTGGGGATTCTAGCTGGTTGGCGAAAGGGAAGATTCACTTAGAGGAAGAGCGCTACTCTTAAAGATGTTTTCTGTTGAAGGTCTGTTCCGGGCAGGTAAAATGCAAGGGCGAGCTCTTTGCCAGTACAGATCAGCGGCGGTATGTAGTGAGGATGGCCAACATGCCATAAAGACTCACTGTGCGAGAAGTGAAAGACAAGAGAGAACGTGAGTCTATAAAGCACGGGAGCAGCCGTTAAGCCCAGATGAGCGCAGCTGGAAAGTATAAACAGATTTTAGTAAGGGGTTCTCTGGTTGGCTGATAGTAATTATTTTGATGGCAGAGGAAAGTTCTGACATGTTTGTACGTGGAAGTCCTCCCATGGCCATAACTTGAAATCTATTATATAGTGGGGGAGATTTCTTGCCGTCTTCCCCATGCCAATAAATAAGGACTCGTATACCTCACTGGCCAACCCGCAACAAAATCCGTAAGAATAGGAAACTGTTACATTTTTTTATTAAATTATAAATGGTGAGAGCCCCCAAGCTCTGCTACAATTGGTTGATGAGATGCGATGCTGGGGGAACCATTTGTTTTCTAGAGGAGAGTGAGAGGGGATTGCGCGTCATAGAAGATACGTGCGGAGAACGCAGGCGAGATGTGTCATACTTCGAGCAGGACACAGAGATTGTGCTGAGCTCAGAACTATCAGGCTACACTGTCCTCACACGTCTGTAGAGTGTGGGGACGAGCCGTCTTTGAAACGTCCGGGATGAGGCAAGAATTAAGTCAATTAATTTAGTCCACATTTCGTTTTGCTGATATAATTTCCACAGCCAGCTAATTGTGTCCACCATGGACGTGGGTGAGAGTACTGGTTTTCGCTCATATTTTACCGGGACCTTTCTTTAACTTTTTCCCCAAACATTGGTCATATTCGCAACAGAACTTTATATAGTTTTTTCAAGTATCCACCCACCTGAGCCAAGGCTATCTGTAATTCCTTGTCTACTAATTAACTGTTTGTATCCTTGATTCAGTGGGTAAAACATTTTGATGTCGTTTAGCAATAAACCAGACTGTTACAGTAATCATTTGTTTTCTTTCATTGTTTGATGGATACCCCGCTATCAATATACGTATCTGTGTGAAGTGAGGTACCCACACTTTCATGCTTAATTGGGCCATCCCTAGTAGTAAGGCGTTATCCGTTTCGTGACCTTATTTCTTTTAAATTTAAATGCCTTAAGGGGAGCTTTCCAGCTCTGTAGTTCACTGTGGATAGACATTGTAGCATTCCAGGGGATATTAAACTTCTCAACTAACACCCAACAGCTTGTTGTGACACACTGCAACTTCTTCCTGACCTAAAGGGAAGAATGTTGACTTATTTTGTTAATTTCTACTTACTGCTCTCTTCAGCAATAATCTTATGTTCCTTCAGATGAATCCAACAGTAAAAAATATAAGGGGCAGTCAAACGGAAACGAGACTGATTGAGGAACAGTAAGTAAATTGTTTATTGTTTCGAACGTAACCACTATAACTGTTAATACACTACTGGCCATTAAAATTGTTACACCACGAAGATTACGTGCTACAGGCGCGAAATTTAATCGACAGGAAGAAGATGCTGTGATATGCAAATGATTAGCTTTTCAGAGCGTTCACACAAGGTTGGCGCCGGTGGGGATACCTACAACGTGCTGACATGAGGAAAGTTTCCAACCGATTTCTCATACACAAACAGCAGTTGACCGGCGTCGCCTGGTGAAACGTTGTTGTGATGCCTCGTGTAAGGAGGAGAAATGCGTACCATCACGTTTCCGACTTTGATAAAGTTCGGATTGTAGCCTGTCGCGATTTCGGTTTATCGTATAGCGACATTCCTCCTCGCGTTGGTCGAGATCCAATGACTGTTAGCAGAATATGGAATCGGTGGGTGCAGGAGTGTAATACGGAACACCGTGCTGCATCCCAACGGCCTCGTATCACTAGCAGTTGAGATGACAGGCACCTTATCCGCATGGCTGTCACGGATCGTGCAGCCACATCTTGATCCCTGAGTCAACAGATGGACGTTTGCAAGACAACAACCATCAGCACGAACAGTTCGATGACGTTTGCAGCAGCATGGACTACGAGCTCCGCGACCGTGGCTGCGGTACCCTGGAGGCTGCATTACAGACAGGAGCGCCTGCGATGGTGTACTCAAGGACGAACATGGGTGCACGAATGGCAAAACGTCATTTTTTCGGACGAATCCAGGTTCTGTTTACAGCATCATGATGGTCGCATCCGTGTTTGGCGACATCGCGGTGAAAGCACATTGGAAGCGTGTATTCGTCATCGCCATACTGGCGTATCAGCCAGCGTGATGGTATGGGGTGCCATTGGTTACACGTCTCGGTCACCTCTTGTTCACATTGACGGCACTTAGAACAGTGAACGTTACATTTCAGATGTGTTACGACCCGTGGCTCTTCCCTTCTTTCGATCCCTGCGAAACCCTACATTTCAGCGGGATAATGCACGACCGCATGTTGCAGGTCCTGTACGGACCTTTCTGGATACAGAAAATGTTCGACTGCTGCCCTGGCCATCACATTCTCCAGATCTCTCTCCAATTGAAAACGATTGGTGAATGTTGGCCGAGCAACTGGCTCGTCACAATACGTCAGTCAATACTCTTGATGAACTGTGGTATCGTGTTGAAGCTGCATGGGCAGCTGTACCTACACACGTCATCCAAACTCTGTTTGATTCGATGCCCAGGCGTATCAAGGCCGTTGATACGGCCAGAGGTGGTTGTTCTGTGTACTGATTTCTCAGGATCTATGAACCTAAATTGAGTGAAAATGTAATCTCATGTCAGTTCTAGTATAATATATTTGTCCAATGAATGCCCGTTTATCATCTGCATTTCTTGTTGGTGTAGCACTTTTAATGGCCAGTAGTGTACATTTATCCCATTGTAAGACAAGATGCTCAGTTCATTAATGGAAAAGTGCTTTCGGTTCCCTACAAAACCGTGATCGTACTGAGACACGTGTCTCTTCGTCCGAAGCAAATCGACGGCCGCGAGTGTCTTTCTACAGCAGTCTAAAAATGTGGGAATCACAAGGGGAGAGACCGGGACTGTATGGGCTTGCTATAACTGTTTCCAAGATTGTTTCGACTACGCTGCAGAAGTTTCTTCGCTGAAACTGTTACACATTACCAATACAGTCCTGATACCTCCCTATAAGGTCTCCACAGTTTTGTAGCCCTCGAGAAAGATATTCCTGAGCGTCGATTTACTTCAGACGAAGAGGTGCACGTCTGGATACTGTTATGGTTCTGTAGGCAACCGCAAATAGGTCTCACAGTGTGTAACTGTATAAACTAATATGCTAATTACTATTGAAACATTAAACGGTTTAATAACTTTTCCATCCGTCTCGTTTTTATTGACTGCCCTTTACAGATAACTGTACATCTTGCAGAAGTCATTTTACGGGCGTAAAAATTTAGATATTCACTTCCCACTATAAATATCCATTAATGATTTTTGTTCCTGACAGTAGCAATCGGTTTCAGCTGAACTCTGATGTACACAATCACAATATGAGACACATTAATGATTTTCATGTAGTGTCTGACTTCTTGTGAAGGGTTCAGATTGAAGTTATGTCATCTCTTGGAAAGATATTCAATAAGCAGACATCTTACATAAAGTAGAAATTGGGAGTGGTGCCCAGTTTTTAAAAAAATAAAAGTAAGCGTTATTCACGCTCTAGAAATTACATGAGAATCGAGATAGAGGGTGCAAAGTTCTGTTAGATACGTGGAAAATTGCTGTATTTGTTGTAAATCTACGTGACAGATAGTAACGTATTGTAAAAATGACGCATTATTTACAACTCTATGTAACGTAAATTTTCAGTGTAACTGAAAATTGGCTGGCATAAACATGATCAGTACTAAATGGTAGAGAGGCAGATTATTGTTGCTACAGTATACTCATTAATTTTTAATCTTTGTTAATGTATAGGTCGGCCGCTGTGACCGAGCGGTTCTAGGCGCTCCAGTCCGGAACCGTGCTGCTGCTACGGTCGCAGGTTCGAATCCTGCCTCGGGCATGGATGTGTGCGATGTCCTTAGGTTAGTTAGGTTTAAGTAGTTCTATGTCTAGGGGCATGATGACCTCAGATGTTAAGTTCCATAATGCTTAGAGACATTTGAACCATTTTTGAATGTATAAGTCAAATCGCTCCACATCTCTGAAGGTTCTTCTACTTCATGGGATTTACAGAACGTGATGCATGAATGAATGAATGGAAAAATGAAAGTGAGTGAATGGAAGCTTAATTAAGCAGCACGCTGCTTGACCAGTCACACGCTGCCGGAGTACTGGCGTGAGAGATGTCAATACGCTCGAGCGGCCACTGATATGCATGCTGTTCAAAAATTTCACATTATCCTACAGGAAGTAATACTGGACAAAAATTGCGAAAGAGTTCCAATAATATATCCAGAAACCAATACCTGTTGAGGTATGGGCAACTGAAGGTCCACAATTCACAGCCAGCTCTACAGATGAGGCACTATACACAAGAGATGGCACTTTAAATTATCACAGCAATCACGTGTGGGCCGATGTAAATCCTCGAGCAATCATGAAGGCGACGCATAAGGATCGCTTCAGTATCAATGGGCAGGAAGGAATTATGGGTGACAGAGTCATAAGGACCACAACTTTGCAAAACAGATTAACGGGTGCTGTGTATCGCCGATTCCTATGCGATGAATTATCATCGTTTTTGGAGAACATTAATTTGCAGAAAGACGACTGTGGTTTCTACACGAGCCGCACCAACACACATTTTTACAGATCGTGTTACAGTACTTCACCACTATGTTTCATGGGAGATGGATTGGTTGGTGATCTCGAGTAGCATGACCTATCCATTCACCAATGTCATTGATGGATGCCCAACTCATCGACAATAAGCACGTTGTAGGAGCGTGTGTTCAATTCATGTATTCATGTGGCGCAGTTCGAATGCAGGCAAGTGTATTTGGAAGAGTGCGTGATTCACTGCGGACAATGGCTTAAGGATATGCCACGATGCATACTAACTGCATGCAGCACTGTCTATATATAGGGTGTAGACAGATGGGAATGAGAGGACGGGTTCGCCAATATCTCAATACGTATAAGCTTCCAGACATTTCATTGTACGATCTTTTCTTATAGTTTTGAACAGTATTAACTTTTTTAAATACCTTGATTTTCCACACGGCCTTACAAGGAGGATAGAAATCAAACAACAATCTACACATACTGAAAAGATGTCTTAAATCATGAAAGTGGTGAAAAATAGACTAGACTCCGTTGGCAGATACATTATGATTGTTTTTTCGAACATAATTTTTATGTGCATTATGCGTAATGCGATCTCTTGGTATACGGTCGAAATGCCTTCATGGCCGGAGAACCATACATCTTGATGTCATGGAAAATGCATTCGGTGGGGAGAACGTGGTTATTTAACCACTTGGTGGTGTGTGAGTTTGTTGTGTTTCTTTTCTTATCTCTGTGTGACTGGTTACGTGATGTAACATTATGCTCTTGGTGGCTGGGTGTAAACTATTAGCCGGCCGCGGTGGCCGTGCGGTTCTAGGCGCTACAGTCTGGAACCGCGAGACCGCTACGGTCGCAGGTTCGAATCCTGCCTCGGGCAATAATGTGTGTGATGTCCTTAGGTTGGTTAGGTTTAAGTAGTTCTAAGTTCTAGGGGACTGATGACCTCAGAAGTTAAGTCCCATAGTGCTCAGAGCCATTTTGTAAACTATTAGTTGTAAGCCGTGAACTAGAAGTGCCAAAGCCCTACTGCTTTTCATTATAATTACTCAGTTAAAATTTAATCCATTTTGCGAGATTTGAATGTTCTAAATTGAATCTGACAAACTGTAAATGGTTAATAATTGAATGTAAATGGTAACTATCTAAAATACACTGAAAAAGTTCCCTCACCAACAATCAAAAATTACAATGACCAACTACCGTGTATTAATCCTGTATGGTGTGAAGAATACAACTTCTGAATTACGTAGAAAATGTACAGATGGATGTTGTTGCTGTTGTGGTCCTCAGTCCTGAGACTGGTTTGATGCAGCTCTCCATGGATACAGTTTTTTAATTCTTCCTCACAAATTTCGTCTTGGCACTAAAGTTGATTATTACCTGCGGAATGGAAACGGTTGCTCTGCTCTTGTTTAATGACTGAACAAGAAATCTCTGAAAGAATATCACTGTTCTGCTGAAGGCCTTAAGATTCACTTTAGCTGCTTGTCAATAAGGATTGATATGTTGGTGAGAATTCAGGTAGCTAATGACGCAAGCCGGCAAGGCGTGCCAGGAAAGTTATGTAAAGTTTTACTTTCGAACATTAAGAGGCAAAACTTAACAAACTGATGGGAAATAAATGAAAATACTGTCTGAAACTGAAATTACGTTGCGACTTTTAAAAAAACAGAATTTGAATTATATTAACTGGAAAACTTAGACTTCCTCAGGCACTGTCGCAAACTAGGAAACAAATTCACGCACAAACTAAAGAACACTCCATACATATAATTTGCTCTTTCTTTTCCTTATAAAATGTTTATAACGGCGGGAAGTGAGAAATGGTCATCAGTAACCTGAACACATGGTTGATCGTTTTGAAATGAATACCAAAATATAGATTGTTAATCATAATTTCATCTTTACGGCATCATAATAGTTTGCAGAATCTGTACAGATACTTAAGTAGCTGGCGCGGGTGTTATGCATAGCTCCTGCAGCAAATAAAAATATTGCGCATATTGCCGAATTCCAAATAAACAGTCACACCAGAAAGCATCCCAAGAACAATTCTCTGTCCGTCATTTGCTTTGCTCTCTCACTGCCCACCGACAACACACTTACCACTGACAGAACGACTGTGACGTCATCTGCTCCTAACACAATCTCTGGTAACCAAAGATTCACATATCATCCATGTGTTCAGCTATCCAAAGACGCTCTCTTGTAACAAATATAACAAATAAAACTGCCGCTTCTTATAACGTAGAAGTGGAGATGCAGCTTCCACTGCCCAATACTGGTTCTTCGTATTCAAGTGTTGTCGAGGCTGCAACTTACAAATAGACCAGGCAGGCAATATCTACTTTCAGTGGCGTCAATATTTTGGTGCAAAATAATCACCAGTACGTTTCTAACGCCAGACTTGTTAGACTGTAACAGACCTTACGCATCTACCAGTCAGAATGAGCTCTACGTACTTTGGAACAGCCTGGCTGCCCATCATCGCACAGAGAAACTTGATTTCGTTAACTGAACTGAGCGTGAAATTAATTTCGAATGTTGTTTGAATACAGCCCTGTTTCTCGCTTCTCGTGGAAAGACTGCGTCACGTTCTATGTCCATTAATTAAACATTTTATGAGTTTGCAAGTAATTAATGTTTCATTACGTGTTCCATTATTGCAGCGTGCAGTGGACAGCCCTTTTCCAACATGGCGCTCAGTGGAAGCAATTCAATATTGTGTAACGATCAAGCGTGAATAAATGCAGTACGAAGTTGCAGTTTCATACAAACTTTTTTTAGTAGTACCGCAACACTACTAAAAGAATTTTATATGTTAGTGCACTGCGTTAATATCTAACAGCATTGAAATATTGCGAGGGTTATGAAGAAAGGAAAAGTATAAGCATATAAAATATTTCTGAAGCTTCAAATTTTATGTACGTGTGAAACGTATCACAGATCTCCACAGAATCGCCGACCATCTCTATAAATTTTGTGAGCTACATTAGAGTATTTCCTTGTCAGTATCTCATAAGGTTTCTTCCTATTTACCCAATGATTTTAACATTGTCTGTGCTAAGTGCACACGGCCTAATAAAGCCTTTCCACCCAAACATTCATTGGACTTGGTGCGAGACCTGGATTGTACGACGAGTCTACATCACACAGTATGCAACAATTGCGGGGTAACATTTCCTTGATGCTCTTGGCGCATCACATCTAAGTGAAAACTCAGATTTTCTACATCTTCCCGCTTCGTCAACGACACCAGCTAGATGTTGCGCCTATCCTTTTAAACCTCGTTTATTATGGTAGTCCACAATGTCTACATCTACATCTACATGGATACTCTACAAATCATATTTAAGTGCCTGGCAGAGGGTTCATCGAGCCACCTTCACATTTCTCTATTATTCCGATCTCGTATAGCGCCCGGAAAGAATGAACACCTGTATCTTTCCGTACGAGCTCTGATTTCCCCTATTTCATCTAGGTGATCGTTCCTCCCTATGTAGGTCGGTGTCAACAAAATATTTTCGCATTCAGAGGAGAAAGTTGGTGATTGGAATTTCGTGAAAAGATTCCGTCGCAAACGAATAACGCCTTTCTTTTAATGATGTCCAGCCCAAATCCTGTATCATTTCTGTGACACTCTGTCCCATATTTCTCGTTAATGCAAAACGTGCTGCCTTTCTTTGAACTTTTTCGATGTACTCCGTCAGTGCAACTGGAAAGGATCCCAACCGTGCAGCAGTATTCTAAAAGAGGACGGACAAGCGTAGTATAGGCAGTCTCCTTAGTAGGTCTGTTACATTTTCTGAGTGTCCTGCCAATAAAACGCAGTCTTTGTTTTATTGGCAAGTGCGCTATGAAAATCATTGCGTAGCAGCGACAGTTCGCTACGAATACGGCGTCCTTTTAACAACATATCTTGGCATAGGCTTCAGATAAATCTGCGCATGTAGACCCTCGTTGCAACTTGTCGTAGTGTCTACCGAAGGGTTACAAGTTTGCCTTTGACTGCCTTCGTAAGAGGCTGTATGGTGTATGGACTCTGTCAATTAAAACACCAATTTCTGTTGACAACATTCAAATAATGCGGGTTTATATGGCATCAGGATTTTCGTATCTGATCGGTAGCACGTAGATTAGGTGTGCCCGTCAGAAGAATGTGCTCCCGTGCATGGTACTTCGATATTTTGGTTTGATGTTTGAGATAATAAATCTCGGCAATGATGAGGAGATATCTTAAGAAACAGACGTGGCCGTGTGGGCGCGTCGTACTATGACGTCAAAAGCAGGTGCGGCACAGCCTGGCTGGTGCTCTGCCAAAGCCGCCATATTGGCACGTGACGTCACAAGCTGTTACCCATCTTATCTTTAGTCGGCAGTCTTGTTGACGTGTATGTTGTGTTGAAAGTGTGTGCCATTGAAACTGATATAGACTTCATACATTATTCGCCTACAGTTCTTCGAAATATGGGATGCAAGTGTTGCGTTCCCTTTTGCCAGGGAAATTATAAATCCCAAAAAGGCATGAAAGTGCACATCTTTCGATTTCCCAAATGTGTGAAGTTGAGAAGTCGCTAGACTGCAGCTGTTCCCAGACAGGAATTTGTGTCTACGCATCATTCAAGGGTAAGTAAATGACAAAAAATTTATAGCGTGTTATTTGTTTCCATTGCACCACATTTGCCAATTGTTTTTAAAAGCAGTTATGTATCATGTACCAGTATAATTTGTTTCTTAATTCTGGACCATTGCTGCGAGGTTAATATGAAGCAACTATTGTCACACAGAATAGTTATATTAATTAGTGTGGCTCGAAAATGTTTAGTATTCCTTATGATTCCTACCAGATTATTGAGTTTTCAGTACTTTTATTTGGAAGAGCTACAGAATGATTTTGTTCAGTTTTACATATACATATACATATAATTTCAATTTGAGAAAACTACCTTAGAAAATTGTTTTAATGAATTCAGTGCTCGATAGATTAAGCAGTATATAAAGCAGAATTTCGAGGTAAGTGCATTGTAATTAAATTAACAGCACTCTGTGACACGAATTTTAGTCAAGGATATAGGAGAAACAATCTTTTCATATTTAAGGTTCTAAAGTTTCTGGAGAAACAGGGAAATAAAATATTTCTTCGGGTGTTTTGATTTATTAAAGATTATGTCAGGAAGTGCTCCATTTCTTAGAATGACCTGAGTTTCGTGCGAGGTCAGCAAATTTTGAAGTGGAGAGGAAAATTTACGAAAATAACCGGGGAAACAAATTCTTAAATTCTGCTGGAGCTCCAGCTGCTTTATTTAAAACCGAAAACGTCTGCTTGTTGTTGCATATTGCCGATTTCTTACTGCAAGAAAAGGTAGCTACTGAGGTAAAAGACAGAATTTAAGATTACAGTTTGTATTCAAGCCTAGAAACGCGTATTTAAGGCAAATCGTCAAGATAATTTTACATCTTGTTTAGTTACTTTACGCAGTGATATAAATTTCCATACTTTCATTACAAGGCCATGTAGAAGAGGAAAGCACGAGAATCCCTATGCGGTCTCACCTCTAAAACTCGAAAAGTTCGTATAGCAGCAGAGTGCTTAACAGGAGTGTACCGGTGCAGACCCGGCCATCAGTATGTGACGTCACAAGTGTGCGCGCAGGCCTGTAGTCTAGGTGGTATTGGCTCTGGCCGCTGAGGAGGATGGGTCGTCCGCGCCAGGCACGGCCCAGCAGCCGCACTGGTCTCCAGTGTCGTCAGTAGACGGGCAGCATCCCTGGGGGGTTGTGACATGCAGACGCTCTGAGTATGACAATCTTAGACTGCAGGTCTGGTAAACACAGGCTCTGGCTGCTTGGCCAGAAAAATCCAGCCGTTGGCGTGAAACATGGAAGGGTAGGGGCCACGGCAGAGGTCAGCGTCCAGAATAGAACAGCAAATAAGACGAAATGTAATAAAAACTAAACACAACTGATGAGATGGTCGTATGGCATTTGAGCCGCGGCAAAAATTGCTGTTTTGAAGAGCGCGCTGCCACGCGTAGTGTGAAGCAGTCGCCCTCCGTATCTGGCGGTGGCGCCGCTGTGGCAATCGCAGCCTTGGTGTCTCCCTCTGGTGGGAAAGCGGAAAGGTTGCCTGTTCACGTGCATTTAAGGGGCGCTATGAGCTCGCCAGTCATCCCCTCTCCTTTATCTCTTGTATACAGCTGATATGACCAAGCCATCCCCACCAGTCCACCTTCTCCAGTATGCTGATGACACCTCCTTCCTGGCTCTCTATCCTACCCTTCAACGGTCACAACGTACCCTCCAAACCCACCTTAACCAGTTCACCACTTGGTGTAACCAGTGGTTCCTCCGTCTCAACCCCTCCAAAACCCAGGCAATCATCATAGGCCGCACCACTCGCTCCTTTCGCCTCCATGATTTCTACCTCACCCTTTATGGTCGTCCCATCCAGCTCACCCCCACCCTGAAATACCTTGGCCTCACCCTCGACCGACACCTCACCTGGACCCCTCATCTCCAGACCGTCCAGCAGAAAGTCCATTCCCGCCTCCGCCTTCTGAAACTCCTGTCTGGCCAGACATGGGGATTGCATCCTTCTACCATCCTCCACACCTACAAATCCCTCATCCGTCCTATCCTCTGTTATGCCAGCATTGCCTAGATCTCAGTCCCCACCCACTTTTACAAGGCCCTCCAAATCCTCGAACGCCATGCGCTCCGCCTTGCCTTCCGTATCTGCCTTCCTTCCCCCACACGGCTCCTGTATGAACTGATCCCCTTCCCCCACCTCCTCCTCTTCCTCCAATATCTCCACATCCTTTACATTGTCCGCAGGCTCGATCCCCCCCCACCCTCTGGTTTCCTCCTTCCTCTCCACCCCCCACCCATTGCCGCGCCTCTATCGCTGTATCCCTCCCTCTCTCCACCTCCACACCCTCCATCTCCTTCATCAGGGCAATTTCCAACGCCTCCCCCTCCCAGATGACGAACTTCGCCGTGACATCTACCCTTCCTTCCAACTATAACCTGGCCTTGTTCCACCCCCCCTCCCCAGGGCCCCCTTTTTCCTCTTCCTTCCTTCTCCCAGAGCAAATTCCTCCTTCCTCCCCCCCGTCCCCTGAGACCCTGCACCCCATACTAGCCTCTTTCCTTCCCACATCCCTCCCTACCTGGCTCTCTTCAGCGCGCCCCCCACTCATCTCCCCCATCTCCTCCCCTCCCGCCCTTCTTCAGGTCTCCCTCATCTCCTTGCGCCTGGCAGATCCTCTGTTTTGATCATCGTCAGTGTGCCACATCAGTGTTGTGTTTAGTGCTGTTTCTCCTGTGCATCAAGAGGTGTGATTCTAATTGTGTACTGCCTTGAGGTTCGCCGTCAGTGTTTTGTTATGTGCTACGCCATCCATCGATACCTTTTATGCTCCAGTCATACTGTGCCTTCTGTTCTTTTAATTGTCGCAGTGTGTGGCTTTTTGTGTGTGCTACTTTTAAACAGTTTTAACAGTTTTTTTATCTCCATTTTACGGTCACCCCCTTTTTTGTCAATTGCCTTCCATGATGTTCCCCCTTTTTTATATCTATGTTCACCATATTCTCTTCCTTGTTATTTTTAAATGTCTTCTATTGTTTGTTCTATGTCTTTCGGCTGAAGAGCAGCGCATATGCTGCTGCCAGCCCGCCCCGATGGGGAATTGAAATACAATCGAGAAAAAAAAAACTCGCCAGTCAGTCAGTCTGTGTCAGTCTCTCGTCCCCAGCTTACTAGTCTGTCTCTCGTCCGCATTTGTTAGACGGTTAGTGTCTATCTGTCGTTGGGAGTCCTAGTATGTCTATCGTTCGGATCAACCTTTAAAGCCGGCAAAATGAGAGTCTTTCAACTCCGCCAGTAAGAGAACTCAGCGAGTGGCCGCCCGGTCGGGGCTGAGTTCCTGCATCTGAGTCTGCGCGTTAGGCCGCCAGTCTGCTCGAGTTTGCTCAGGCAACGGTCATTGGCGGTTGGATCGATCGGTTGGTCGGTCGCGCACTGAGACACAAGATGACTTGTCCGCCTTGAGCGTCGGAGCATGTGATGTCGCCACGTGAGTCCAGTGGGCCGCGCCGTATAGCGAGGTGTAGTGACTTCGCGGCCGACACGAGAGCAACAGGAGTCAACCCACGACATCAGTCTGGCCGGTGCGAGCTGCGACGCCGTGAGGCGGGAGATCGACGCGCCTTCCTGCATCTCTTGAAGCGGCTGAGAGCGGACGGTTCGGGAGAGCGATTTGGGGGTGCTGCGCCAGGTCTTCTCGAGAAATCGCAGTTTATTATAAGTTAAGTGATTGGTGATATGTTTTTTTTTATTTACTCTTGTTAAATTCTACTTGTTTTCTTGGTGAGGTCACCAGCCGTTTTACTTTGGGGTCGTCCCACCATTCTTCTCCGTTTGCCCACCCGCGGGAAGGTGGTTGTTTATAAATTGGGTGGTCCGTTTTTACCTTGTGCAGTAGCGGCGGGTTTGATCAACCTGCGGTTCTGGTTGTTCGGTAATCACCCTATCAACCTACCGTACGTTAGTAGCTGCCTCTGTCATGTTTGTCGGATTTGGTGTGTTAACGAATTAATTGCTTGGAGTGTAACGGCCTAATACCTGAAATATATTTTGATCTTTGGAAACTTTGATATTATTTCCTATGATCTTGAGAGGCGGTATCTGTGTACTGTAGAGCATCTTAACTATTGTTTGGCCAGCCTTGTAGAATTTTATATAAGATTCCATTTCATGTGCTTTAATTTAAATGATAATTTTAGCATATAAATTTGCCATTCTTTAACTGTAAGACTTTTCTTAGAAATTAAAATCAAGTTGCACCTTCTGTGGCAAGGTTAATATTTTATTTGTTAGTGTTTTGTACCATTTCCATCCCTCCTATGGGGGTGAATAGTTTGTGTGCTTGTGTAAATTGTTAAAACTCTTAGTTTAAAGTTATCTGGTGTGTTGCAGATTTGCACCAGTGTAGTCTTTCAGAGGCTGTTGTGAGCGGTCGTAACTACGGCCATGTGAAAAGGGAGCGGCAAGGTTCTCTGCCCGAAAGCTCATACAGCCAGAACTTGTTTCTCTGCCTCTGAATAAATTGTAACTTTGATATTTAGAGGGTGCTTCTGATTATAATTTTAAATCTGTTTGTTTTAAAAAATGCTTTTAGGCACTATTAAAGTGAATAAAATTCCCATTTCTTGAAAGGAATTTGGTTATGATGTCATCAGTTACTCCCTGGCAACTACTTCCATTCTTACATAGTGTGATTAAATGTGTTATTCTTGATGAATCGCTGGTAAATAAAGTAAATTCTTAAGAGTACTCTTTGAAAATAAATCACGGTTCAGCATTGTTGACCGGGAGGCCCTATCTGGGGAAGTTCTGCCGCCGAGTGCGAGTCTTATTTCAGTGGACGCGTCATAGGGCGACTTGCGTGCCGGTGACGAGGATGAAATGATGATGAGGACAACACAACACCCAGTCCAAGAGCGGAGAAAGTCTCCAGCCCCACCGGGAATCGATACGGGGCCCGCTGAACAGGAGGCAAGCACGTTACCACACAGCTAAGCAAGCGGACTATACCCAACTAGTAAAATAGAAGCCAATAACATAGTTGTTGTTGTTGTGGTCTTCAGTCCTGTGACTGGTTTATTGCAGCTCTCCATGCTACTCTATCCTGTGCAAGCTTCTTCATCTCCCAGTACCCACTGCAACCTACATCCTTCTGAATCTGCTTAGTGTATTCATCTCTTGGTCTCCCTCTACGATTTTTACCCTACACGCTGCCCTCCAATGCTAAATTTGTTATCCCTTGATGCCTCAAAACATGTCTAGTCAAGTTGTGCCACAAACTTCTCTTCTCCCCAATCCTATTCAATACCTCCTCATTAGTTGCGTGATCTACCCACCTTATCTTCAGCATTCTTCTGTAGCACCACATTTCGAAAGCTTCTATTCTCTTCTTGTCCAAACTGGTTATCGTCCATGTTTCACTTCCATACATGGCCACACTCCATACAAATACTTTCAGAAACGACTTCCTGACACTTAAATCTATACTCGATGTTAACAAATTTCTCTTCTTCAGAAACGATTTCCTTGCCATTGCCAGTCTACCTTTTATATCCTCTCTACTTCGACCATCATCAGTTATTTTACTCCCTAAATAGCAAAACTCCTTTACTACTTTAAGTGTCTCATTTCCTAATCTAATCTCCTCAGCATCACCCGATTTCATTTGACTACATTCCATTATCCACGTTTTGCTTTTGTTGCTGTTCATCTTATATCCTCCTTTCAAGACACTGTCCATTCCGTTCAACTGCTCTTCCAAGTCCTTTGCTGTCTCCGACAGAATTACAATATCATCGGCGAACCTTAAAGATTTTACTTCTTCTCCATGGATTTTAATACCTATTCCGAATTTTTCTTTTGTTTCCTTTACTGCTTGCTCAATATACAGATTGAATAACATCGGGGAGAGGCTACAACCCTGTCTCACTCCTTTCCCAACCACTGCTTCCCTTTCATGCCCCTCGACTCTTATAACTGCCATCTGGTTTCTGTTCAAATTGTAAATAGTCTTTCGCTCCCTGTATTTTACCCCTGCTACCTTCAGAATTTGAAAGAGAGTATTCCAGTTAACATTGTCAAAAGCTTTCTCTAAGTCTACAAATGCTAGAAACGTAGGTTTGCCTTTTCTTAATCTTTCTTCTAAGATATGTCGTAAGGTTAGTATTGCCTCACGTGTTCCAACATTTCTACGGAATCCAAACTGATCTTCCCCGAGGTCCGCTTCTACCAGTTTTTCCATTCGTCTATAAAGAATTCGCGTTAGTATTTTGCAGCTGTGACTTATTAAACTGAGTAACATAGTTACAAAGATAAAATTATGACGAATCCGTTGGTTAAAACATTCTTTCGATACGGAGTGTTGTTTTTAAGCTATTTCAAGTTAAAAGTTTTATGTATATAAGGAACTTTAAAAATAAATATCTCGATAACGCCCAAACTGATTTTTCAAACGCTAAGTCTTCAGATAGTTCTCACTGAGCATATTCGCAGTGTCACAGCAAAGTTCTTATAAACATTTTCTATTTTGAAGTACGGACAGGAATGTAAACTATGTGCACAAGAAAAACTGAATTTTCACGCAAATAAGATATGAAATAATGAAAGTTGCAGCAGCAATACTAAGTAGATGTAATTGGGGATAAATGATTGTACTTAGTGTTAGTTGTGTATATTTATTAAAAAACATAATGCAAAGTAGCTTTCAATTGGACAGAATTATTATTTGTGAACAAGCTATTTAAGTTGGATAGAACTAAGAAAAGCTCTAGAAATGGGAGGAAATTTTCGTGCAAATTCATATATATTACATGTATTTAACGACCATTTTATAGTTTTTAAGTATGTTTCAGAAATCGGAACTTCATACATTTTAATCGTGTCAAGGAGAGGGTTTAAACTGTGGCAGCCATTTTTCACGAGGCTTTGGATTTTGCTTTCATATGGCAGTCGAATTTAAGATATGGAGCAGACGGTACACATGAGTGGCAGTAGGTCACATTCTGAGTGAGTCGAAATATTTCTAAGTATTGAGTCGTGGACTTGTGATAGTTGTGTGTGTTGAGCACTATGACATACTTCCAGCGAGTGGACTCAGAATATTTCACATTAAGTGATGTAATCTGAAATACAAAACTTCACTGCAGCTATTTTTGAGAATGATTGGCACTCGGATTTTAATTAGTTTACGGTAGTGGAACTGTAACTTTAGACTTGCAATAATGGAAAACTATGTTTCACTTAATTCTTCGGAAGTTCAAGCGAATTTGAGATACTGCTCCATTTCATTTAAGCCTTCACTAAGAAGATTATTATTTCAGTGACGAACGATTATTAACTGTGATAAGTGTTTCTTTATTTGAAATAAATTCAGCTTATTTAAAATTCCGTGAGTTGTGAACATTATTTTCACCAACAACACCTGCTTCCATTTATTTGAACTTGTGACCGATTTTTTAGAGTTAATGCTACAGATCGTTTGGTTGGCTCTTAACCAACACTTGAATATCCAACCACACACTTCAGAGACCCTATAAAGAGGGACTTCCTGATTTACATTTTGTTATTTATGAAGTTGAGCTTGAGGCTCACAAAGCTATTGACAGAACAGTTATTACATGGAAGCAACAATTTTTAGCTTCTCTATTCTCATTCGTTAATTAGTTATCTGCCAAGTTTCGTGTTTGTAGTGGCAGAACGATGGGACAGGAGCACCTTTTCTTTAAATTTTCGTACTGACCATCTAGGATCACATAACAGCGTCAGTTCCTTTTTTTTTCTAGTTGTTTCTTATTTTTACTATCTTCTCCGCACTTTATGTTTTCCTTCCTACCTTTCTCCTTGTTCCCAAATTCTTATTTCTGCTGCATCGACAGTTTTCTAAATTTAGTACTTCACTCTTAAAAAAAGGTTCTATCTGTTATTTCCAATTCTTTAATGTTGTTTCTTCCTAGTTCTTTCTTTATTTCTGTAATCCATGCTATGTCGATTGCTTCTTCCTGAAATACAGGAATATTTGTTGCGTTAGCCTGTTCTCATTCATTTGGTGAACGTGTTCAAAAAACATTAATCTTCTTTAAGACATTACTTCTGATATTTTCCCTATATTGTTGTAGATCTCCTCATTACTTCTCATTTTCCAGCCATCTTCAAATCACACCGCATGCATCATGTTTCGAATAATCCGTCTTTCATGGGCCTCCATGCCATTCAGCTTCTAGTTCATCGTTAGGCATTCACATCCATGTCAATATTCCTTTCATACCACTGTCGTATAGTGTTTTAGTTTTTTTCTATATGTGCATTTCTTGTTGCAAATATTCTATGTCAACTTACACGCTATCACCATATTGTTAACTCCTATACATTCAATTTTACTTACTGTATTTTACCTATTTGTATTTCAATGAATTTTGGTGCATTTTTTTTGTATTTGTCATATATTTCTTTCTACAGCTGAAATTTTGAGACCAGTTCTATTTGAAATTCCTTCCAGAAAATTTATTTGAATATCTGTAACTATCAGAATTTCTTAAATTACTCGAAAATCGTTTCTAAAACTGGGCAGTTTACCTTAATTCCATTGTTTCTCTTCCAAGAATTATCGGTTCAATAGCTCCAAATTTCAAATACTTACTATTTTTTCTAGGAAGTGGTTAAGCAGTGAGGATGACAAACCATCCCCTTATCTAATACCAGTTCTTACTTCAAATGGCTGAGATACTTCCCCCATAAATTTAAATTACTATATCATATTAGTTAGTTTCAAAAATTAGGTTTACTAATTTTGCTTTAACACCAACTTCTCTACTGATTTTATGTATCCCTTCTCTGTCTACCAAGTCAAACGCTTTCTTGAAATCAATGAATGATAGTATTATAGGTTTGCAGGTTAACTTTACATGGCGAATTATTGATTTTAAGTTAAAAATCTTTTCTTTGGAGGATCTCCCCTATCGAAAACTATTCTGTTGTTCGTCCAAAGTTTTTACAACTCTGTCTAATAGATCTTTCGACAACATTTTGTATTCCAGTGACAGGAGTGGTATTCCTCTGTTATTGTTGACATTTTGTTTCTCTCTCCCTTTACGCACCTGGTGGATTAATGCTGTTTTCACTATTCTGGAATCTTTACAGTTTTGCAAATGACTCTAAGAAGGAGTTGTAGATCGTATATAATCTTATTCTCTGACCATTTCAGTAATTCTGCTCTAATGGAGGCTTCACCACTTGCTTCGTTGGTTTTTAGTGATTTGATGGCTTCATGAACTTCTTGCTGTACTGATGGAATATCTTTCTCAAGGTTTAAAGATATTGTTTTAAAATCAAATTTAATCGTTGGAACTAGACTCTTTAAGAGCTTTTCAAGAACTTTTGTTAGTATTTCATTATTTTCTTTGTTATTTAATCCTATTTTGCAACTTTCATCTTTGAAATGAATACTTGGTACTAAATACCCTTTAAGTAGATGTCTAAATGTTTGATAAGAGTTTCCAAAACTGTTTGTGGTAAAATTTTCTTGTGTTTCCATAAGGTGAGATTTTCACAGATTGCTATGAATTTCCGGATTACTTTTGTATTTCTTTTCTTTATTATTTGAATTTTTCTAAAAGTTTTTCTTTTTTTTAACATCGCCATTTTCTCCATTTTGTCCTCTTTGTTCTAGTATTTATTAAAATTCATCGTTCCAGCATGTCTTCTTTTTAATCATGACCAGTTCTGAAGTTTTCTCTGCTGCTTTAGTAATTTGTACCTGCTGTCTCAATTTCTGTTGCAATTTTGCTGTCTCAATTTCTTCTCTAAATTTTTCTATATTTTCAGTTGTTGACTTGGTTGTAATTTTTGTTTCGAGTGGGGGAAATCGTATTTCAGTCTTACAGAGTTAATTATGTCAATCAAATTCCCCATTTCTAATCACTTTAAAATTCATAATTTCCTTGATATTTCTTTTACAGTGGATTCTGTGAGCCACTAGAAATTCTCCTCGATTTGGATTTGGAGATATTCAAATTTTGGCTTTTCTTGGTAGTTAGCTGGAATATTTTACACTTAACTGCTCACTCTTTCACCATTTCTGTTTGTTCTTAAGTGTGCTGGATATTCGCCTACAATATTCTAAATTTCTTTTCCTTCCCAACTTCTGCACAGAAGTCGCCAAGAGGTAAGTTAGAGATTTTAGATTCTAAAAGATCCCAAAATTTATTTACTTTCTCCCTATTTCTTCTGTTATCATTATTTATAGATGCATTGCAGTTTATGAAGGTCAGCTTTTATTTTTGCACTTCATTGTTAGTATGGACATCTTTCCGATTTCGACGAAAATTGTGTTGAACCGTCTACAATGTATTGTTTACGTAAAATACTGTTCCGAACTTTGACATGTTTCCTATTATTCTTACTGCTGGTTTCCCTTTGTAAGTTCCGTAATGTTGTGCATCAGCTACATTCTCATCTAAGAATCTCGTATGATACACTGCTAAATTTTATTGCAGGTTCTTCTTTAATTCCAATTCCTTCTGTTTCCGAATCTTCAGAAGTTAAGCACCTTATTAATAAAAGAAATGAATTTTCTGTAGGAGTCCTCGACCACTGGTAATATTTTGTGATTGAAATCGTTCAGATTTCTTGTTCATTTTTTTTCTACTCTGCAGTGTTCGCCAGCTTCATTTAATGTATGAAGGACAGCAACAATGCGACACAACGAGCAAAGTAAGGTTTTATGTTTGTCACTGGCAATACTAACGAAATTTTAAACTGGAAAAATACAGCAGACCCGCCAAAACTTAAATGTCAGTCAGTCTCCCATAAGAATTATTCTTTTAGTGAAACCATAGGACTCGATAAGTTAATTTATTTAGCATATTTTCACGAGTGGCGTTTAAACATTTACATATTATTGAAGCAGTAGGAAATATCGACTAAAGTATCTTTATTCTCTGGTGAACTTCGTTATCAATGATCAAGATTGAGAATGCAAGGACATTCACAAATATGACGAAAGGAGAAATAGTTTGGCAAACAGCAAAGTATTTTCAAGTGCACTTGTTGTCATCCTTAACAACTTTTATGACGTACAGAGAGTGTTGAATGGCAGTAAGTTACGAACAACTAACCTGTAAATTGCCATCACATATATTTTTTGTACATTAATTGAATCTTCCACATCGTAAAGTGTATCATGAATGTTATCTGATATTATCTGTGGAACACGTAACTGATGTCGTAACGAAGCGGAACATGGAACCTGGACAGCCGCAACATCAGGAGCAACACACAGGACATCCGGAAACAGCTATCGTAGTATGTGGTAATCTACAACAAACAACTATGTGAGATTTGGTCAAAAAGCTTTAAAACTCTTGTTTGGATAATTTTTGTATTCTATAGAGCTGAAATTCGTGTGGACTACAGAAAATGTCTGGTGACGACGGAAAGTAATTTCCATTCGGGTCGTGAACTATACGTAAATTGGTTTTACGAGTTCTGTACATTATGCTTAAATGAAGCGGGCCATAACAGCACCATTTTCCTCAGGATTTAATTTAGGAAACAATGGACATCACGGAAAGAGTTCTGCGTCTACGAGTCAGTGAGATACTATATTTTACTACGGTATGGAATAGGTTTCCATTTTTAATACTTTTCCCCAGCTTTCGAAATTGGAATTTTATGTAGACACATATAAAGAAAAAAACTCGTTTTTATGAACACATGGTGGTTCGCAGTTAACAAAGCTGCCTCAAATGAGATACAGTGGAGGACGCCAGATGTTAACAGAGCGGGTCAGCTGGTGGAGAAGAGGAGAGCAGAGCACCAGATGTTCCCTCAGAGAGACAACGGCTACCGACTGGCTGTACTCGAGAGCACAGCTGAACGCGCGTGAGAGCGTGCATGGATGACTGCAGGCAACAGGTTTAATGCGATTATGGAAGTCCTACATAAGACGTAAAACGTGATCCTTAATAAACATCAAACGCCAAAAAATCCATTTTAAAATGAAGAGTTGTTTTCTAATTTAAAAAAAGTTCATTTTGATTTGCATTTCTGACGCTTTAAAAACGTATTAGGACTCGAACCACATTCCTCCTAAAGAGTAGAAAAATGTGATCTCTGTCTTGTCTTTGTTTTTCTTGCTCTGATCTGTGAGTTCTTGCACTCTTTCTATCAGATAACTTGCAGTTTGATATTCTGCCGGTCAGCATATTCTTCTGCAGTACAGCGTAGACTCCTAAATAGCGCATTCGCAGCCCTAGGACATTCAGTCTGTTGGCGCACTCCGAAAAGATTTAGTCCATGGCTCCGATCTGTCACCATCCACAAGTCTCGGCGATGCGTTGTGGTATTGTTATTCGATACGCAGAATATTCCACCAGTTATTATACTGAGCCCTCGGTTTCTTTTCGCATTGTTTTTACTCTATTACAATTTTTTACTATTCTCTCTTGTGTACTCCTTAAGACCCATTATGAGTGTCGTTCTTGTTCAAATGGTTCAAATGGCTCTGAGCACTACGGGACTTAACATCTTAGGTCAGTCCCCTAGAACTTAGAACTACTTAAACCTAACTAATCTAAGGACATCACACACATCCATGCCCGAGGCAGGATTCGAACCTGCGACCGTAGCAGTCCCGCGGATCCGGACTACAGCTCCTAGAACCGCACGGCCACCGCGGCCGGCATGTCGTTCTTGTATCCAATATTTTCTCCACTAATCCATTCTCGCCCATTCAGAGCTAATATTGCAACAAGGTGTTTTCATATTACTCTAACAGCAACATTTGTCGTTCAGTCGGTGGGGTATAACTCCCATTTTTTTTCTAATCATGTTAGTTGCAATAACCCTTTATAACCTTAAAGTTAAAATTCATCGTTTTAATCTTATCTGTTTATGACTTTGTATGTAAAGTTTTGCTACACACGTTTATACATGCAACCAGTTTTGGACTAATGGATGATTTTTTGATCCGATTGGCATGCAGAATATCTGAGAGCATGTAAAAACACTTGGTTCTCAAAATGCATTACGGGAGATGGAAACAGGAATAATGACTATGTGTTGGAAACAGTAACAGTCCTCACTCAAGACAAACAAAATGTCTAGTGTCGAAACGCCACGGTGAATTTTGCGAGTCAATACTTTGAAAGTGATTACACGTCCTCAGTGGTTCCACATGTCTCACTTGAAACTCGTCTATTAGGCTGAAATAGGCCAATCATGTAAGTGCATTGAACAATACTGCAGATAAAATTGGAAATGATGACTTTAACGTCTAATAAAATTAGAACGGTGGCAACCCATGTGCAAGAAAACTTTGTAACCTTGTTTAATCGCTATGCACAGTGACTGTGGAAGTAATGAAGCCAATACTCTCTGTGGTAGGGTTGGACATTCGTCTTCTGTGGGGCAAAATGACTACATATTCAGATAAGGGAACATAGAAGACCATAATAATGTTGGCAGGAATACAGTCTTCCAAATACTGAAGTTAACAGGTAGAAAATGTTAGCTGCTGTCTGCAATTTGTACAGAAATCAGACTGAAGTTATGAGTCAAAGGGAGGCAGTAACTGAGATGGGCTGAGACAGGATGCATCCCATCATCACAACTTATTCAGTCTGTACTTACAGCAAACGGTGACAGAAATTAAGGAGAAATTTGAAATGAGAATTAAAATTCGGGGAGAAGAAATAAACCTTCAAAGTTCGGCAATGACATTGTAATTCCGTCACAAACAGCAAAGGGCGTCGGAGACGAGTTTACCGAAATGAATAGTGCCTTGAAAAGAAACAAAAACACAAGAGGAGTGATGTCGAGTCGAATTAATAAGGCTATGCTAAGGAATCGAATTAGGAAAAAAGTTTTGATATTTTGACAGCAAAGTAACTGACTTTGGCACAAGTAAAGAAAATGTAACATGCAAAGTGCCAATAGCAAGAAAAGCTGTTCTGAAAAAGAGAGTTGTTAACATAGAATATTACCGTAATAGAAGTGTTGGACAGTACAGTGCGGAACACAGGATTTTGCAATGGAATGCCACAGAAGAATGCTGATTATTAGATAGCTGTTGAAGAAGTACTGCATTGGACTGGAGATAAAAGAGCTTAATGACAAAAGTTGAATATAAAAAGGGACCGATTGATACCATATATGCTCTGGCCTCAACACCATAGTCAATATGTTAATGGGAGGAAGCGTGGGAGGTGAAATGATAGAGGGAAACAAGGACTTTACTATAGTAAGCAGATTGAAGAGGATATAGGTTACAGTACTTATAAAGAGATGAGATACTTGCACAGGGTAGACTTGCGTGGAAAGATTCAAGGAACAAGACTTCGTATTGAAGGCGATAATATTATGTCATCTATTATAGTAAGGTTGATGAAATGTGTGTAAAATTTGTCATTGTAGAACTTCATAATCTATATTGGGTCTGAGGTGACGTACTCAAGTAATAAAGAAAGTAAAAAGCATGAGAACAAAATGTACTTCGCGTCAAAATTTCTTGTAGTTGTATTTCCGCACTCAACTTCTGGTAATACCTTCTCGTCTGTATCGCTGTACATCTTAGAGACGCCTCATTAGTCGTCAGTGTAGCAAAATACAGAATGCCATCACTCGGACGGAGGTATACCTTCCTCTACCCCTCTTACAGGCACTCTACGAGTACGAAACGTAGTACATTTGCCAACCTGCAACAACTGTCTCCCTACTTCCTCCCAAAACTTCAGAAGTTTCTACCCTACTGGAAAAATGCAACACTCTCAAGGACTGTATTGGACATCAAATTGTTATAATATGTGTGCTCTGAGGGGTCAATGTCTCATTTGTCACGAGTATTGGCGATCATATGGTGCTCAAGAAGCCTGTCGGTGTTCCCTCTATTTTGTCTCTTCAGGCAGTAACTCTACTGAATTTAGTGGTGAACAATGTTTCCAACTTTCATTCTAGAGTACAACCATGTTCCACTGACAAGGACGTGTTCCTGTTGAACATCTTCAGCCATTTGAAGGGGGTCACATTGTGTGTCTTCAGGACAGTACATTGTCCTCGATGGTGAGTGTTCATCGGAGGTGAGGGTATAATCTGGAGTGCCCCAAAGAAGTGTGGTAGGTCCACTGTTGTTTTCTATCTACATAAATGACCTTTTGGATAGGGTGGATAGCAATGTGCGGCTGTTTGCTGATGATGCTGTGGTGCACGGGAAGGTGTCGACATTGAGTGACTGTAGGAAGACACAAGATGACTTAAACAGGATTTGTGATTGGTGTAAAGAATGGCAGCTAACTCTAAATATAGATAAATGTAAATTAATGCAGATGAATAGGAAAAAGAATCCCGTAATGTTTGAATACTCCATTAGTAGTGTAGCGCTTGACACAGTCACGCCGATTAATTGTTTGGGCGTAACATTGCAGAGCGATAAGAAGCGGAACAAGCATACAATGGCAGTTGTGGGGAAGGCGGATAGTCGTCTTCGGTTCATTGGTAGAATTTTGGGAAGATGTGGTTCATCTGTAAAGGAGACTGCTTATATAACACTAATACGACCTATTCTTGAGTACTGCTCGAGCGTTTGGGATCCCTATCAGGTCGGATTGAGGGAGGACATAGCAGCAATTCAGAGGCGGGCTGCCAGATTTGTTACTGGTAGGTTTGATCATCACGCGAGTGCTACGGAAATGCTTCAGGAACTTGGGGGGGGGGGGGGGCTCTGGAGGAAAGGAGGCGTTCTTTTCGTGAATCGCTACTGAGGAAATTTAGAGAACCAGCATTTGAGGCTGACTGCAGTACAATTTTACTGCCGCCAACTTACATTTCGCGGAAAGACCACAAAGATAAGAGAGATGAATGCTCGTACAGAGGCATATAGGCAGTCATGTTTCCCTCGTTCTGTTTGGGAGTGGAACAGGGAGAGAAGATGCTAGTTGTGGTTCGAGGTACCCTCCGCCACGCACCGTATGGTGGACTGCGGAGTATGTATGTAGATGGAGATGGATGGATGTATTGAACCTGGATGGACATATCAACAGATTGCTGCAAATTTTCGGCACAATGTATCGGTGATGTGTCGCTGCTTTGAGCAGTGATCTGTGGAACATTCACTCACCTTTCGACCAGATCTGGAGGTCCACGTAATACACTCTCACGAGAAAATCGACAGACGCATCCTGCAACGAAATCCAGGCATGTATTGCGCCTTCTGGGTCACCAGGATCCGTTGGGGACGGTCTGCATGCAGCAGGATCAAGATCAAGTTGCCTCTGGCCACCATCAAGCATTGCTACGCTGATGTCTTGAAAGAGTCGACTGAAATGGCGCTTTATTACCGTCAGTACGTTCTCCTTTATGCGATTGATGGACGTACATGTCTGTGGCGTAAATCTGGTAATGTGCTACTTCCGGAGAGCATTTGCATACGAAACACAGGTCGCATCCCAGGCTTCATCGTATGGGGGACCGTCGGTTACAACTCGTGGTCACATTTGGCGTGCCCGCTAAGTTGCACCGGCTGTTAATCCCGTGCTACTACCATTTCTTCCACGGGAAGATGGCGTGCTTTTTCAGCAGGACAATGCTCTTCCACAGACAGCTGCTGCGATGGAAAGCGCTCTTCGTTGTGTAAAACAACTGTCCTGTCCAGCAAGATCACCAGATCTCTCGTCAGTTGAACACTTAAGGGTCATAATGAACTTACTCATCCTCCGAAGTCTGCAAGATCCATTGCCGAATTGAAACAAATGACGCAATATGTTTGGGACAATCTATCACAGGATACCATTCGACATCTTTATGTGGATGTGTACTGCTGCGATTGTTTGGACACACTTTAATGTCATATGTGTGTTTCATTTGGTCTGTATTTGCTGTCATATGCTTCAACTATTATTAACTAACTATGATATCACTTGTCCATAAAATGACCTTGTCCTTGACAGCACTGCCTATTTTTCCGGTAGGGTACATGGCGCTGCATGACTAGTACAAAGCTGAAACTTCCTGGCAGATTAAAACTGTGTGCCTGACCGAGACTCGAACTCGGAGACGAGGTACTGGCGGAAGTAAAGCTGTGAGAAGCTCAGATGGTAGAGCACTTACCCTCGAAAGGCAAAGGTCCCGAGTTCGAGTCTCGGTCCAGCACACAGTTTTTAATCTGCCAGGAAGTTTCATATCAGCGTGCACTCCGCAACAGAGCGAAAATTTCATTCTAGTACGATTACTCGATAAATAATATAATTCTCAAGGCTGTCAATTCAACTAAGTACCTGGGTGTTAAAATTACGAACAACTTCAGTTGGAAAGACCACATGGATAATATTGTGGGGAACGCTAGCCAAAGGTTGCGTTTCATTGGAAGATGCAACAAGTCTACCAAAGAGACAGCTTACACTACACTCATTCGTCCTCTGTTAGAATACTGCTGCGCGGTGTGGGATCCTTACCAGGTTGGATTGACGGAGGACATCGAAAGGGTGCAAAAAATGGCAGTTCGTTCTGTATTATCACGTAATAGGGGTGAGAGTGTGGCAGATATGATACGCTAGTTGGGATGGAAGTCATTAAAGCAAAGACGTGTTTCGTCGCGGCGAGATCTATTTACGAAATTTCAGTCACCATCTTTCTCTTCCGAATGCGAAAATATTTTGTTGAGCCCAACCTACATAGGTAGGAATGATCATCAAAATAAAATAAGAGAAATCAGAGCTCGAACAGAAAGGTTTAGGTGTTCGTTTTTCCCGCGCGCTGTTCGGGAGTGGAATGGTAGAGATATAGTATGATTATGGTTCGATGAACCCTCTGCCCAGCACTTAAATGTGAATTTCAGGGTAATCATGTAGAGGTAGATGTAGCTGGATATAGCGAGGAGGCAACGATCATTAAACAAAATTCTTCCATTCTCACACAATACAAGCTACGTGAAAGCTGCAGGTATGTCACTTACAAGGAGCCAAAACTACACATATTTATAGAGTTGGACTGGCATCTCGGAGATAGGCAATTCTTCGTCTGGCCACCCATGAGTAGGGTTCCCAGAGTTTCCTAAATCGCCCAGATTGTTCTTTGCAAAAGAAAGCCTGACTGTCAGCGGCAAGATTCTGCACTCGTAATCTAGAGGAAAGCAGTTCAAATCCGGTAGGACGACATACATTTAAGTTTTCAGCTATTTCCCGAAATCGCTTCAGGCCAATGCCGCGACGGTTCTTTTGAAAAGGCGTCGCCGATCTTCTCCTCGGTACCGATCTTTAGTTACGTCTCTAATGATCCCTTCGTGGGCGGGATGGCAAAGCTTAATCAAACAGTTGTAATTAGCGATAACTGGTTACGGCATTGGATTGAGTGTCTCGCTCTGAATGTGACAGGACGTCATCAGGGCAGCTATGACGTCATCGTTCGCGCTCCGACCGGCCGCACGCCCTCTATCGGTTGTCGCAGCGCCGAGGGTACGGTGCGGTAATGAACTGGCAGCAAATAGCGTGCTGACGGGGAACTGGGCAGCGCCCAAAGCCCCGTAATTAGTTCTGCGCAACATTACTAATGAAGTTTGCAGCAAATATTTACCTAATACCAAATTTGCATCCAACTGTTTCAGCGTTCCAGTTTCCCATTCTCAAAACAGTTCGCAAATACGTACGGAAGCAATTTGATGGAGGGCGCTCGCTAGCGCTAAACATCTACAGTTTCTTGTGTACCAATGGCAATACAGATATATTCGCAATGGGGATTCAATCAAGCGGAAGCTACTTTACTTTTTAGTTGCCGTAACATAATTGCCTCCAGAATAAGCTTAGATACATGAAGTCTCAAAATATTGTGGTGGTATTTTTTGAACTGGCCACGAATTTTTACCAGGCATCCGATACCAGGAGTAGTCATGTCTAAAAAATCAAACTGCGACCATGATATATTGACAGTCCTTCTGTACGTATTCGCCCTTCAATGAGAAGTTGGACTTAGCAGACTCGCTGGTTGTAGGCATCTCTTTGGGAAACGTTCCAGATCGAAAATCGATGTTCACCATTCAGTAAAAGCCCGACATACAGTTCGAGCAAAAGGAGAACTACGGGAGTAAGGAAAAATTTAGTAGCCAAAAGAAACATCACATGCAGTTTTACCCTTCTCAGAAAGAGCAAAGGCAATGAAAGAGCCGGCCGCTGTGGCCGACCGGCTCTAGGCCCTTCAGTCCGGAACGGTGATGCTGCTGCGGTCGCAGGTTCGAATCCTGCCTCGGACATGGATGTGTGTGATGTCCTTAGGTTAGTTAGATTTACGTAGTTCTAAGGCCATGGGACTGATGACCCATAGACGTTAAGTCCCATAGTACTTAGAGCCATTTTTGGGCGTTGACAGAGAAAAACACCCCCTTGAACATTTTTCCGCAACGCTTCGTCCGTAGCATCGTCAGGAAACTTCTGTAGTGTGCTACTGTCATGGTTTTCTGCTTGAAAGCATAATCTGTGAGTGCCACACCCTGATAGTACCGTAAAATTCTCGGATTCACCTTGTGTGCTAATGGTTGGGTACCGGCCGCTTTTGGCTTTTGGAGGTGATATATATATGTGTGTGGGGGGGGGGGGGGGTGTCCGTTCTTTTGGACGTATTCATAAAAACATACACCATTTTTATCTAACAGCCTTTAACAATTAATATAAAAGAATTACAGACGTTGGATGCGAGTAGGTATTGAATGAAATCAGTGGTACAAGTTGAAAATGGCAGATGGCGTTATCTGGAAACAGTGGTCATTGTAACTGCATAGACTATCCCAGCATGCCTACCGCCAGACCCAGAATCTCAGCTTATTCACACACAACTAACATAGTTTCTGTAATTACTTTGTCCCATATGTTTTCACTGCTTACTTTGCACCATCCTGGGGTCATAGTGATTCACCCAACACTTTGTCCCTGGTGATTAAATGACTAAATAAGTCATCTGGATTAGCCTGACACAGCTACAACAGTAGTAGGACAAAGTTTGTTCTGGGCCAGACAGTTTATTCAAAATGGCGGCTGGGTTTTCCACCTCCTCCTCTCCCAACCCCCATGTTCTCTTAGAATTTGAAGCACTGCCTTACAGACAGAAAAATGGCTGCCATTTTCGGTACAATTTGGATGTCCAGCAACTACTATTCTGGAGATGCTCTAAAGCCTCAATGGCAGGTGGGCGACAGCTTCCCACTTGTCCAAACCAGAGGAGGCTGGTCTGCTTGGACATGTTTCTTTACACTCGAACAATGAAGATACCATGTGACTCTCTGACATTTATTTGTTTATTGCCAAATTATAGACCTGTTACCTGATGTTTTAAACAGGTCGTACATCTTACAATTTTCGTTTTTCATCTTTTTACAGTTTTCTTTCCTTTTGTTTTATCTACAACATTTACAAAGAATGATACTTTTCAAAATAACAATAATTTACGGTTGAAATATGAATAAAGTGTTGTTGTTTTTTAAGAAGAACATAAAAAGATAGGATAGGTGAGAGATTTGTTAGTACCATCACCGAATGTGACTGACTGGAATACCTCGGAATGGTTTCTTCGAGCCGTTGACCGCCAGTCTCACACACACACACACACACACACACACACACACACACACACACACACACACACACAAATGGTTATTAATAGAGAAATAATGTTGCTTATCCTATTTATTACTAATCCTGTGTATTAAATACTTTAGGTGCCCATCCATGTACAGCATTTGGTGTTTTCTTGGCTAGATTGCCATTCATGGAACTTGCTGTAGATGCTTTGTTCCGGCCCCGGCCGCGCGGGATTAGCCGAGCGGTCTAGGGCGCTGCAGTCATGGACTGTGCGGCTGGTCCCGGCGGAGGTTCGAGTCCTCCCTCGGGCATGGGTTTGTGTGTTTATCCTTAGGATAATTTAGGTTAAGTAGTGTGTTAGCTTAGGGACTGGTGACCTTAGCAGTTAAGTCCCATAAGATTTCACATACATTTTAACGTTTTTTGTTCTGGCCCGGATTTTACAAACCAGTCTGTAGAGACTCCTACACCCACTCCCTCCCCCCCTCCCCGCCCCCTTCTACTAACAAAGGATGTCTTGTGACTCCCTGATGTCATGGAACGTCTTGTGGATGGAGCGTCTTGGTAGGCTCTTCCCGAATTTACCCACTAAAACGTTGCTGCTGGTGTCGGAGCACTTTCTGCCACTTCCTACAGGCAGACAAATTACGAGAATTTCAGCGGAAATCTATTACGTACAAATCGAAAACCATACAACAGTCATATTGCACTGACAGTTAAACCCTGAAAAAATGGTTTACAGGTCATAAAAAACGGAAATTATCACCATAGACTCTTAGTCAATTACGCTGCTCTGCTAACATTGAGGAAAGCTTGCATTTTTCAGCGTGAAAACGATGTGCAACTAGGCTACATCTCCGATTGTGCAACAATACCACATCGCTACGTTGCTGTAGCAAACACAGTTCGTAATCTGCACCATACAAAACCGTCACTTCTGCATCCTATGTGTAGCTATCAACCACCAGACACAGCTCCATACACCGCGAAGACACACAGATCCAGAAAACAGAGGTAGATACATGGTATATAGTCGCAGCGATAAATATACTCCACCCTACACGTCGGTCGGTCATCAACCGTCGCCAACTATCATGAGGCAACAGCCCCCCAATGCGCTGGCCAGTTGCGCAATCGGGGCACCCTCCGCAGATGGCGGTCACTCACCGAACTGGTGTACAAAGGCTGGACCGGTTCCTCTGGCACAAGGGCGTCAGCTAACAGCAATGTCTCCGGCCCGGCCAGCTTTTTGCCGTGGTTTCTGAAACGACTTGCGATCATCTCAAGACACTAGGATTACAAGAATATTTACTTTATGAGCTCTATGGATGACAAATGCTTCGTCAATGGCGAATTAATTCACAGATCTCGAAACCAATATCAGCTGCAATATTAAAGTTTACACCCCAAAACGATGTTATTTGTAACACTTTTATGCTGAAATATTTAGTAGCATACGAAAATTTCCAGAATTTCATGTATTTTCACAAGGTTTGCCAGAATAACATCCCTTTTACATGACTGTTGTCGATATCAATAATGTAGCAGTGTGCTACCCTTTCTCTTGCACAATATAATTCCGAAGAAGGGAAATTATATCTGTAGAGAGCCGAAACTTCTGGATGTTCATTACGTAGGACGTCCTTCAAACCATTACGTAGCTATGAATACGCAGGAAACTTATCTCGTTTGCGAAGATTCTTACGTGAAAAGTCGAAAATGGAGGAAATAGGTAGCTCCACTCGTACTTTTTAACAAATACCGATGTCAATGATATAACAGGTCCCATACCATCCTTGTGCTTGAGAAGGTCAACTAAGGTTTTAATACTCATAATTGTATGTATTTCTCATGTCTTTTCCACCTGTATTTCACCATCTCGATGCAAACAACACATCACATTTGACGTTGTCTCAACCAAATAAAGATGGGAGATTTGTACAATAGAATGGCACTGTACCTGATTGTCGAACAAGAAGCTTCTGGAACTCTCAGACCTGCATGAACGGCGACACAGAGCGACGGAGATTTGTAACGACCTGTGTCAACAGCCCCGACAAAGAAGTTTGACGTCACGGACCACCCCACACGGGATCCGAACGAGGATTCCCAGAACAGTTTCCCTAGACAGTGACATCATTTTAGCTCATGTGTTAGACTAGCCAAAGCTATTCTTGGGCGCTTCTCTCTAATTATACCTTCATACCTTTAAACTGCAGAAACTTTTATGGTCTCCCTTTTGATGGGTTTAGTGCCACAGGTGAGGTGTTCACAATACCGCCCTAGAAATACTGACTGGAAGCTGTATTACTGTCAAAAATCCTCCCCAAACGCGCTTAAAGATCTGAAATACTGATGGGTTTAGTATCACTTGTGAGGTGCTCACAATACCGCCTTAGAAAAACTGACGGGAAGCTGCATTACTGTCAAAAACCCTTCCTAAAAGCGCTTAAAGATCGTGCCCAAAGATTACAAAACTCTATAGTCCTGGTTCTCGAAACGATGCTCTATGGTGACTTCATCCTATTCCACTGTCCCAGAGGGCTCGATTACGAAAAGCTCTAAAATTACAGGTATTATAACTGAACTGACAAACAACCTTGGTGCTCGAGGAGGATGAGATTAGTGTTTAACATTCCGTCGACAATTAGGCCATCAGAGACAGAGCACAAGCTCAGGTCAGGGAAGTATGGTAAAGGAATCGGACGTGCCCTTCGAAAGGAACCATCCTGGCATGTGCCTGAAGCAATTTAGTGAAATCACGGAAAATCTAAAGCAGGATGGGCGGACGCGGGTTTGAACCTTCGTCTTCCCGAATGGCCGCGCGGGATTAGCCGAGCGGTATATTTCGCTGCAGTCATGGACTGTGCGGCTGGTCCCAGCGGAGGTTCGAGTCCTCCCTCGGGCACGGGTGTGTGTGTTTGTCCTTAGGATAATTTAGATTAAGTAGTATGTATGCTTGGGGACTGATTACCTTAGTAGTTAAGTCCCATAAGATTTCACACACATTTTTCCTTCCGAATGGGAGTCCAGTATGAAACCACTAAGCCACCTCGCTCGGAGTTTGGTGCTCGAAACACCACAACTGACAGGTAATGCATCAGGAAGATGTAAAACAACCACAACTCTATGTTATTGGACAAGCTATCAATCGCCCTCCAAACTATCATGAAACACAACCCCACTCCTATACTTTGAGATCATTATTCCCTGTGCTACATCTACATCTACGTCCATATTCCGAAAGGCACCTGACGGTGTGTGGTGGCGGGTACCTTGAATACCTCTATCGGTTCTCCCTTCTATTCCAGTCTCGTATTGTTCGTGGAAAGTGTCGGTATGCCTCTGTGTGGGCTCTAATCTCTCTGATTTTATCCTCGTGGTCTCTCGCGAGATATACGTAGGAGGGAGCAATATACACTCCTCGGTGTAGGTATGTTCTCGAAACTTCAACGAAAGCCCGTACCAAGCTACTGAGCATCTATCTTGCAGAGTTTTCGAGTGGAGTTTATCTATCATCTCCGTAACGCATTCGCGATTACTAAATGATCCTGTAACGAAGCGCGCTGTTCTCCGTTGGTTGTTCTCTATCTCTTCTACCAACATTATCTGGTACGGATCCCACACTGGTGAGCAATATTCAAGCAGTGGGCGAACAAGTGTACTGTAACCTACTTCCTTTGTTTTCGGCATTTCCTTAGGATTCTTCCAATGAATCTCAGTCTACCTGACAATACCTCGAATCGAACAAAACATCGTAAGAAATATCGAGAAATCGCTGTAATAAAAACCTTCGGCCAGAACAATGAAGGCAGGAGCGGGTGTTCAACTATGTGTCAGAGGACCGACTAAGCTACTCTTTGTCGCTTCTCTCTAATTGTACTTTCATGCCTATAAACTCGAGAAACTTTTATGGTCTCCCTTTTGATGGGTTTAGTATCACATGTGAGGTGTTCACAATGCCGCCTTAGAAAAAACTGACGGAAAGCCCACTCGTCTCGTTTGGGGTGCCTAAAGGATGCTGCGTTCTCGGAATGCTGCACAACAATTCAAGCAAAGTCACATTAATAGTTTTTATTACAAAGTAGAAGATTGACAATACTTGCATTTACAACAAGTGTTGCAAGCGATGGCGACATGCGAACAGTAATGTTCTTCGCTATAGACAATGTCCAAACAAGCAATGGGTATGGATCACTAATAACTGTTCTGCGAGTGCCGGTCTACAACTGTGGGAATACTGTCCGGATACTGAGTGGCCGAAGCGGGCAGGAGCGGAGCTTAAAATTTCCTCTTGTAGAGGCCATTCCTGTCGCGTTGCGGTCCTCATCAGCGCACCATTGGTCGACATCGTTTTACCACCGTCTCTTCTCTTGCGTTCTTCCTCTTCGTTCCGGCGCTTGTGGTTACGCCAGAACTGTAAGTTCACGATTCGACCGGCAGAGGGCGCTGAGAGAATCAACCTCCTAGAGAGCCTGTATACAGAGAGAGTGGCCATAGGTGAAGTTGCCCGTGATTGGTTGACTAGCTTTGGCAGAAAAATCGCGCCAAACGTCTCTCGCGCTTCCTATGTTCGCCTACTTTTGAGATGAAGCTCAGAGGACTTTTTGAAACGATTAAAAGGTATTTGAATTATTGAGAGACTTGTTATGCGTTGTACATGCATGTTCGATTTAGTTCTACATCGTTTTTAGTACGTAATTAGCGTTTGCGATCTTAAATACGAGTTGAAATAATGAAACGTTTTGTGATGAAGTCGGTAGACCTACATGTTTGAAGTAAACACGTTAGTAATTGTACAGTATTGTTTTTGACATCTGTAATTCGTTCTGCAGACGTTCGTAAACGATGCCAGGTTGTGCTGCATTTGGATGTTCCAATAGAGGCGAAGGTGGATTTCGCATGTTAGCATTACCACGCAATGATGAAAAACGAAAGCAGTGGGCAGTTGCAGTCAACAGGGCTGACATACATCAAACAGGAGCCTTGTGGAAACCAACCAAGTACTCTTATCTATGCGAAGGAAGTCGTTTTTACTTTTTACGCCGGCCGAAGTGGCCGTGCGGTTAAAGGCGCTGCAGTCTGGAACCGCAAGACCGCTACGGTCGCAGGTTCGAATCCTGCCTCGGGCATGGATGTTTGCGATGTCCTTAGGTTAGTTAGATTTAACTAGTTCTAAGTTCTAGGGGACTAATGACCTCAGCAGTTGAGTCCCATAGTGCTCAGAGCCATTTGAACCATTTTTTACTTTTTACTACATATAAAACAACTTGCAATATACATAGTTAAATTTGAAAACAGATCTGTAAATTGGCCGTGTGAAAATTATTATAATACATAATTCTTATAAACATAGAATTAAAATGGGATTGTGTATATTTTGCTAAGCTGCAGACGTCATAATTACGTCCTTCAGTGTCATAAGGTTTATTTTTTTTTATTTTTTTTTAACAGTGCTGTATTGAAGATTTCCACGAGTGTTATTTGATTTCTATGCCACTGTTAGTAATTCCAGGTAATCTGATTGTAATTTTATAACTATTTCATTAATGCTGTTAGGGCAGGAAGTTTCCCAGATTTCTGTCTTCATTTTGTTGTGGTTGCTGAAACATTATTCGTAGTAAATAATTGTAGGTACTCTTGAAGACAGTTTTTAATAGGCCTACATACTGTGGGGTAGATGGGATGCGGTAATTTTCTTGTTATATTTGGTCGTTATTACAGTAGCCTACATTTAACATTACCTGATTTTTGTAACCTTTTTCGTTTGCTTTCTACGAAAGGTATTCAGTATATATAAAAGAAAGTCGTAAGCAGTTGTTTACTTGTGACATGCAAAAAGTTTGAAGACCTGACAAGAAGTACTAATACGTCTCACACTTTTTGCATGTCACAAGTAAACAAGTCCTTACGACTTTCATTCATCTGACGTAATACAGGTACGTTAAATCTTTAGCGTTACGCACTTCCGTTACAAAACAAATGCTGTTGTTGTGGTCTTCAGTCCTGAGACTGGTTTGATGCAGCTCTCCATGCTACTCTGACCTGTGCAATCTTCTTCATCTCCCAGTACCTACTGCAACCTACATCCTGCTGAATCTGCTTAGTGTATTCTTGGTCTCCCTCTACGATTTTTACCCTCCACGCTGCCCTCCAGTGCTAAATTTGTGATCCCTTGATGCCTCAAAACATGTCCTACCAACCGATCCCTTCTTCTAGTCAAGTTGTGCCACAAACTTCTCTTCTCCCCAATCCTATTCAATACCTCCTCATTAGTTGCGTGATCTACCCACCTTATCTTCAGCATTCTTCTGTAGCATCACATTTCGAAAGCTTCTATTCTCTTCTTTCCCAAATTAGTTATCGTCCATGTTTCACTTCCATACATGGCTACACTCCATACAAATACTTTCAGAAACGACTTCCTGACACTTAAATCTATACTCGATGTTAACAAATTTCTCTTCTTCAGAAACGATTTCCTTGCCATTGCCAGTCTACATTTTATATCCTCTCTACTTCGACCATCATCAGTTATTTTACTCCCTAAATAGCAAAACTCCTTTACTACTTTAAGTGTCTCATTTCCTAATCTAATTCCCTCAGCATCACCCGACTTAATTCGACTACATTCCATTATCCTCGTTTTGCTTTTGTTGATGTTCATCTTATACCCTCCTTTCAAGACACTGTCCATTCCGTTCAACTGCTCTTCCAAGTCCTTTGCTGTCACTGTTAGAATTACAATGTCATCGGCAAACCTCAAAGTTTTTACCTCTTCTCCATGAATTTTAATACCTACTCCGAATTTTTCTTTTGTTTCCTTTACTGCTTGCTCAATATACAGATTGAATAACATCGGGGAGAGGCTACAACCCTGTCTCACTCCTTTCCCAACCACTGCTTCCCTTTCATGTCCCTCGACTCTTATAACTGTCATCTGGTTTCTGTACAAATTGTAAATAGCCTTTTGCTCCCTGTATTTTACCCCTGCCACCTTCAGAATTTGAAATAGAGTATTCCAGTTAACATTGTCAAAAGCTTTCTCTAAGTCTACAAATGCTAGAAACGTAGGTTTGCCTTTTCTTAATCTTTCTTCTAAGATAAGTCGTAAGGTTAGTATTGCCTCACGTGTTCCAACGTTTCTACGGATTCCAAACTGATCTTCCCCGAGGTCCGCTTCTACCAGTTTTTCCATTCATCTGTAAAGAATTCGCGTTAGTATTTTGCAGCTGTGACTTATTAAACTGATAGTTCAGTAATTTTCACATCTGTCTACACCTGCTTTCTTTGGGATTGGAATTATTACATTCTTCTTGAAGTCTGAGGCTATTTCGCCTGTCTCATACATCTTGCTCACCAGATGGTAGAGTTTTGTCATGACTGGCTCTCCCAAGGACATCAGTAGTTCTAATGGAATGTTGTCTACTGTCGGGGCCTTGTTTCGAATCAGGTCTTTCAATGCTCTAAACAAATGCTATACACTATATATTTTTATTTACGTTACTTTCATTGTAAACGAACTTCAAAGGAGATAAATGCGAGTAACGAATAATTTTTACAGCCACTGTATCAAATTTTCCTGTGCTGTACGTGGTAGGCTACTATGAGTATATTATAACTGTAAACAAAGGCATGTAATGAATGTTTTCGCCATATTGTCTTGTGCTATTGATTCGGTGAGTGTGTACTCCACTACTCCACTACTGGCCATTCAAAAGTCCCGCCCGCAGTTTGGCAGAAAAATGGCCGCCGTATCGTCCGGTTGGCCACTCTCTCCCTATACAGGCTCTCTACAACCTCCCATCCTCTTCCTCCCTCCCATTCCCTAACCCTATTGCTGGTTTCTCCGGCCTGCTTGCTGTTGCAACGAGTTGCTGGTGGTAACAAAAGAGGCAATGGTTTTGCTTTGATGTGGAGCCTCTTTTCTTTTTATAGTGATACAGCGTTTCTGGTCCACTGAAACTGCTCATGGAGTGATCAATGGTACCAGGAAAACTCTGCTCCTATACTGGAGTTTATTAATACCCAGAGCCAGATTCGTGGGGGAATTTGGTAAACAGCTGAAGCTCATGTGTGTGTGTGTGCAGCCACGCGGAGTGGCCGCGTGGTTTGAGGCGTCATGTCACGGACTGCGCGGCCCCTCCCGCCGGAGGTTCGAGTCCTCCCTCGGGCATGGGTGTGTGTGTTGTTCTTAGCATCAGTTTAAGTTAGTTTAAGTCGTGTGTAAGTCTTGGGACCGATGGCCTAAGCAGTTTGGTCCCTTAGGCATTCACACACATTTGAACATTTTGTTTGTGTGTGTGTGTGTGTGTGTGTGTGTGTGGTATCGATAGCTACGATGCCACAGTGTAGGTGCCCGTTCTTAAGTTGGCGCTACAAGAGCGGAATATCTTCGCCGACCACAGCGCCCTCTATCCGACACTGTGCAGCTCTATGATCGTCGCTCCGATTTTCGCCCAGTTCATCAAGAGCAGACGGCCGGGACACTTCGCCTCAGTTTCCCTTGGAACAGAGACTTGGCACTACTTACGATGGGTCTAAGGCTTCGCGCCTACGTGCTCAACTGTACAAAGTTATGTATGCCTCTGTATATATTCATGCACCAGCAAACCCCTTTTACTTACTTGCAGTACCGACGTGTTTTATCTCACCTGCTCCTACTCGCTTCCTTCATTCGGTCATTCCCACGCCCGGGTTCCCGGGTTCGATTCCCGGCGGGGTCAGGGATTTTCTCTGCCTCGTGATGGCTGGGTGTTGTGTGATGTCCTTAGGTTAGTTAGGTTTAAGTAGTTCTAAGTTCTAGGGGACTGATGACCATAGATGTTAAGTCCCATAGTGCTCAGAGCCATTTTCATTCGGTCAACCTGTAAGTTTTCAGGAGCAGACCCACGCGCCGTCTTCCAGGCGGGATACAGAAGTGTATGTTTGTGGTTCCATGATATATGCACTGATACAACACGGTTTTTGTCCTTCTATAAACGTCCATCTATTAAAAACTCACAACGACGACGATAATGAAAAGATCGGTCGTAGTTCCCGCCGATTTTCAGTTTGAGAGCGTTCAAGTTAGTGTCTGTAAATAAATTCTCGTGCACGTAGCTATTACATATATTTGAGATGCATGAAATATCAGTACGGAACAGCGCCTTTCATATGTAGGCAAAAACACACAGTCATGTTTACGTTTGACGGCAAGCTGCCACTAAATATGCACGTGTTGGTACATGGGAGCAAGTTATTGTGGAGTTACAGTGTGTTGCAGTTCCGTAAGCGTTTTGGTACACTGTTTTACACCACCATACATTGTCTATTTGGACTTTGATGTATAAACCGACATTAACACTGAAAGCTACAGGTCAGAAGCTCTACTGCTCTGACGTCCTGAGGCAGAGGCGGTGTTTCTTACTGACAAAATGTGGGAGACGGAAAGCCGATGTGTTCGGATCGTTCCCGAAGGAGACGAGCTCAGCATTTAATTACATGTTCCGATTTGACTGCTCACAACAATTTGGTGATTCGGTACAACTTCCTGCTCTCACAATACAGATGTCTCCAAAATAACGTGCTACCCATACCACAAGAGGATCCTGGAACAGACTGATCACTAATCTCTCACCCGAATCATTTCACTGTGATTAAATCATGCATCCGCGAGAAAAGCGACGTTCTCCGCTTCCCTGTGGTGAGTGATTCAGGCCCAGGATCAGTTACCTTGGAGACAGAGGGGAACACACTGCAGAATGTTCACCGTGTTATGCACAATCCCCGCTGCGTATGTTTGTGTTGTGAGATTATTGTGGATGATGTCGTGTGTTCAGGTCATGGATTTCTGTTTACAGATAGCTGAGGCGTTGCTAGCACACAGGAAATTGAAAATATCTTTTATTGAATGGAAAAGTACGTGTATTGACAGGACGCCACAAGGCAGCGCTTCTTGTTGACAACAGGACACCCTTCCCGGAACTACGTGCAGAAAGCTCGACGTCGCATGGTGTGGTCTCACCTGTGAGGGGTTGTAGTAGAGACGATGATTGCTAATAGCAAAAAACGCCAAAACTTGTTCAGGTTACAGAATTGTGAAGAGCTTCCTTTTCGAGTGACACGATATTGTTCCCCTGCTTATTTCAACGATGTATTCAAACCAGCAGCGTACAGTGCGCATGGGGACATAGGATAGTGAACGAAATCGATATGTAGCGTAAAGTTTGGTGGCATTCCGACCTTTCCCACAGCCGGATGTTATGAAATAACACAGAGTAGCGCGGTATTCCCAGATACACAATTTCGTTTACAGTAGTGCGCCTTTATATGGGCTGTAATATCCGGAAGAAACCAAATTTTTACTTGTGTGTGTGTGTGTGTGTGTGTGTGTGTGTGTGTGTGTGTGTGTGTGTGTGTCTGTGTGTGTGTGTGTGTCTGTCTGTCTGCCTGTGTGTGCGTGTGCGTCTATTTTTACACTAAATACCAACATGAATTTCGAGTACATGAATACTATACCATTTGATGAGACTTGGTAACTGAATACCAGTTTCCATTGAGAATGCTGAAGTTTCGCCGGCATTCGCAACCTTTTACGCCGCTGGTGTTACGAAATAACATGTTTTCCAACAACACTTTTGTTTATTATAGTGATCCGTTAAAGCAGTGGAGGGACTCGTCGTAATGTTCGGAAAAAAAACGTGTTTCCTCCTTTTTGTTCAAATATTTCAGGGCGCTTGGAGGATGTATGAACTGAACTGAGGCGGGGTTTCTCATGACACTTGGTAGCTAACTTGCAGTAATGTTAAAAGCTTGGCGCCACGTACACGTAGTTGTGCTGTCTCCGTGAGCTCCTCATGTGATACAGGTCCCTGTGGCAGCAGCCCACCGGTGCCCGCATGGGGGAGGGGGGGGGGGGGGGCGCTCAGACAATGCCGGAGAGCCGTCACGCACCCAGCCAGCGCAGCGGCGTCTCCTCATCTTTTGTGTGCGGTACGTGCTGTTTAGATATGAGGACAGGGGGAGGATGTCGAACCAGAATGGACGGTTCACGTGTGCTATACTTTCGCGAGATGACAGTGTTATCTGAATTTAATTCTGGAGATGGCTTTCGAGCACCCACGGACGTGCTGGTATTCACAAACCTGATGCCCTGGAACAAAGTTGTTGTCGTCGGCTCTAACGAAACCATGTTCTGAAGGATCTGCCGGTGCAGAGTTCATTTATTAACTTTGTTACATCCACGAGCGGTTTCTGTGGACCGCAAACGCTATATCACCGTCAAATCACCCTCCACATCAAAGCAAAACCACCGCATCTTTTTACAAACAACTGGAAGTTGCAAGAGGCAATCTGACCGGAGAAACAAGTGCAAGGGTTAGGGGATGGGAGAGAGGTGCATTGGAGGTTGCTTCTCCCAACGCCCTCTACTGTGGATTTTTGTACTTACTTAGTTGGTCGTCTGACACATAGATGAACATCTTCAGCTGGCACCACTGTTCTGGCTGAAGGTTTTTATTACCGTGATTTTTTATCTTTTTTCCATGTTTTGATAGGTTTCAGATACACTATTGGCCATTAGAATTGTTAGACCACGAAGATGACGTCCTACAGACGTGAAATTTAACCGACAGGAAGTAGATTCTGTGATATGCAAATGATTAGCTTTTCAGAGCATTCACACAAGGCTGGCGCCGGTGGCGACACCTACAACGTGCTCACATGAGAAAGATTTCCAACCGATTTCTCATACACAAACAGCACTTGACCGGCGTTGCCTGGTCAGACGTTGTTGTGATGGCTCGTGTATGGAGGAGAAATGCGTACCATCATGTTTCCGACTTTGATAAAGGTCGGATTATAGCCTATCGAGACTGCGGTTTATCGTATCGCGACGTTGCTTCTCGCGTTGGTCGAGATCAAATGACTGTTAGCAGAATATGGAATCGGTGGGTTCAGGACTGTAATACGGAACACCGTGCTGCATCCCAACGGCCTCGTATCACTACCGGTCGAGATGACAGGCATCTCATTCACATGGCTGTAACGGATCGTGCAGCTACGTCTCGATCCCTGAGTCAAAAGATGGGGACGTTTGCAAGACAACAACCATCTGCACGAACAGCTCGACGACTTTTGCAGCAGCATGGACTATCAGCTCGGAGACCATGGCTGCGGTTACCCTTGACGCTGCATCACAGATGGGAGCGTCTGTGATGGTGTACGAAGCTGGGTGCACGAATGGCGAAACGTCATTTTTTCGGATGAATCCATGTTCTGTTCACAGCATCATGATGGTCGCATCCGTATTTGGCGACATCGCGGTGAACGCATATTGGAAGCGTGTATTCGTCATCACCATACTGGCATATCACCCGGCGTGATGGTATTAGGTGCCATTGGTTACACGTCTCGTTTACCTCTTGTTCGCATTGACAGCATTTTGAACAGTGGACGTTACATTTCAGATGTGTTACGACCCGTGGCTCTACCCTTCAATCGATCCCTGTGAAACCCTACATTTCAGCAGGATAATGCACGACCACATGTTGCAGGTCCTGTACGGGCCTTTCTGGATACAGAAAATGTTCAACTGCTGCCCTGGCCAGCACATTCTCCAGACCTCTCACCAACTGAAAACATCTGGGCAATGGTGGCCGAGCAACTGGCTAGTCACAATACGCCAGTCACTACTCTTGATTGTCTGTGGTATCGTGTTGTAGCTGCATGGGCAACTCTACCTGTACACGACGTCCAAGTTCTGTTTGACTCAATGCCCAGGCGTATCAAGGCCGTTATTACGGCCAGAGGTGGTTGTTGTGGGTACTGATTTCTCAGGATCTATGCATCCAAATTGCGTGAAAATGTAATCACATGTCAGTTCTAATATAATATATTTGTCCAATGAATACCCGTTTATCATCTGAATTTATTCTTGGGTGTAGCACTTTTAATGGCCAGTACTGTATTAGCAGTGTGTATAATGATCTGAAAGTAGAGGGGTAGGGATGTGTTTCATGAGAATTTGGAGGGCAGGTGATGGTTTCTCACAACTTGGAGTTGTGGTTTTTCACCAGATTTTCCTGACGCATTGTCCGTCATTTGTGACACCGTGAGCTATTTGCTCCGAGGGCCAAGGTTGTTCGGCAGTTTGATTATAAGAATGAGTTTTTCGGTGGCTCCGTTGTGAACTAACTCTCCGCGATCCCTCTGGGGTAGTGGAATAGGGCGAAGTCGCCAGAGAGCTTCCTTTAGAGAAGCAGGCCTGTCTGGAGTTTGGTAGAATAGATGGGCGGCGTCTTCGTAGATTTTTATGACGAGAGTTGCTGTACCAAGACGAGGTTCTTGATAGCAGGTACTGTGACTACCCCACTGTGGGCACATGCTCCGTGCGTTCCTGTATAGTTTGCCAGCTGCGAGCGTCACTCGCCCGGCTGTTCAGAGCACCGCTCGCCGGCCTCTGCCGCGGTCTCTGGCTCGGCAGTTCCGCACTACGAAAAATAAAATACAATAATCACCGAATATCTGTGAACATCAGACGATTTTAAATGAAAATTAGAGCTTTTAAATTTTAACCACAGCTTGATGTTACTAAACTTCCAATTCTTGCTACCCCAAGGAATCAGTGCCAGCAACAAATGCAAAAATTTATCATAATAAAACCTCTGTTAAGCAGTAAGTAAAGATAACTCTTGCACAGTCAGAAATAATTAATCGAATCCCTCAGCTGCCAGCAGGTGTTGTTGACATACCTCAATGGGGACAGCTGAAAATGTGTGCCCCGACCGGGACTCGAACCCGGGACCTCCTTCTTACATGGCAGACGCTCTATCCATCTGAGCCACCGACGGCACAGAGGATAGCGCGACTGCAGGGACTTATTCCTTGTGCGCTTCCCGTGAGACTCACATTCCCAACTGTCCACAAACTACATTTGTAATGTTCCTAAAGGATACTTGCCCATTCACTCATTACTCGCGCCAACTTACGGGAATCGTCACCTCAGTTGGCCCGAGTTCAACACACCAGCTGAAGGGATGTTACGGTTCAAAGAAATTGTTCTGGAAATACTTGTTCGACTCCACTGATCCGGCCCAGTGACACGTTTGTCTCCTGGAGGACGTCGATGCTGAGGATGGACATTCTGTACAAAACGATGGAACCGCCCCCCCCCCCCCTACCGCCCTCCTTGGTGGGGTCGGCTCCGTCCCCGTCACAGTGACCTGCCCTTTCGTGGGGCCTAACAGGGAGTTTCTTGCGCTTCCCTCGTGCTTGAATTGCCTGTCCTGCCATCAGCTTTCCAGTCTTATGGCACAGCCACACTCAATGTCAACACTATTCGCGTACATCAGAAACTGCCTTTATTCAATGACATGCTGTATGCTGCGGACACTGACGTAGCTCTCCTTCAGGAGGTGCGTGTTGCAACTTTCTGTGCTCCCTATGGTTTGACAGCACATGTCTCTCATGCTTCTCCTACTGGTAGGGGTGGCGACCCTCTTACGTCACGGTATCCTCGCTGATGCAATTGCCTATCTCCCTGAGGCCAGACGTATGACTCTCCCGTTTAATGGGGTCAGGATCGTCAATGTCTATGCGCCATCTGGTCGCCGCCGTGAACGTTCCATCTTCTTCTCAGAGACGGTAACGCCTGTCTTCCTGGGTCGGCAGGATGCTTTGATCATGGGAGGTGATTTGAACTGCACCCAGGCACCCAATGACCAACTACCACGTCACACTCTATGCGCGGCCCTAGCGACAATTCGGACAAATGGATTCTTGCGAGGAAGTTCATGGCGATCGTCCGGGTTTACGCATTTCACTATCCATTTTTCCAGCCAACTCTATCGTGTTTACATCTCCCACGATATTGTCAGTGGGGTGCAGCCTGCTGAAGTCTGGCCCACTGCTTTCTCTGGCCATGACGCTTATATCTGCGCCATCTATCTCTGCCGCCAAAGAGTGTGGCGCGGCCGGGGACCATGGAAACTGAAACAATCCATCTTGATTCACCCGACTGCCGGCAGCTAAGAGATCACGTGGCCAGCTTTTCGTTGAGGACACGATGCCTATAGTCTGCCTTGTGACGGTCGGTGCTCTGTGCAAAGCCTGCTCTCTGCGAGGCCTTAATTAGTTACGGAAGGGAGTTTGCGGCGTGGCGGCGACGGACTAAGGAATCCAATTTCACCATTCTCTGGGAATGTACTATGATGCCGTATTCGCCAGAGATCCAGGCGGTGGCGAATCGTGCCAAGGCACAGCTCACCTCCCTCTCTCGTCGCCACCTCGAAAGAGCTATGGTGTGGCCGCTCAGACACGATGGGTTAGTACAAGGGCGTCAATCTATGTATCATGTCATAGTGGAACGACACAACCGTCGGAGGAAGTTGATTAATGTTCTTGCGGGATATCGGTTCTGCCCTCCATGCACATTACGTTACTCTGTACTCTGTACGTCACCACCCTGCCAACACTGCGGTCGTCTCAAGACTCTCCTTTGGCTCAGTTGCAGTGGATGCGACCATGGGTCTGATTGCCAACATCGCGGAGGACGAAGTCCATGACCTATCCAGGCGGGTTCTACGAACAGGTCGCCTGGCTCTGACGGTCTCCCACTGGCGCTTTATTGGACATTTCGTCACCTTCCGGCGCCAGTGTGGATGGAAATTTGTCAGGATCTTATGTCACCTCACCCCAGTTTAGAAAGTTTGGAGCATTACGGACAGGGCCCACCAAACAGATCGGGATGTTGACGATCTAACGCGCCAATTGGAATTTGGCGCGATGTCCTTGAGCAGGACGTCCATCAACTCTGTCACTCAATGCCGAATAACTGCTTGCATAAGGGCCAGAGATGGACCAACGCGTTAGTAATTTACTCAATTTGTGTATCCCTTTCTCTTGAATAAATTTTCCAATTTTTCTGAAATTGTAACAAGTTGTTTGTTTGTACCTGAACATCACATTCAATGTGTTCGAGGTTGGCAGACATGCAGCCGCAGACTAAAAAAATTTAAATAAGTATTTTTTTTTAATTTGGAAAATTCAAACTTTATTTCTGTCCCCCTCATTATAGACATGTCTTCGACTATACCTCTGACAGTTGTCTGTTTCCAGAATGACTCTTTCCCACACTACAACAGAGTTTGCGCCGATCCTAAATGCCTGTCAGATTAAAATTGTACCCCTGACAGTTGCCCTAACCCGGGACCTCGCCTTTCGCTGCCAATCCTTTTATCGACTGAGCTATACAAGCAGGAACTGACCTCATGCCTTCATTTCCGCCGGTACTACCCTCTTATTTTCCAAACATCACAGATCTGCCCTGCTTATCCTAATGGCATAGCAGGGGAAAGCATGTTTGAAAACTCTGAGAATTCTTTCCTGCGCATATTTTCAGTCTCAACAGGTGTCTCGTCTATAAGGTGCCTCACGTGACGCCACAGGAAGGAGAAAAGTGATGCCAGGTCACGTGAACGGCTCGGTCAGGAAACAAACCTCCTCAACGTCTATGGTTATATATTGGCCGGGCTTCCTCAGCCTACAATGATGGCAACGACGCACCTGTAAATAATTTCATTACATTTTACTAAAAACGATTCGTAATGTCTCATATCACATTGCCAGATATATACCACAACATATTCGGCTTCGTAACTTTCGGTTCAGACTTTTCAGGCCAGGACTCCTTGTCCCAAATTGATGCATAGGCTCTCCTTAAAGTCCCGTTATCATTTCAAAACATCATAACTTCTAAACTGAGGTAGAGAATCATGGTTTATTGTAAACCGCGTCTGTGGTTTTTTGTCCTTGGTCCTTTGTTGTAGGTGTGACTTGGAGTTAAAAATGGTGACAGACGAGGAGAAGGCGGAATGAGTGGCCTGGTATACAGGCTCCAAATCTGTTACATCGGTAATGGAGAGTTGTTGACGGCAGTATAGGAGAGCATCACCGGCAAAAACGAGCATAATGAGTTGGGTCACAAACAAGAGACACCAGACCTTCCTCGAAATCGACCTCTCGTTCTATCACAAGTGTTTGTTGACAGAGCGCAAGTTGCATTTCAGCGCAACATCCATAAGTCAATTTGTCGTGCCTCACGCGAACTGCAGGAGGCGAGATAACCTAACCGTAAAGAATTACATGAGCAGTTACGCCTTTAACCGTAGAAGGTGCAAATGGCCCAAGTATTTCAGCCAAACGGTCGACCTCTGCAGTATGCATTAGCGTATATCAATCTGAAATCATTATGAGCTGACAATGTATGTCATAGAAGTGCATGTATTTGTACGAAGCAATGTTCCGCATTTCTGGACATTTGAATGGCCACGCCACCATATTAGGATTTGGGGCTCCGAAAATCCATACAACACACGTGAACACAGCCGTGATAGCTCGAAGCTTAATATGTGGTGTGGCCTAATGCACGATAGGCTCATTTATCTCCGCATATGCTCTAACAGTTCCTACTGCCACAGACTCAACAGCTGCAGCGTTCATCAGCTTCCAGCATGATGGTGTACCCCACATTGGCGACTGAACGTGTGAGATGTGCTTAATAACCCATTTTATGAGACTCTGCATTTCAGTATAAAATGTCAGCTCAAAAAACCTCAGTCGTCTAAATTTCCAGCTTTATTTTATTTGTGCTACCAGTTTCAGCGTTACAATACGCCATCTGACCGACGTTTAAGAAAAAACGAAGCTGTTGTACAATCGAAACAGGGACCAGCGTACAGTCATTGGCATCCGCAGACTTCTCCATAATACAGCCATTTACTGATTCAGGTAAAAGTCGAAGGGATCGCTATGTTATCAGCAGTATATGTATACCAGTGAATGCTGGCCCTTATTTCGACTGTACAAGATGTGGATTTCTTCCTACTCGTCGGTCATGTGCCTGAAGATAGCGTAATGTAACGCTGAAACTGGAATCATAAATAAAGTAATACTGGATATTTAGACGGCTGAAGGTGTTTTGATTTGACATTTTACTTTCATTTGCTGAAAGGAGGATGGGCCACGATGGTCCGTTAGCGTGGCCCAACGCTCATCAGATGTCACGCCAATAGGCCTTTCTGTCTGGTCACGTCATGGATAGCGTGTACACCACATGACATTGCTACCCTCCGTGCACAATCAATGAAGTAATCAGGACTGTGTTGCCACAATGCTGACTCGTACTTGGTAGTGCTCGAATATCGCCTTAGTATTCTACGAGTGACTAGTGCGGCACACACTGCGATTCTGGAAAAGAAAAAAGAAATTAAAAATATTGACAGCTGCTAAAGGTTTCACAACAAACCACGACGCTCTGTCTCTAATATTTTACAAGTAATGATTTCGTGAAGTGACAGCAGGACTTAATGGACGACCAGTGTCTAGTATGAAAAGCTCGTACGGGTGTAGCTGGGTAGGTTGAGCTGAAAAATAATTGTTAAGACAAAAATTCGATACGTTGCGCCTTCTGGAGCTAATTAGCATTGATGTTAGCCAATCAGCCAAATTCAAGCGGCCCGTCAGAGACGGTACCGCCAAAAGTGCTGTTAGTTTGGTCTCCTAAAACCGAACAGAGGAGGGAAACAGAAATTGGACTTGGGACGATGGTAAGGATCAAACAAGCGCAAAAGGTTGAGCAGTCTCGTGCGCTGTCATCTACGCTATGAGAAAAACTGACACTGATAGTATATGAAGGGACGCTTGAAGCTGCGAACGCAACGACATGACTGGCTAAATACACTGCAATGAAATGATTGGCTAACTTCAAAGTTAATTAACTCGGTAACGGTGCAACGTATCGCTCAGTACAACCTACCCAGCAACACCCTTACACGCTTTTCAGACTTTTTCTGACCACCTCTCTGTACCACCGAAATATCACTTTTCGTGTTATTAAGAGGCAAGTGGACTTCGAGATAGCCTACACCATTTGTTCAGTTAACGTGATACTCGGGGAGACTGTTTCGTAATGAAGCATTTTAAAATGGTGATGTGTTAGTCACAGTGTTATGTACTGAAAAACGAGTTTTATCATGCATAATGGAAAATCAGCTGGGTTATGAAATTGTGAATAATTAACGTGCTGTAAATGAAGAGAACAATTATTCCAAATTAGATGTAATTGAATATCAGATACCACTTTTATTTACAATTTCATTGCAACTGATCAAATCGGGCAGGCATTGGTGATAATGCACTACGCAGGAAAATATCCGGTGACGTCGGAGAGCTGCGTGGTAAACGAAACGAAAATGTTTTTCAGAGCATTGAATGGCTCTAAGCACTTTGGGACTTAACATCTGAGGTCATCAGTCCCCTAGACTTAGAACTACTTACACCTAACTAACCTAAGGATATCACACACATCCTGCGACCGTAGCAGCAGTGCGGTTCTGGACTGAAGCGTCTAGAACTGCTCGACCACAGCGGACGTTTCAGAGCAAAAAAAAATGGTTCAAATGCCTCTGAGCACTATGGGACTTAACTTCTGATGTCATCAGTCCCCTAGGACTTAGAACTAATTAAACGTAACTAACCTAAGGGCATCACACACATCCATGCCCAAGGCAGGATTCGAACCTGCGACCGTAGCAGTCGCGCGGTTCCAAGCTGTAGCGCCTAGAACCGCTCGGCTATCCCGGCCGGCGTTTCAGAGCATTCTCTTGCTGTTTGTCCTCAGCTAGTCAGTGCATACTTTCGGTTAAAAGTTTTCTATCCGATCAGCTGGTGGAGTGAAGCACGGGGGGTGTTGTTTAAGAAATTAAGTACGTCCCGTCGACTATGTGCGCATTACGTACGGAGTACAAGCTCGTACTTGATGAGGCCAGCGTAAGAAACTACCGCGGAATTTTCAAGTATATATGCTTCTGTATACACGCTGTTGGCATGTCATACGATAAATAAATAATAAGTGAATTTTTCAAATCAACCATCCTGCCACCCGCCATGGTAACTACGTAAAATCGGAATCTGCATAGCCAAGCGGAGATTTGAACCCAGGTCCTCAAAAATGTGAAGCAGCCCTTTAATGTCATCACAGCCATGCTTGATATAAAATTTGGGTCGACCATCTTAATTCGTAGATCCTGTCAACGGGATTTTGCTTCGTATTCCCCAGAGTTAGCATTCGACTGAAGTTACACTACTGGCCATTGAAACTGCTAAACCAAGAATGAATGCAGATGATAAACGGGTATTCATTACACAAATATATTATACTAGAACTGACACGAGATTACATTTTCATGCAATTTAGGTGCATAGATCCCGAGAAATCAGTACCCAGAACAACCACCTCTGACCGTAATAACGGCCTTGATACGCCTGGGCATTGAGTCAAACAGACCTTGGATGGCGTGTACAGGTACAGCTGCCCATGCAGCTTCAACACGATACCACAGATCATCAAGAGTAGTGACTGGCGTATTGTGACTAGCCAGTTGCTCGGCCACCATTGACCAGACGTTTTCAATTGGTGAGAGATCTGGAGAATGTGCTGGCCAGGGCAGCAGTCGTACATTTTCTGTATCCAGAAAGCCAGTACAGGACCTGCAACATGCGGTCGTGCATTATCCTGCTGAAATGTAGGGTTTTGCAGGGATCGAATAAAGGGGGTCGTAACACATCTAAAATGTAACGTCCACTGTTCACAATGCCGTCAATGCGAACAAGAGGTGATCGAGACGTGTAACCAATGGCACCCCATACCATCACGCAGGGTGATACCCCAGTATGGCGATGACGAATACACGCTACCAATGTCCGTTCGCCGCGATGTCACCAAACACGGATGCGATCATCATGATGCTGTAAACAGAACCTGGGTTCATCCGAAAAAATGACGTTTTGCCATTCGTGCACCCAGGTTCGTCGTTGAGTACACCATCGCAGGCGCTCCTGTCTGTGATGCAGCGTCAAGGGTAACCGCAGCCGTGGTCTCCGAGCTGATAGTCAATGCTGCTGCAAACATCGTCGAACTGTTCGTGCAGATGGTTGTTGTCTTGTAAATGTCCCCATCTGTTGACTCAGGGATCGAGACGTGGCTGCACGATCCGTTACAGCCTTGCGGATAGGATGCCTGTCTTCTCGACTGCTAGTGATACGAGGCCGTCGGGATCCAGCACGGCGTTCCGTATTACCCTCCTGAACCCACCGATTCCATATTCTGCTAACAGTCATTGGATCTCGACCAACGCGAGCAGCAGTGTCGCGATACGATAAACCGCAATCGCGATAGGCTATGATCCGACCTTTATCAAAGTCGGAAACGTGATGGTACGCATTTCTCCTCCTTACACGAGGCATCACAACTTTTCACCAGGCAACGCCGGTCAACTGTTGTTTGTGTATGAGAAATCGGTTGGAAACTTTCCTCATGGGAGCACGTTGTAGGTGTCGCCACAGGCGTCAACCTTGTGTGAATGGTCTGGAAAGCTAATAATTTGCATATCACAGCATCTTCTTCCTTTCGGTTAAATTTCGCGTCCGTAGCATGCCATCTTTGTGTTGTAGTAATTTCAATGGCCAGTAGTGTAAGTTGACTCAACTTTAGGAATGTCTTAGAAGTAAGGAAAAAATGTATTAAAAGTCCACCTTTTGATTCGTCTTAGTGTTTATGATGTCATCTCTCTTGAATTATGTGTCGTACAATGATAAATTTGTATGGATACAATCAGTGACGTATGAGGATACTGTCTGCAACCTGTGTTGCAAATACGGTATACTAGCAAAGAAGTAATAAATTTAAATGTCGTGCACATCGCGGCTGTTTTCACCCAACTCAATGTTTATGACGTCATATCTCCTGAACTAAGTGTGGTATCTTCATATAATTTTATATGTGCATTCACCGGCGTATGTGGACACTGTATGCGAACAGAGTTAGCAGCACACATGCGCTAAAGTTAAACGTCGTTAATGACGCGGCAGTTTTTTTAAACGTATCATTGCTTATGACGTCATATCACCTGAACTACGACAGGTAGGAGGATCTTACCCCCACAGCGATTGTCGCCTGACAATAAGGGATATGTGTATCAAGATCGGCTGAAATCAGTCAGTATATGTGGATTCTTGTTGAAATTTTATTACACCTAATAATGTTAGTACGAACACTTAGGACGCTGCTGTCGTACGTTCAGCCCATCACATCATCATCATTATCATCATCGTCACCTGGTACTACTCATGTTCTTGAATGGCAGCCGCTCCACACTTCAAGCTCCAGTATTCTCTTCAGCCAACCACAGCTAACATTGTACGTTGCATGTTCTGATCCAGCTGTTCCCTTAGTTATTCAGCTGTTCGCTTAGCTGCTCACAGTACTGTTTTCTTTTTTCCTGTCCAGTCTTTCACCACGTATTTGGTGACTATACGGTGAATTTTTCAAAGGCATGATCGGCAAGCTAATACTGAGAAACAGTGCAAATTTTATATTGCTTTTGATTTTGCTTTATAAATACCTAGCCAGGAACCTGGTGTTGCCCAGGTTTGTATTTATTCGAATCTTCCATTAGTCCATTTCGTCTTTCCCTCTCTGTCCATCTCCACCACCCATTCTTCCCCTCCATCTCCTCCACTTCCCACTCTGTCCATCTCCACCTCCCACTCTGTCCATATCTTACTGCCCCTCACTCTGTCCATCTCCACCTGCACCTCTCTTTCTCAATCTCCTTCTCCCCCATCTCTCTGCCGCCTCCTCCCCTCCCCGCTCTCTGTCCATATCCCCCTTCCGTACCTCAGTCCATCTCTTCTTCATCCTATTTGTGCCTATTTCCTCCTTCCTCGTCATAGTCTGTCCATGTCCTCCCTTCTCTCTACACGTTTTCACAATCACTCCAATGGGGACCTGGTGGTTGTCACACCTCTAGTATATCTCTCAAGACGGTGAATAATTTCTGTACCAAATTTAGTTGAAATCGTTGCGGATCTCAGAATGAGCTTTTAAGCTATGGCTCTGCTTGCGTACGCATATGTCTAACAAATTTCACGTGTAGTTGTACACATATTTACCTGTATGTCTAGCCAATTTCGCCTTTCGTTTCCAAACAGCTTAATGTTTATATCGTCGTATCTCCTGCCTTATGTGCTGCACAACAATACAATTTTGTACGTACATTCAGCGTTGTATGTGGCTACTGTTTGCGAAATATGTTGTGAATAGAGCTAGTAATACAGAAGTAATAAAGTAAAACGTCACCCATGATGCCACAGTTTCTCACGCATCTCAGTGTTTATGACATCATATTTCCTGATTATGTGTCGTACTACGATATATTTTTCTAGGGACATTCAGTGACATATGTGGATACTGTATGTGAAATGTGTTGCAAATAGACGTAGCATCACCAAAGAGGTAATAAAAGCGTCATGCAGTTTTTTCTCGCATCGCGACATTTGACGTCATGTCTCCTCAATTATGTATCGTACAATGATACATTTTTCTAGGTACATTCAGCGACAAATGTGGATACTGTCTGTGAAAAGTGTTGCGAATAGAGATACTAGCAACGGAGTAATAAATTTAAACATCTCTTATGATGCGGTAGTTTTTCACGCGTTCAGTGTATCTCCTGAACTAAGTGTCGTACAGTGATGTAATTTTTCTCTTACGTTCAGGGGTATATGTGAACACTCTCTACAAAATGTGTCACGAATACAGTTTGTAGTCAACAAGTACATAATAAGTTATAGTGTCATGCTTCATGTGGCAGTTTTAGTGCATGAGCAGCGAAGACATACTAAGCGACAAACTTTCTTCCTTTCATCATTTTGTGGGAGTCGTAAGTGAGAAGAAGAATCGTGAAGGTTTGAAATTATACGTAAAGTTTGTTGTAAGTCTCCGAGTGGTCTCATTCTCAAATACTGGAGAACTAACTCATGGTATTCTCACGTCGTGAGCTACACTGCTTTCTCGCCGCCACCCTCACCCCTTTGATATGTGGGTGGTTCGTACCACTAAGGTGCTTATTTCCAGGCATTAAATGGTAGAAATTGATCCAGTGGTTTAAGAGGACATGTCGAATGTATACATATACATCTGTTTTTATAATTAGTATAGATATGATATGGCCGCCGAACTACGGACCATGTAGAATTTATAGCACGCACAACGCATAGGATTTTAAACAGTAGAACACGCCCCGAGCCTCTCCCGCGGTGTACAAATTTTTTGCGCGCAGGTAAATTCCCTCTCTGCCCGCGTAAACAATGCCAGGAGAAGCTATGCAAACACAAAGACTGCAAATGTCATTGAATACTCCTATTGTTTCCCGAATGGATCCCAGAGCAGTGAACGCATCCTATCAAGTGTACCATTCTACTGCAGATAGAAGCCATAGCTGTGGTTCGCATTGTTCTGATGAGAGTATTATTCGAGAGGGAATAAAACTGAACCCACTGTGTTCCATAAAATATGACCGGTTGTTACATGCATACATGCATGTTTACGTTCACTGAGACAAACCAAAGTATGACATAAGTGAGGAAAGCGTACAGCACAAGAATAGACCAGAATACTGAAACTTACTTTTGTGTCCACAAACTAAGTAATAGGGATGCACTTAACTTACAGAATTAAAATCGTTACGTTTTTGGATATTGCTGTTCCTTCACAAAAATCTTATCTTTCGGTGCGACAAAATTTTCCTGTTGTCTTTCCATGCAATAGCTGTGACGTCGTCACTACTGTTACATCCTCTTACTTTCGCGAAACAAATCAGCTGCAAATATTTTCCATCTGCCGCCTTCCTTGAGATCTGTCAGTACTCTTCATTTTCGGTAGTTTCCTCCCAAGTAGTAAGCGGTCTTCCCCTTTTTCTTTTGTCTTTATGCTACCATTCTGTTTCGAGTCGGTTGACGGTATCTTCTGGAGAGTATATCGAACTCAGAACTGCCTTTCAAAATGGTAATGAGTGCTCTGGCCTTATGGGGGCGGCTAAGGGTTTCATTTTATAAGGGTGTAAACGTGATATCAACGATGAAACTGTTATATTTATCGAAAATAGGACAGAAACAGGTATCGTAGGAGATACACAGTGAGACACTTTTTGCCTGGCCATTGTTCGGAGCAAGTATATAAATCCTCGTTTTATTAATTCAGACCACTTTTTCTTGCTGAAATCTATTTTATCTGTTCTAGACGCGTTTCACTTTTAAAATTAAGGTATCTTCCGTGACTAATATGGAATAACACAGTTTTGCGTTTCTACACGACACTGATGGAACAGAAAACAGTTAACGCCATAATTTTTTCATAAATAAATTACTACTTGAAGTTTTTCGTTTTGGCGGACGAAATATGCACGTAGGTCGCACTGTCAGTGGATTTATAAAACGTCGACAGATTTTCTTCTTTTTGTGGAACCCCATTACTAGTCTGATGCTAATTGCAGATTTTTCTTACAAGAGCTGTGATTTCTTTCTTAATTGTGTGTTCACTTCATGAATCTCTGTTTAAGGGGATACGGAATCACCTATCCCCGCAATGTTAATATATGCCTACTATAGGGAACATTTTCTCACAAACTACTGGAGACAGAGAGGTAAAAATTTTACTGTATGTGCATTCATATGTTACAACAATACTGAAACAACAGTTTATTGTCAAAGTATTTTCTTACAGAGATATTGTACATTTATTTTTAAGTAAATTTTTTCCCTCGCTTTTTACTAGACTATCACCCCTAAGTCTTTTGTAAATCAAGTAATTAAAAAATCGTTGTTTCTGTTGTGACGTAACAAGACTGTTACGCCACACGGTAGTAGCCAAAAGAAAGGCACGCTAACGCTGTGGCCGATAGTGCACGAACGGCAATAAGCAGACGGGCGTGAAGTCTGGAACATGAGAACTTATGAATGAATAAGAAGAAAAGTATGTAGATACTTTTTACTTATCTTTTATTGATTCCTTGGAATACATCTCTCTTGAATACTCGAAGCTATAGGCACTGATACAAATGGCTCCTTGCTAGTTCGTAGCCATTAACTTAGCTGATGGCTATTATGTCTCTCGGCTAATGAGAGAGAAAGGCTTCGTACAACTGGGCGATAGCTAGGTTCGCGTACAACTGGTCGGTAGCTTGGTTCTCGTACAACTGGGCGATAGCTAGGTTCGCGTACAACTAGGCGAGTCCACTCTCGTATCACGAGACCTGCCTAGGTGGTGGCGCTAGGTCTGCGATCACAGTGGCGACACGCGGGTCCGACATGTACTACATGGACCGCGGCCGATTTAAGCTACCACCTAGCAAGTGTGGTGTCTGGCGGTGACACCACAGTTTCAGTATGTAATAGGGACCTATGTCACTACGTCATAAAAATTTCAGACTTCTAGGTTGACCAGTACCTGAGATAATGTTCCTAGATGAAGTAAAAAGTAAACTTACGGGAAACGGAGAAAGAAGATTAAAACATTCCTGATCCGTAGCTAATACCCCCTTCACAGTCTTCATAATCATCTTCAAGTCTTCTTTTGGCACCCCTCTGCACCTGTCTTGCTTTTTTCACTAATGTCTTGATTATATTATCAGCATGCCTTAGTCTGTGCTGATCTAAAAAGAACATAGCACGTACCGTACGGGAACCAACACACATACCCAACTTTTGAAGGACCTGGCATTTAGTTATATTTCCAAGATTGAAGGTTGCCACAGCATCATACACACCAAAATGTAGTGTATTAATTCCGACAAACACTGTTTTTGGGAGACGATGCCATATCACACTATTCAAGCACTCGTTGGAGTTCTGCGTTTTTCCGTGAAGACATTTCATCAGAAGACTTCTGTCAGCCAGATCTCTGAAAATGGGCTTTATTTCTGCCATGATGGCTGATGGTAGACTGTGGTGGTGAATGTATTTCTCTCCTGTTGTTAGTCCCCTATTGTATTTACACCAGCTGTTTTCGCCTTTGGGGCACAAACCATGTTGTGGATGCTCATCCGTGGATGCGGTGTGGAAATATAAAGCCCATATAGCTCTCCTCATTTCTTCAAGATTGCCTGTATTTTGCCTGATTGCAAGGCCATAGCAGTTCTGAATGTGGTCTATTATGGAATCAGTCAATCTTCCTCTGCCATCCAAGGTTTTCCCATCATCTAGTTTTTTCCCTTTCATAACTGATTTTAACCTTCTCAGCCTGGCACTCATTCTCTTCTGCACATGTCCTATACATTCAAGTTTGCTTATATTTACACTGTTCCCATATGGTTTGCTTTCCAAAACTTCTTTGAATGCTTTAGAGTCACCATCTCCCAGATATTTGACATAGCGAACATTATACCACTGTGAAGAGCGATGAAAAATTTTCTTCACCCCAGCAACCTCCATGCCACCACTACTACCATAATAATTAGCAATACAGTCATCACTGTGTTCATTTTTCAGCCTGCCTGTGCACCTACAGTATTTAGACATTATTGCAACATCAATAACCTTGCCAGTATCAACACTAGTTGCTGTTACAACACCATTGTTGGAGGTGTGGCCCCTTTTCTGCCACGTGCCATCAAACGCCACTGTGAGGTCACGACTGCCGTCATTTTCTTCCACTGCTTCTTCCACAGCAACCTGCATTGACTTCTGTGCTACATCTTCAACTGCATATCCTAGTACATAATTGTAAGCTTCAAACTTTGAAAGCGCACTTGGAAGATTTAGAACACCACATAGCATATCACCAGCTGCTTTGCCCTTACCAATTGCTCGCAATCCATAAACTAACCTAATATTTACACTATAAAGTTCAGTTTTCTTGTATCCATTATTTACAGTTACTGAAACCGAACTTGGAAACTTACAGCTGTATTTACAAACACTGCATATTAAATTAAACTGGGCAGCCAGGCCAACATGGGATTCTACTTTCAGAGAAACGTTTCCATGACATTTTTTGCAGCACAAACTGTTTTCAAGAGCTTCACACAATATATTCGTATCAATGAGTTCAAAAACTTCATTCCCTCTATCAAGTAAATTATATTTCTCTTCCAAATCTCTTAGTTTTTTATGAGAAGCACTGTTTTCATTTGGTGTAAGTTCGTTCGGCAAATCAGTAATAAGTGGATTCACATTTTCCAACAGTGATGATGATGAACTGCTTTGCTTTGCTAATGAATCATTATTTCTTTTCTTTTGCCAGTTCACACGCTTTTTAAATACTTTTGCTTTAGCTCTAGGCATTTTCACTGCGAAAAATGAAGCACTAAATACGAAATAACTCAACAACAACTACTTTCTTATATCACACTGTTTACAAAACAGTCCCGCCACAAAGTCAAAGAGTAACTTGAGGAAACCAGAGAGAAACATTTTCGGGCAACTAGTGTATAAATAGTCGCTGGAAACCGGGATATTTGAATTCATGTCACTTTAAAGGTACTGCCAAAAAGTTCATGGTCAGCCACGAGAGACGTGTATAACTAAAGCGCAATACCCGATCTCACAAATATATAAAAATAAAATAGTTATAATTGTAGTAGAGCTATGTATGATACGTCATTTTAAAGAGGAAACATGGCAGAATATAATACGCCAATAAAAAAAAAATTCGATTTTTTAACCCAAAATCCGATTCCGTATCCCCTTAATTATATACCTAAGTGTTAGTAGCCTAACGAAGTACATGATACTGACCTAACGACCAACCTCGTCGTCGTCGCCACCGTCGCTCTCCCCCCCCCCTCTCTCTCTCTCTCTCTCTCTCTCTCTCTCTGTGTGTGTGTGTGTGGGGGGGGGGGGGGAGCGTGTGTGTGTGTGTGTGTGGGGGGGGGGGGGGAGCGTGTGTGTGTGTGTGTGTGTGTGTGTGTGTGTGTGTGTGTGTGACGGCGCGCGCAAGCGCGGATGCGTAAGGGGTTCAAATGGCTCTGACAAGGGGAGGCCGCCAATTGTGAAATTCAGATTCAATTCATACTGCGCATAATAAAAACTCATGGCCGGAGATGTAATGTGGCAAAGCACCAAGATGCACTTCTCAGCCGTTGTCGAGAAAATCGACAGTTAAAAGAAACCGTTGGTGAAATACTCTTTACGATTAAATATATTCTACAGCGTCGTGGCGCAGTGGTAAGCGCTCGGGTTCGTAATCCGAAGGTTACCGGATCGAATCTCGCGCCATGCAATTTTTTATTATTAGTTTTTTGTAATTCAAATATATATATATATATATATATATATATATATATATATATATATATATAGTCGGAGAAGGCAGCACTAAAGAGACCAGGAACAAAATGGACAGAAGAAAGAAAAAGAAAACATGGAGAACGAATGAAAGAAGTATGGAAGAAACGACGTCAGAAAGCTTTGCGTGATCCTTCTGGGTCCATTCGCGATAAGTAAGTAAGTAAGTATATATATAAATAAACTATTAATGAATTGCTTATGCATGTTGGTGAAGGCGGGTCGCTCTCCAATTGTACCGCCTCCATTTTTCCGTTTGTTTAACAGGGTGTACCAAAGCTCTCACGTCCGCACTGATTTTCGACGATATTATAAGTTGCGCTAGGGGCCGCATCTACCTTCTTTCGAAGTTAGCAGGCAACTACGCTGTTATAAGGCGGCTCGTTTCGGCCCATTCAGCATCTGTCCTTCAAGTGTAACGAGCGAGTAACGGAGTTTATATTTCATACCTGCCACAGCAAATTTGTATTCGTAGGGTCTCTATTCTAATTCGAACGTTTGACTTACGCTATACTTATTCGTTTCGGAATATCGTTTCTACGTCTTCCGTTAATTATACATGGTTAACATTATGAAGACAATTAATAACATTTTTGAAATACAACTTTGTTTGCGGAAAACATAATGATGTTCGAAGTCGCCAGTTTTTCCAAGACAAACGACTTTCAACAACTTATTATATGCATAATTGTTGCAACTGATTGCCGGGAATTTAATATATATATATATATATATATATATATATATGTGTGTGTGTGTGTGTGTGTGTGTGTGTGTGTGTGTGTGTGTGTGTGTGTGTGTGTGTGTACACACACATTTGAATTACAAAAAACAAATACTAAAAAAAAAAAAATTTGCATGGCGCGAGATTCGATCCGGCGACCTTCGCATTACGAACCCGAGCGCTTACCACTGCGCCACGACGATGTAGCAAATCATTAATCGTAGAGAGTATTTCACCACAACGGTTTCTTTTAACTGTCGATTTTCTCGACAATGGGTGAGAAGTGCATCTTGGAGCTTTGCCACATTACACCTCTGGCCATGAGCTTTTATTATGCGCAGTATGAATCGGATCTGAATTTCACAATTGGCGGCCTCCCCTCGTGAGAGCTATGGGACTTATCATCTGAGATCATGAGTCCCCTAGAACTTAGAACTACGTAAACCTAACAATCTGAGAACATCGCACACATCCATGGCCGAGGCAGGATTCGAACCTGCGACCGTAGCGGTCACGCGGTTCCAGACTGAAGCACCTAGAACCTCTCGGCCACACCGGGCGGCAGGTAAGGGGTGGTTTACATAGATATACAATTATGTCTGAGAGGGTGGTTTTGTGGCTAATAAAGTAGAAGTAGTAGAAAGTTGAATATGGATGTAACAGTTGTGGGTGTGGAACATTGAGGAGAAGTGGGTATTGTGGCATTATTCTGATGTCACTTGTTGCTGGGTTATTCAACTATTTTGGCTGTCAATGTAAACAGTGAGTTGGTCAGTGAAAGGTTTTTCTGTTTTGCTTCAGTTTTTTGTATGTGATAGATTTTGTGCAAGGTTTGAAGGTATCTTTTATTGTTTATTCTGATTATTTTCGTGTCTGCTTCTTTAGAGGTTGGCTTGTTATTATATTCTCTGAGATTCTCTGTGAATGTTGAGTTGACTGTCCCATACTTCCAGGTTCCCATATGTTCTTTGTATCTGACATCGTACGTTTTGCCTGTTTGCCCCAGATACCTGCCATCACATGTCTTACATGTAATTGATTTATACGTGCTTTCTGGTGAATTTCTAAGTCTCTTTTCAGGTTTTGAATGTATTTTTGGACAGGATGATCTTTAGTTTATACCAAATTTATGAGTTGCCTTCCGAAAATGTTGGTGTGCCCTGATGGGGCAGTGATGATGCCGACCGGTGTTAGGCAAGCAGTAGTAGTTTCACCTGATGACTTGAGTTTTATATTTTATGGAAAGAACTACCATGAGAGCAGTTTTTTATTATTTTTTATTTGTTGTGACAATGATTTTATCAGATGGTCTGCCTCATACGCCATGATGTCCATATGGTTTTTTAAATGTTAATCCACGTTTCAGATCTGATGATGGCACCTTCAGAGTGCTAAAGCGATCGTGCCTTTTCAGTGATCGCCCAATGTGTTCACTGCATCATATAATTTTGTAGGGACTGTATCCCTAAGAATAATGCACGTACGCTGGGAACAGCGGGAAGTCGAATTCACAGATTGTGCAGCTTCTCAGAAACGACGATGAAGTGGAAACAACGCAGTTCGAATGTCCTTCCCTAATTCTTGTCATCCTTAAAGGTTCGGAAAAACCGCTAGGCGGGTAACAGGCTATTCGACGACCGAGAAATAAATTGATTGGGCCTACATTGCTAGTCAAACAAGATCTGGCATCGGTGAAAGTTACGAAGCTGGGCACACGCAAGGGATTTCTGTAACTTTTTCCTGCGCGGAAGTAGATGTGTGTGTGCGTGTGTGTGTGTGAGAGAGAGAGAGAGAGAGAGAGAGAGAGAGAGAGAGAGAGAGAGAGAGAGAGAGAAAGAGAGAGAGAGAGAGACAGGGAGAGAGAGAGAGCGAGAGAGAGAGGGAGGGAGGGAGAGGGAGAGAGAGAGAAGGAATAGTGAGAAAGAAGGGAGTGGGGAAGGGAAGAAGAGTCCTGCACGTACCGCAGTTTCCAAAAAACAGAAGAGAGATTTATGGGCGAGTTTGTTGCCTGCAATTCCGAACATCGCACCCGCGGGTATTTCACGCTCGCCCAGCGGTGCTGTTTTGATCCGAAGTGTTTTTAACTTTGCAGAACAAACGGCGAGTAGCCAGAGCCGGCTGTCAGTCCGGCTGGCACTCCGAAGCTGAGGAGTGGCTACCGGGCGCGGCGCTGAAACGTCAGGAGCCGACGTCGCGGTAAAAGCGCGCCTGCCTGGTAAACACGCCGACGGAAAACTCAAAAACATCTCTAGCTGAAAATTAAACCGTCTGTTCAGAATCGTGGCGTGCACACAGCAAGAGAACTTGTTAAAGCCCCTGGCGGTATGTACACTGCTGGGCATTAAAACTGCTACACCAAGAAGAATGGCAGATGATAATCGAGAATTCATTGGACAAATATACTATACTAGAACTGACATGAGTCAAACAGAGTTTGGATGGCGTGTACAGGTACAGCTGCCCATGCAGCTTCAACACGATACCACAGTTCATCAAGAGTTGTGACTGGCGTATTGTGACGAGCCAGTTGCTCGGCCACCATTGACCAGACGTTTTCAATTGGTGAGAGATCTGGAGAATGTGCTGGCCAGGGCAGCAGTCTAACATTTTCTGTATCCAGAAAGGCCCGTTCAGGCCCTGCAACACGCGGTCGTGCATTATCCTGCTGAAATGTAGGGTTTCGCAGGGATTGAATGAAGGGTAGAGCCACGGGTCGTAACACATCTGAAATGTAACGTTCACTGTTCAAAGTGCCGTCAATGCGAAAAAGAGGTGACCGAGACGTGTAACCAATGGCACCCCATACCATCACGCCGGGTGATACGCCAGTATGGCGATCACGAATACACGCTTCCGATGTGCTTTCACCGCATGGTCGCCAAACACGGATGCGACCATCATGATGCTGTAAACAGAACCTGGATTCATCCGAAAAAATGACGTTTTGCCATTCGTGCACCCAGCTTCGTCGTTCAGTACACCATAGCAGGCGCTCCTGTCTGTGATGCAGCGTCAGGGGTAACCGCAGCCATGGGCTCGAAGCTGTTAGTCCATACTGCTGCAAATGTCGTCGAACTGTTCGTGCAGATGTTTGTTGTCTTGCAAACGTCCCCATGTGTTGATTCAGGGATCGAGACGTGGCTGCACGATCCGTTAGAGCCATGCGGATAAGATGCCTGTCATCTCGACTACTAGTGATACGAGGCCATTGGGATCCAGCACGGCGTTCCCTATTAACCTCCTGAACCCACCGATTCCGTATTCTGCTAACAGTCATTGGATCTCGACCAACGCGAGCATCAATGTCGCTATACGATAAACCGCAATCGCGATAGGCTACAATCCGACCTTTATCAAAGTCGGAAACGTGATGGTACGCATTTCTCCTCCTTACACGAGGCATCACAACAACGTTTCACCAGGCAACGCTGGTCAACTGCTGTTTGTGTATGAGAAATCGGTTGGAAACTTTCCTCATGTCAGCACGTTGTAGGTGTTGCCACCGGCGCCAACCTTGTGTGAATGCTCTGAAAAGCTAATCGTTTGTATATCAAAGCATCTTCTTCCTGTCGGTTACATTTCGCGTCTGTACCACGTTATCTTTGTGGTGTAGCAATTTTATTGCCCAATATTTTAAGATCCAAAATACGGAATATTCATCACATTCTTTGCGTAAATAAATTCACCGATGAAAATATTAGTCATTCACATAACAGGGCATAGCCCTAGGGAGTGTTCTTTTAGAGTCTACAGTTTCTGGTTAGAATTTAGCGGATAACGATGGAAGCTCCGAGATGCTATTCGGGGACAGTTGCGTTGCCTTTAGAACGGTTACAGCGACAGAAGACTGCAACGAAATGCAGGAAAACCTGCAAAGGATAGATGATTTCTCAACTTCAAATAAATAAATCGTACTGCCAATAACAAAACGAAGACTCCACTACCTTTTGAATACGTTATGGGTTCAGATCATTGGAAATGTGGGAAATACACTCCTGGAAATTGAAATAAGAACACCGTGAATTCATTGTCCCAGGAAGGGGAAACTTTATTGACACATTCCTGGGGTCAGATACATCACATGATCACACTGACAGAACCACAGGCACATAGACACAGGCAACAGAGCATGCACAATGTCGGCACTAGTACAGTGTATATCCACCTTTCGCAGCAATGCAGGCTGCTATTCTCCCATGGAGACGATCGTAGAGATGCTGGATGTTGTCCTGTGTAACGGCTTGCCATGCCATTTCCACCTGGCGCCTCAGTTGGACCAGCGTTCGTGCTGGACGTGCAGACCGCGTGAGACGACGCTTCATCCAGTCCCAAACATGCTCAATGGGGGACAGATCCGGAGATCTTGCTGGCCAGGGTAGTTGACTTACACCTTCTAGAGCACGTTGGGTGGCACGAGATACATGCGGACGTGCATTGTCCTGTTGGAACAGCACGTTCCCTTGCCGGTCTAGGAATGGTAGAACGATGGGTTCGATGACGGTTTGGATGTACCGTGCACTATTCAGTGTCCCCTCGACGATCACCAGTGGTGTACGGCCAGTGTAGGAGATCGCTCCCCACACCATGATGCCGGGTGTTGGCCCTGTGTGCCTCGGTCGTATGCAGTCCTGAGTGTGGCGCTCACCTGCACAGCGCCAAACACGCATACGACCATCATTGGCACCAAGGCAGAAGCGACTCTCATCGCTGAAGACGACACGTCTCCATTCGTCCCTCCATTCACGCCTGTCGCGACACCACTGGAAGCGGGCTGCACGATGTTGGGGCGTGAGCGGAAGACGGCCTAACGGTGTGCGGGACCGTAGCCCAGCTTCATGGAGACGGTTGCGAATGGTCCTCGCCGATACCCCAGGAGCAACAGTGTCCCTAATTTGCTGGGAAGTGGCGGTGCGGTCCCCTACGGCACTGCGTAGGATCCTACGGTCTTGGCGTGCATCCGTGCGTCGCTGCGGTCCGGTCCCAGGTCGACGGGCACGTGCACCTTCCGCCGACCACTGGCGACAACATCGATGTACTGTGGAGACCTCACGCCCCACGTGTTGAGCAATTAAGCGGTACGTCCACCCGGCCTCCTGCATGCCCACTATACGCCCTCGCTCAAAGTCCGTCAACTGCACATACGGTTCACGTCCACGCTGTCGCGGCATGCTACCAGTGTTAAAGACTGCGATGGAGCTCCATATGCCACGGCAAACTGGCTGACACTGACGGCGGCGGTGCACAAATGCTGCGCAGCTAGCGCCATTCGACGGCCAACACCGCGGTTCCTGGTGTGTCCGCTGTGCCGTGCGTGTGATCATTGCTTGTACAGCCCTCTCGCAGTGTCCGGAGCAAGTATGGTGGGTCTGACACACCGGTGTCAATGTGTTCTTTTTTCCATTTCCAGGAGTGTAATTCAGCTAATTTGGCTCTTCCTACAACTGTTAATATAGGAAACAAACGTAACAACCTCTTGACATATTTTCCTTGTTTCCATTTAATAACGTCATACGGAACAATTTTCTGGGGTACTCGTCTCTTAGAAAGTATTGATTGTAAAAAATCGACCAGCAAGAACAATATATTGTGTTCACCCACGGGCATCGTGTAGGTACCTCTGCAACGAAGCAGGCTCTTTAACGGCAGCGCCATAATGCATATATTCGCTAATTAAATTCGTCATAAATAATCCACCACAATTCGAGGAGAACAGAGATATACTTTACAACACTAGAGGGAAAAATTGCTTTTATTACTCATTATTAGACCTTTCAGTGGCTCAGAAAGGAGTTCAATGCGCAGTAACAAAATTTTTTGATAATCTGCCCAACATCATAAAGTATCTCACAGATAGCACCGTTTTAAATCTAATTTAAAATCCCTTCGCCTGGAGAACTCCTATTCCATTAATTTATTTTTGATTAAAAACCGGTAGCGAGTACAAAAATAAAAAGGTTAAGTGTAGTTGCATGCGTAGGACTGAAAATTATATGTTCATTAATGTTAATGTTAATGTCACGTGCATATATCCTGTAAACGCACACGTTCCACATGGATAAAAGAAAGTTTCAAAAAATCTATGCAACATGTAACGATCCAACTAACTAGGACCAAAGTGGAATGACGACTTGAAACAAATCGGAGACAGATTTATTGGGAGAATCTTAAGAGAAAAAGTAATTCCCCATGGCAAAAAATGGCATACAAAACAATATATCGGCAGATACTTGACTAGGGCAGTGTTGTACCTCGGTACACTTTTCGGACTTTCGCCTCTAGCCAGTTCTGCAATAGAAGCATAATATATTTTCGTATTCCATTTTTGAATGATGGTGTTCACCTTTTATGTTCTGCAGTCTCTTTGTGAAATTACAAAAATTAATCCTGATAATTAAGGTGGAAACATGGGCCACGC